>NW_010972731.1:172640-233753 GCF_000737465.1 Haliaeetus leucocephalus
AAACACTACTGAGCAACAACTGAAAACATCAGTGTTACCAACATTCTTCACATACTGAACTCAAAACATAGCACTGTACCAGCTACTAGGAAGACAGTTAACTCTATCCCAGCTGAAACTAGGACAGCAGCCCAAACCTGAGCAGCAGATGTTGTTGAAGGCTTAGCTATTGAATTTCAAAGTAGCAACATGTTTGGCTTTAACTCTTCTGTTAATGCCTTATGGTACCTTAGAACTGGGCTCAAAATCAGTCACAATTTTAAACTGTCATTCTGTGTTCAAAGGTTGAATTTTTCCATTTCAAAAAGCAAACAAAATATAAAATGAGCATTTGTTATTTAAATTGTTTTCTGTTTTTCAGCTTTATTTAAAATAGTCTTTGGAATTTGAAGGTGTTATTTTACATTTATGAAATAATAAAACTTTATGCCTGTAATAATGTTGTATAGTACCAAAAGAAATATGCTGACATAGATTAATGAATCTGCTCTTCTGAAGTGTATATTTTATTCTTGTATACATGTTCCCCTTTTGTAAACAAACACGGTCAAAAGATACAAGACCTTTA
This sequence comes from Haliaeetus leucocephalus, assembly GCF_000737465.1. Classification (NCBI taxonomy): domain Eukaryota; kingdom Metazoa; phylum Chordata; class Aves; order Accipitriformes; family Accipitridae; genus Haliaeetus; species Haliaeetus leucocephalus. Next base: position 173,209 of record NW_010972731.1, read on the forward strand.
AAAGGTGCTTTGTATGAATGCTATGTCCTGAATAGCTTTTTCAGTGTTAAAACAATACAGTCAAATACTGTTGATTTCCATCTTTTTAGCCTCCTGAAGGTTTAGCTTGAACATTGCTTTCAAGAGCAAAGACACTATGGTAGTTTACTGAAAAGATCTCTGTAGCATACATTGTATATTCATTTTGTGTTCTGCCTTTTCTCATGCTGTTTTACAACCAGCATGAACTATCCTATACAGAAAATCTTTGCTTCCATGATCCATTGTTAGTGAAAGGCTGACAGCTAAATGAGATCCCCTTTTTTGTTAGGTTTTGGATCAGATCAATTGTCCTCACAATATGAAGTGAACACAACTGGCTGTTTCTGATTTCTAGTGAAGCTGCAGAAAGAGCCATAGGTGAACATGACAAGTCTTGTTAAATGGGAGAGTTGTTTCCTCCTGTGATTTGTTTAAATCTTTTCCATAAACAATTTTTACCTCTGTTCTTTCCATAAATTCACCGTGTTCTGCCTTAGCCCCATTTTTCTTTAAAAAAGTCCAAGGCTGACCTTTTTCCAGATGCTGCTCTTTCAGGTTTCAGTCTCACTTCCCAGTCCCTTATCCAAGCCATTTCCCAGAGTCCTGCCATGCACAATGAAGAAAGAATCAAAAGATGAATCATTTCCCTTCCTCACTTACCATCCAGGGGACTATGTGTCTTTTAAATGCTAAATGAAAGAGAGTCAATGACATCTGTCTCTTAATTAAAGCGGACAGTTGGAGTTGGATATACCCATAAGACTTTATTATAATAGAGGTAGCCTGAAGAAGTGGTATCAACAGACTCATTAGTAACCACAGAAGGAAGGTGTTAATTAGGGAATGTGTGATTCTACCATCAGACCAATTTGAGAAAAAAAAGGTGAATGATATGGAGATGAGCTGCCAGTGATATAATATATCACAATTATTGTGCACATTGCTCTGGCATTAATGGTAGTGGCATAGCAGGGTGGGATGCTGGTTAATTCACATTAGTGTCAAGTCAGGCAGTTAAAGCCCTGAAAACTAAATGAGGAAGTCTAACTGCCTGTTCAGAATCAAATAACATACACTTTATTACCAAATTCTACCATTAACAGCCCAGAAAACCACTTGTGGCTGACAAAGAAGGGACAGCTGAATTGGGGAATGTAAGGAGGGAACTGACTGGCTGGGGATCGGGAATGAGTGGTGGTACTGGTATAGCAGCACTGCAGGAGTGCAGTGCTCTGGAGAGCAGTTGCTCGTGCTAAACAAACACATACAATCATTACTCTAGAGACCCTAAAAGCAGAAGTCACGTGCAGGTTAAGGATAAACACCAACTTTGTGGGGTCAGTACCTGATAGTGATTTCCACAGAGATTGGAAACAGAAAGAAAGCAGCAAAGCTTGGTGTGAGAAGGGTGGAGATGCTGTGTGCGACTAAGCTGCAGAGATTAGACGTGATGTGATCAGGAGCTTTCATGATCTAAACTGAAGATACAGGTCTCCTTTCATCTGCACACCAAGCAGAACCTTCTCCCACCGTATATCTAGCATTAGTGTTTTTTGAGGCTCAAAGTTGATGAAAAACTGTCTTTATGTGCTTCAGAAAAATACTAGACTCTCTTGAATTCCTGATAGAAATGTATTTCCTGCAAAGAAAACATTGGCTGTCTTCAGAAACACATTCCAGCAGCATGTCTTGGTGGACCATTGTTTTTCAGCATCTGTCACAACACCCCGGCCATAGGTGGTCTTAAGTTCCTCGATGGAGCTGCCAATCATCGAAATTATTTCTGGCACGCTAACAGTGGCTACACTAGCATGTAGACAATACTGACTTGCTGTTATGGCCATCTTTGGTGGTAGTGCTGTAGCTCAAGTGATAGGTATCTGTTGCTGAAAAGTTGGTTACCCAGTTTGAGTGTCACTGTATGCGATCACATTCAGACTGGATGTATGAAATAGTGACAACCAGCATGAACGTGTTGGTTGAAGACTTTGAAACCAAAGCCCAGTGGACTCAAATCCTTCCATGATTTACACTGGGTTCAGTAGAAAGGATTTCTTTCATATATTTCAATTTGATTGTGTGTTGTTCGCATTTTCTGAACAGGCCTCTTGTGACATCTCCAGCTGATCTAGTCTTGCTGGTGATAGAAAAACTTTCTTATGAGCCTTTACACACCAAAGGGTCCGAAGGGGACACCTGGTATTTAGCCAGAGGCATGGGTGATAAATGGTGGAGACACATTGCAGCGAGGATGTTGCCCAGTTTCTGGCCACATGAGGCTTTAAGTATTTTGATAAGGCAGAAGAATTCAATGTGCCTGAGCTTTCTAGGTTTGTGTGTCCCCCCTCTGCCTTTAATTTGAGAAGGTAAGCGTATAGGTGAAAGGAGCCAGACTTCTTCCTGGTTAAGTGAACTCACTCAACCAACTAGCCGAGTTGCTTGTAATTTAAAGCACAAGAGGGGAGAGGAAAGATTGACCTGGAGTGCGTAAACCAACAGAGTAGGACCTGAGCTTTAATTTGTCTTTCGTGCCCTCATTGTGGAGCAGCAGTTGGTCCATTCAACCCAGAGAAGTGGCGGTAGCGTTTACAGACTGGTATCTGGAAAAGTTTATATTTCCTATTAAAAGGTTGGTGTTCTTTAGCCTGGAAATGTGATCTAAACCTGCCTTCTGAGCTGTGCTCTGCCCTGTGTGTGTAGACAGGGCATAGCACAGTGTGAATGTGGCTGCTGAAAAATAAACAGTAGTCTCTTCCCTGTGTAGTTCCTCATTATCATGTCTGTGATATTCTTCATGCTGGGGTAGCATCCTTCTGTATCATTCATTCTTTCCATTTCAGGGCCACTAACTTCATCCAAAGAAACTCTTCTGTTAAAAAAACCCTATAGCTATTGCTGTTCCTTAGTCTTTCATTTTTTTTGGTCTTTTAGCAAAACTTTAAGCAGCTTTTTTGTAATTACACATTTTTCCCCTCACTTTCACAATATGCTCTTTACAATCAAGATTTAGTCTTACTTAAGCTGCTTTTCAAAAGGAAAAACAAAGTTGGTTTAATGCAGTGGAAGAGCAGAGCTGTATTCCTCCAGAGATAATTACTTTGAAGATAATTACAGTTGAAAAAAAGGGCTGTCAAAACCCTTTCATTTATTTTTTCACAGCATTTTTAAAAAAAAATTGTCTTTTCTCAGCAGATATAAGTTCTGGTTTTGCTTGCACCAGACTACGAGCTCAGAACATAAGTTGGACTATGCTCATCTCATCCTCTCCCCAGGGGGACCCAGCACCAGGTGCCTCAGAAGACAATACAGGAAATCCTACAATAGGCAGAGGTGGAATAATCTTGCTTAAGGGAGAGATTTTTCTACTAATTTTTAAATATTTAGAGTTTGACTTGGAAAGTAGCTTCACAGCATATGTCAAACTATGTTGATGGAACAAACTGTTAATTTCTATCCCTGGGAACTGGGCCCCTGATCTCAGCTCTGCTGATGTACCTCCAGGTACAACTGCACTCAGCTAAAAACACCAGCGAGCTTGAAATCAGACTCTGTCTGTAGGTCTTTCAGAAAGGATGTGGGTGTATAGTCTGTGTGATCCTTTTAACCTTCACTAATCTTCTTTGCAGGAGCATATTCTGAGGTGGTTTCCCTTTAATGCTGTTCAGTTCTACTGGTTATATACTGTTAGTCTCACTGCCAAACGAGGTACCTCAATCAAGGAAGTGCTGCTATTCCTAATCAGAGCAGGCATCCCAGGGTAATTCAGTGATTTCCTTCTGGGCAATGCGAAGCCATTAGCAGGTTCATACCATTTTGCTCTTACTTAATTACACCCCAAGGAGAGGACTGAGCTGGCAGGATAGCTGAAGGCTGAGGTGACCCAGTAAGGACTCTGGGCATGAAGGCTTGTTTTTAATATTTCATGCAAAATCCTTGCCACAGCCTACAGCAGAAGGGGCTGTGGTTTCACTCAGTGCACACATGCAATGGCTTTTATTCATTGCCACTGAAATATCCATTTCCGAGGCTATCTTACCGAATCATCAAATGTGTATTAGTTTTTTGAGGTCCAGCAACTCTTCTCAGACTAGGTGATTGTGCCTGATAGAGATACGATGCTGAGACCTCCCTTTATTCCCTCAGGCAGGTTCAGTGGCAGTATTGCCACAAACAAACCAGAGCGTTTGTGTCTGGGGTGGTTAATGAAACCCACAGTAAAAACGAAGTAAAGTCCACTGTACTGTGAAGGTGTATGTTTTGGCTCAGACCTCTGTGCGTGCAGGTGGTGGGAGTGCTCTCGTTGTGCTGTTAGCACAGTGTTTTTATGGTGCTGCCAGGCATACGCCTGATGTGACACTCACTGCTGCAGGGCTGTGGTGCCAGGAACTGTCCTCTCTGTGCAGGGAGCACTCTGTGGTAATCACCTGAAGCATCAGCAGGACATTATTTCTTCTCCCCTCTGCACCTCTGCTTAGCACCTGTGACTGGTTTACCCCTTCTTTGTAGTGGAAAGTGCTCTCTGGAGAGCTATTCAGAAGAGGTGCAATCTCCCACCTCCGCTTGGGTGTACACCCTGTTCTGCAGCTCCTCTGCTTATGCAGAGGTGACTGATTTTGCTCGAGCCTTGGATTTAGGTGGACTCACCTGGCTGATCTGGTGAACGTGGAAGCTGAGCAGTTTCCAGTGGAAATGCATCTTTGCTAGTAGTGTTTATTTAGGTCCTGTAGTGATCTGCTCTTACGCAGACATACCTCAGTATTTATTCACTTTATACGTATGAATTACTTTTTGCACTTAAAATGGGCTGTTGCAATGATGGGATACTTAAAAGGAGAAGCATGGCTGAGAGAGAGAGAAAGGAATGTAAGGAGAATGGGTGGAAAGCAAGTTGAATATTAAAAATCAGGGTTCACACCAAGTTTTGTGCCATTCATTTCAGCTAGAAGTTCTGCTTACGAATCAATGTTCTTGAGAAATTTGATAGTCTGCAAAGCCAGAAGTCATTTCCTCTGGCGAGGATTTTTAGTAAAGCAATTAGAATACATTCATAGCTAGAGAGACATTTCATCTTGCTTTGCCTATGACTATTGAAAGAAAAATCCAACAATGAGTTTGCATCTAGCATTGCAAAACTGAGATCAAGACATTGAATAAGTCAGACCTGCGGTGTCTTGAGATTTTAGAGCTTCACACAGGTCTGTCTCTAGTCCAGTGTGAATGTACTAATGAAATCTGACTGTCTGCAAGTGAACCCTAAGCATGCCTGACCATTTGGTTTATACAGCTAGCCATTGCAAACTGAAGCTCCTTGCCGTGTCATATTGTATTTTTATTTGATCATTTAATCTTTGCTGTTCTTAAACTTTGATATGCTTGAAGCACAAAGACTTGTACCATGGGTAGAGATGACAGAATCATAAAGTTCGCTCTAGTATTTAATGGTTTTTTAGTTTTAGTATTTTGGTTAGAAATGTCTGCAAACCACACAAATTTGAGCAGTAAAACGACAATAAAATATCTTTGACTTTCCTCACCTATTTAAAAAAGTAAATACATAATTTAATATCTGAAAATTTTTTTTTAATAGAAGTGTGCTAGGATTTGTTTTTTTATGGCTTGTAAAATAATTTTACAGTTATGTTTGCCTATTATTTAACAATGTAATTATTTCAAAGTGAAGAATCAAAATATTTCAGCTACACACAGTTGTGAAATCGGGAACTTTGCAACCCGTGGTGTCTTACACAGAACATTCAGGCTAGAAACTCAGAAAGCAAATGACCACTTTTAAAGACAAAGACCTTTCCTTGCTTAGGAATTGAAATTTGGTGCATCTTAGAAAAGGTCAGTTGTTTCGTTAGACTAAGTATTCCTTGTTAATGAACACAGCATTTTTAAAAGGAAGACTCCCTCTTGTTATTTCAGGCATATAAAAATGCAGCCCTAGAGAACAGGTTACACTTCTTTACAGCTGTGGCCAACTTTGTTAGGCTATGGGCATAGTCTTACTCTCACTGAATTCAGTAGCAAAATCCTGATGTGTTTCATTGCACAAATAGACATTAATTGTACCTAACTTTTTATTTTAGTGGTCCAAGATATAGAGGTGGTACTGTTTTGTGCCATTTTTGCAAAGTCCTTTTTTTGCTGCCATTGCACCTTAACAGCCACTACTGTGAAGGAATCTGCAATGATGTCTTGGGGAAGGTGTGATCGTAGGATTCATTTCCAATATCCTGTAGCCTGGGACTTTGGTGGGAGCACATTTGATTAGCACTAAACAGCCATCAGTGACTTGCAGTCAACTGGCTCCACATTTCAGATGGCTGCACACACCTCTGGATGTGTGTTTATTAGAATGCACACACAAGAAAGTCAATAAAAAATGACAAAATGATATCCAGAAATTAGAAGTGTTTGATATTTTTCCAGTTAGAGTAAAGATAATGAGAGAAAAGTAGCAAATAGAACTGTAATCACAGTTTTTAAAAAATGCAGAGATAATTTGGACTGTTTCTATTTCTATTGTAAATAGAAGCTTAGGTGACTAAGGGCTTTAAAGTGTAATTAACATTTTCTCCTGATAAGCTTCATACTGTTCTTCCCTTCTTATTTTCTTCTGCCTTTTATTTTCTCAGCTTGTTTTCCATGTACTATCCCAGCAGAGAAAAATAACTACTAGCTGCTAAATTAACACTCACAGATGGGCAATTTTTAATAGAACTTCATCCTCTCCTGGTCTAATTAATGATCCCTCAACTTCCACTGGTCCCTCTAGTGATCCTTTGACAAAGAGTGTCTTTGAAACCTCTGGAAGTTTTAACTTTACAAAGGGAGAGTGAAGTGAAGTGAAACTGGAACTATTTAGGGCGGGATTAAGGAGGAAGGAGGATTAATAGCAAATGTGTTTTGGAGTGCCTTTTTGATATGGAAGTCAATCGTACACTAGGTTCTATGGAAAGTTTTCTTTACCAGACTGATTCAGATCTCACTGGGGCTAATCAGAGTATTTGTCTTGATTTCAGTGCCCTTTGGGTCTGCTTCAGGGACCAAGTTCTGCCTTGAAATTACTTAAAGTGGAAGGAACTGTGGCACTTCAACATCACTGTTAGTCACAAAGAGCTGGTGAATGTGCAGATCAGAAGCTGTCACCTTCAGGACCACGTATCTGCATTATGAAGGGGAACAAAAGGTGAGTCTGGCCAATGACTCTATAAAGAAAGGGCATAATAAATTGTAATACCTGTAGACAGGGTTGTGAACCAAGTAGGAATGGAAAACTAACATGGATTCTTGGGTTTGTATACATTCTGTACTTTGTGTTTTTCTGGGTTTCCCTTTTTCCAGTTCTCCCCCCCCCCCCCGATGGTTAAGCTGTGCAAACCTCAACCATAGAGGCTGATTTATTTTATTTTATTTTATTTTAAATTTAGTCATTGCTGTTAAGAACAAGTGTGGAACTGGAGAGAGTAATGTATTATCTGGCATTCTTGTAAAGTTCTTTGAGCTCTCCTGCTGCCTTACTCTCTGGGACATGGGCTTGAATGGCTGAAGGGCTATTAAGGATGTTCCTTTTGCTGAGTGTCTAATTGGATTCAGTCATAAGCCTTCGATAAATGATGCTTGTATAATCTTGGTATAGAGTGTTTAGCTGCTAAATTTCCCAAAGATGAGCTGTATGTTCAGCTGCTCCTTTCCTACAGAGCCAGCATTGCTCAAACTGTCTGGGCAGGCTGCTCTGCTAGGGCAGGTGAGCCTGGGTGTGCCAGATAGGCAGGGATAGGGTCCTCACTCACAAGGGTGCTGTCCCATGGTACCCAAGCAGGGGGAGCAGAGCAGGTCTGGTGAGGGCAACCAGGTTCTGTTGCAGTCCAGAGGTGATGAGGTAGGGCCAAGGTCAAGACGCAATGTTCAGTCAGTAAGCCAGGGCTGAGACTGGCAAGGTACATGGCTTAAATGCAGCTCCCAAGCAAAGCCAGAGTGACATGAAAGCTTCTCACAGCTTTCCCACACAGCTCTTCACACAGCAGTCAGACCCAAGGTTATACAGCTGCACCACATCCAAGCTGTCTTGGAGCACAAGCAGCCAAACCCCAGGGAAGAGGGAGATGTTGGAGAGCCCCTGCAGCTCACTCAGGTCCCTGACAGTCAGCTCCAGCCATTCACGGTTCTTACAGGTTAACAGAGTAAAGATGCACCATCCCTGCAAATTACTGCCCAAGACTGTGGGACCCCAAGTCTCTTCCCTGTAACAGCTTTTTTGAGGTGCTCTAGGCTGACATATGGATGGACAACACATTGGATAAGAGCCTGTCTCTCCTTTGCTCTCGGTGATTCATTTTCTGATGCTGACTCAAAATCAGATTAGACAATGCCACAGCAGAAGAGCTGAACAGACTGGGAAGAAGAGTCTAGCAACTGGGAACAATAGTTAAATGTTATCTTGCTTAGCAGGGCAATAGCTCCTGGATCCACTGACGGAAACAGTAGCAAATAGCTTGACAGATTAAGATGGGAGGAGGGACTGGAGAAAATGGTTGGCTGAGAAAGGAGACTAGAAAAGGAAAGTGAATGGAACAAGAGAGAGCAAACTAATCTGAGAGGAGACATATCAGAGCAGAGGTGAAGCATCTTGCATGCTTCTCTATTGACTTTCCATCCTGACAAGTGTTTTGTGTAATTATAAAGAAGAGGAGTGTTCAGAAGCACAAATGGGACTCGGATGCATAACTCCCACTCATTTTCATTTTCTGAAAATTTTGAAGCTACTGTGGTTTTAAGAGGGTCTCCCACCATCTTATCAGAAATAATACCTATTAGTTTATCCAAAGCCTGCTGAAAGCAAGAGAGTCTCCCCCATTAATTTCAATGTGTCTTCTGCTGAGCTCTAATAAAATGTCAGTCTGCTGTGGCAAATTACTAAAATGAAGCTGTCAGTCAGTATTCATAGCATCAGGCTATATTTCATGAGCTGGGAGATACATCACACAGAAAGTCTGAAAGCACAGTTGGCTGAATCAGCTTCTACTACATAATTATGCTAAACCTGTTGATCAATATTATGTGCATTTTTAATACCTTTATGTTGAGGCTTCTGATCTCTCTCTATTAATGCTGATAATAGTTTTGCTTCTCTCTGCAATCAAATAGCTTAAGCCTGAGGTCTCTTCCTTCTTGCCTCTTGCTCCCACGGTTAATTACTGCTTCAGCTCTGGAAAGCAAGTAGGGGGTTCTATTACTTTATTTTTTTACTTTGAAATAAAAGAAGGGAAATGTCAACACCAGGAGATGGGCTGATGGAGTGCAGACCCATGCAGACTCTACTAATGCAGTCCCTAGTAATAAGTCTTCATAGATCCTTTTAAATATTGAAGTCTAATGAGCAGCATCTCGCTAATAAGAGCTCATTATTAACCTGTCATGAAAATGCATTTAGCAGTATAATTCTCTGTGTTCAGACTTCCCCAGAACTTGGCTTAAGGTCTCCACTTTCCCCTTGCTTGCTTTCCCTGCTATGTTTGCTGTTAAGTGTCAGTTGTTTCAACACCGTCACAGTTGGTCCAGCTCCAGTGTTGTGGCAGGATGCATAGCAGAGCTATTCCTGAGCAAGCAGTTCAAGTTTCTTCGAGGAGCTCTAAGTCCACCTGCCTGCCATGCAACTCACCGTGGTGAGAGGATTTTCAAGGCTATAAATCATCGGCATCAGAGCTTAATTTGAAGACTAACATGTTTGAGTTCCTAAGACAATGTTGAATTCTGTTAAGATGTGCACAAGTGAGGCTTAAAGATGCCTATTGCCAAGGACTTTAGGGGCCATCTAAGTAGCTTCCATGGTCTATCCAAATATTTAGAAAACGAGTTAATAGATAAAGAGTAGGACACTTCTTTTCTCTTACAGATTCTGATTTATTTACTGACTTAACTAAGTGTAACAGACTGCAGATTGCATCTCCAGCTTACAACCTTGCCTGTCATTACTGCAATGCAATCCATACACCTCAGTATGAATTATACTTTACAGGATTTTAGCTGAAACTCGGATTTAACCCTCAATATATTTAATGGAAAATTTTAGTTACCACAGGGGCTAGTTTCTGCAAAGTACAGTGCAGGCAGCTTCCTACATTGGTTAAAACCCACCAGTTTCATACGGGCGCAGAGGCTCTGTGGAGGATCAGAGCCATGCTTGGCATAACAAACTACAAGCACTGTGAAAGTGTGCAAAACCTACAGCTGTTCATCAGAAAAAGTCAGCTTATAATGACTCCTCTCATATTAACTGTAGGACATTCATGGACTCCACAATATATCACACTCATGCAAATGCCAGTCTAACTTTCCTAATGAATGCAAATCCTAATAATCCAATATATGTCAGAATATAGCCACAGACTCATAATCCTCTCTGTCTGCCGTTTGATTCTTTCCATTCAGATCCTAATTTGTAGTAAATCTTCTGTTTGGAAGCTGCTTTGGCTCATACCATTTGTATCAAGGCCAAAATAGTAACAGGACTACTATCTTCTAAGGAATTGGTGTAATCAAACCTGACTATTATGCTGGTTTTGAAATAGAAAATTAATATATATTCACTTTCCCTGTTGTCAAACTATATGTAACCGCTTCTTCCAGTAAAAAGAATGACTGAAATCATGACCAGCAGCTCAGCTGCATGCAGTCCTAAAGACAGAATGGTCCTGAGCTAAGAGGTATACTTAGCGATTTCAGAACAGATGTATGACAAGAAATCTGTTTTTTATTGGTTGGCTTTGCCTTGGTTTTAATGTGTAACATTGGGCACAGTAACAGTAAATATTTAGAAAATGTCTAGGTTGGATAGGAGTTCTTTCCCATTTTCAAAAGTGACACAGGCCTCCAGGAGGTTATCCATCTCCGCTACTTTCAGTAGGATTGGATTCTTAAGTTCCTTTTCAAAAAGGGACTGGTCTAAATCTGCTGGAGTTTACCAGAATTTACAATTTCTTTTCTGGGAGAAATGTCAACATTTAGTGTTTATTTTCAGTCCAAATTGTTTGAAAACATTGAAAATTAATGATTTTTTTTTCCTAATAGAAAACAAACTTTTAAAAATAGATTTGGAAGTGGCATTATTTACTATTCAAGAGAAATGTTATTTTTTTTAAATGAAATTAAAGTTAGTCTTTTAAGTTAGTTTAATATGCAAATTCAGTTGTCCAAAGTAGCACATTACATGTTGTTCAGGTAGGTTTGTGTTTGTTGCACTTGCTGATTTTGGATTAAGCATATTGGTTCAGTTCAACAACAGGTCACTACCATATAGCTACAGGTGAAATAAATAATGTAATTTGTTTTTCCAAAAGAAGATTTTCTTTATGTTGAAATTTATTATTTTCTGAAAAACTGTTGGTTCAGTGGAAGTTAAGTTTTTAGTCAAAAATCAATTGAATGGCAAATGCTCATTCAGTGCTAACACAAGAACTGGACCTATTTTACTGTTCAGATATGCCTGTACCATAGTCAAAGCAACGCTTTTGAGTACAGTGTAGGTATTGCCAAGCTGGCTTTCAAGTAAAGCTGTTTGGATGCTGGGCATAGTAAAATTGCAGCAGCACAATGTCAGAGTCTGATTTGGCCTGCTGAGAAGCAGAGCAAATAACTCCATGCTGAGATGTGACTCAGCGGTGTAGGCATAGTCCGTCTTTTTAAGCTATATTTGAAAATGTGCAAAATTACCTAAAGACCCCAAGCTGCATCAGGTAGGCATTCAAAAGTCCCAATGCTTTGTTTGCATTTGATTTCATTGGAGTTCATGTGCCCTGCTGCTCCACAATTTCCTCCTGGTGAAATACTTGTATCTCTTCTAAATATCTCTTGGAGTGAGATCTCTCTGATGCAGCTCCCATCAGTAAAATGGGAACTGTTAATATTCTCTTACTTCATAGAGGGTTTTAATCACTTTGAAGTTAAGTGATAAAGTGATGCTGTATTATTGAAGCCAATAGCCTAAGTACCAATGCATAAAATAGCAGCTTGCAAAATCTTATAAATTTCAGGGTGAATCATGACTGATGTGGAATGAAACAGCATTTGCATTTCACACAGTGACTCAATCTTTGCTAAAATAGCTGACAGTACCTGAGACAAGCCAGGAAGGATCATGTTAAGGCACATAATACTGGTTTGTTTGAACAAGTACTTACAATATGCTTGTGCTTTTAACATCAGGAATGTAAAAGTTTATTTTTGGAAATGATTCTCCGAAGGTGACTGAAAAGCAAAATATGGTTTTAGAGAAGTGCTGTAAAGGAAATAATTTTCAAGCTGAAAATGGAATTTATTTTCTTGCACAATGGTTATTGATTTATTTTTTTTTAAACAAAAGTCTTCTGTGGGATGAAAAAAAGCACTGCTGGTAACACAATTCTCACATAAAAATACTTTAATTAAAATGTATTGGCATAAAAATTTTATTAAATATTTTCAGCATTTCAGGGCTTCCCATTTCCTGAGCCTGCTGCCGTGCTTGTGGAGTTCAGATATTCTCCAGATCAAGACACTATGGAGGATGGTGTTTTTCTAATCCTTATAATTAGCAATGAAAATACAATTGACATCCCTGGGATTTTGGGTAAGAGTTTCTGTCAGCACATTCTTCTCTCCTTTCAGGTGTAAGTACTCCACAACAGACATTTAAGCAATCCAGAAAAAGTAATTTGGGAATTAGCTGGAACTTCACTGAGCTGATTATAATGGGATGTTACACGTAAGACATTTAAAAAATGTGCAGAGATTGAGGGGTTTGGAAATAACTAACAGGGACTCATCAGTGGATGCTGGAGAACATGCAGTCACAAATCAGAATTAAGAAAGAGAAGATACAAAACAGAGGCAAAGATATAGGAAAAAGAATCTCAGAACACTCAGGACTGTAAGAAGGCTGGTGGCTTAGAAGCAGGATATTTTGAAAACTTGGAGACATCTAGGAATACTCGTTATGATGGTCTTAATTTTGTACATTAACCATTTAATTGATGTTGATGACCAAAATATAATTCAAATTGGCCCTATAAGATCTTCACTTCAGATGTAGCATGAGGATTTATAGTTTTTGCTGATTTTCATGTTGAATAGTCTCGGGTATATATGTAATCTGATGGGTAAGGTCATATTCACTATGGCATAAGTCCAGTGGGACTTGTTGATGTGTGCCATAAATTTTAGCTGCTATATAGTTAAAGGCATATGCATGTACTTGAGCCATGTGTTGTGTCAAATGCTCAAGAAAGGCAAGAGGAATCTCTGCAGAGGGGCAAAAAATCCACCTTGAGAAGTTAGGATGTCGTTTGATCAGGACATTTGCCTTGCAGTGTCTATGAGCGTGATTTGTACAGAACAAGATTAAATACCTTGGGCAGAACCACATCCATTTTACGAGAAATGGATGGCAGAGATGGCAGAGAAATTCCATGGAAGGGAACTTGAACAACCACCACAACAAGCAAGAACTGCAAAGTTTCCCCCAGTCACAGTAGTAGGAAAGCTGTCTTTGCTTCATCAGCAGCTGTGGCCAGAGTAAACCAAGTCAAGCTCTTGGTCCCGCCCCAGACATATGCCAGTGAGTCTGCACATTAGGACCACAGTTAAATTACACATCTGTGGCACCCATCTTAGACAGTTGGCTATGGCAACAGAACTTCATAAAGTGCCAGAAAATACCTCTAACTTCCTTCCTATCTGGAATCCTTCCCCTTTTTTAATTCTGGAAAACAAATTGTGCAGCAGTTTCATGTACATACAAGCTGTCAGCAATTCCCCAAACTTTTTTTTTTTCCCCAAGTATTTGTTGTAGCAATGTTGTTAAATGTTAAATGTTGTTAAAACTCTTCTATAGCAACAACCAAACCCACAGTGTTAGTGGTTATTTTCATTTCTACGTTTCTATATAGGCCTCTCTTGAAAAGTACCTTGTACTGGATCGCCCACTTTGAGATGTCATTTGAGGCTGGATTCAGCAGGGTGGGAGTTTGGTGCCAGATGAAAAAGCAAGCCCCTTAGGCATTTCTCAAATCAATCACTCTGGAATCTACATGGCTAAATACATTTTCTTTTAGTTTTGTTCATGGGGGAATCAGAGAAGCTGAGAATTCCCAGCACACTGTGACAAAATGAGGTTACTGCAAAGTGCATCAAAATAATGCACAACTGGAAAGCACAAAGGATCCTGAAAGGACCCCTTTGAAAACAACATGTACTCAGAAGATGGTTTTAACACCAAAAGTTGGCAAGTAGTATCATTCTCACATCTTATTAAACCATTTTTTCTGCCTCATAGACTGTGCAGGTAGCAGTACACAAGTCTATGAAAAAGTTCATAGCTAGCCTTTATCTAGAAATGTTTTCTTCCTGCTTTCTCTTTGAAAAATACACTTTTAAATGAACAGCATTGTTACTACTGCAAACATCAGTATATCTATTCCAACCATGGCGTAATAGATATCTTGTCTTTTGGTTTGTTTTTAATGCACAGTGCAGTCATTACAATGTAGTTCTACTGAGATATAAAATTTTTCCTAGCATTATCTGTCATCATATGCAGTGTTGATTATTAATTTGTACCTATAAGTGACTCAGATAAAAGGCAAGCCCAATCCTCTCAGATAACTGATCCTGTGCAATATTTTAATTGCAGAAATAGGTTCTGTGGGATTTTTGCTATGTAAGTAGGTATGTAAATAGATTATACAATGGATGAACTGCATATAACTTTCCCTTTTTAAAGTAGACTGCTGAGAAAGCATTTACAACCACTTGGACCTCTTGAGGACTTCTGTTTTCCTTAATTTCAGATCATATGTTGCATCTACACTGATCATTTGGTATGAAGGTTACAGTTTGGTGTGTCTGAATAATTCTCTTGAATGTTTTGTTTCTGCGCAGTGTGACGTAGCCTCAAATATAAAAATGCCAAATTTCACCAGCATAAAACACAAACCAAATATTCCCCATGTTGATACTCCATATATGTGACTGATTTTACAATTTTCCAACGTAGTATGTGTTGTAATATGCCGAAATGGGAGTCCAGGACATGCATGAAAGCAGACAGGAACTCTGCATATCTAGAATTCCTAGGAATCCAGGAGCAATTAAAAAATCCATGGAAATCTATTCTGCAACTATCTCTACCCCACATCTCTGCTCCTGTGGTTCTGCCCAGAGCCCGTGTTGTAAGGGTGGGAGGTGGCTCACATCCTTCTCTGAGATACCACAAAGCTGCACCTCAGTTCCATGTGAGGAGCAGGGGTGGGAAGGCACACACAGTTCCTGAGGCCAGTGCTGCTTGCGTTTAACTCATGGGGCATTTTCCTGTGTTCAGTTCTCTTATGTTGTTTTTTTTTAACAAATGGTCACTCTTTCAGTCTATAAAATCTTGCACTCAGAAGTTTTTGAAAAGATTAGCACTCCCAGCAAACTCCAGAAGTGTCAGTTCCTATTACTGCATTCCTGATCTTCATTATCTAGACTTCATTACAATAACAATGTCAATAGTGAGTTATCATGTGTGCACTCAGTTGAGCACTTTGCATTTGAAGTGAAAGCCAGGAGACAGCTAGCTGTATGTGTTGCAAGAGGAAAGCAATGCTTCTGGGCTTTGTGTTTTCTCACTAGACTCCAGGGGCCAAAATGCAGCTCTTCAAATGTATTACAATACAAGTCGTATAGGAGTGATGATCAAATAATCTTACTCTAATATTCAGTCATTAGTGGTCAGTAACTGTCACCTTATTTAGCTGTTGTTGGTTGCATATCACTGGTTTATTCTTATGAATTCTGATAGATTATTATTTTTTTAATACTAAATAGGCTAATGTCTCTTCCCAGCTGAAAAACATGAAGTTAGGTGCAAAAGTCCCTAAAGCAAGAAGAATTACTGGGAAAAAATTACAGAAGTGTAAATCAGGAAAGTAATATTGAACTTTAGAAGACAGCATACAATAATATGACACTTTATTCCACTGCTGCCTGAGGTTTATATATACTGCTGTCACTTTCTTACTGTTCTCCACCACTAGTAATTTTCTTTCAATCTAATTTTTATTTCCCAAGGGTTTGCCAAGGTTAAAAGTGCTAGAAAACCAATGACTATTCACTTGCCAAAGGACAATAAATTAAATTAACCGTTGTTGGTAGCCAAGTCAGGTCAGAACTATTTATATGTAAATAGGTGCAAAACCCTGATGGCATAGCATATGATTATTAGCAGCTCATTGCAGACTCCATATTGAAAATTAAACACACTGGAAAAGCAATGTGTTTCCTTTCAATTCTGCCTGCAAGAAAAACATCTGAATTTCTGCTTTCACGGTAGCTTGTTATTAGTGGCCTTCCTATGCATTAGAAACCTAATTATTCAAGGTCAAACTTGATGGGATCTTTTAGTAACTTGTTTTATTTTAATTATTTTCTTATAACCACCATAGTAGTGATTTTCAATTGATGGTACCAATGTGGGTAAGTTTAATATGGGCCACATCATTCTTCTGTTGTCCGGGAAATGAGTGTTAATACTACAAGTGGTATTTACTAACCACGTCTGTGTGCTGAGGTCAAACCACTTGGTGACCCTTTCCCACATCCCAGTTTGGGGACCAGGTAATAACAATTCACCTCTTAGTATATCACTTTTGAGTGCCACATCCTTTTCTCACAGGATCCTTTGGACTTCAAGTGTGGTATAAACTGTTCATTCTGTCTTGGATCTCTAAGATAGCAGCTGGAATTGTACCACATCAAACTTAAGAGCATCAGTTTCCTGAGGATTACTGCCTCCTTAGTGCCTGTAGCACAGTCCCAAGGAGTTAGTCACATCTGTATGGCCTGCTTAGGGCAGTGTGAGACCTTTGCTTTGGTGTCAAAAGCAATAATAGCTTTTGGGGAAGGAGAATGAACCAAGCCTAGGGGCTTCCATTGCCCTGAGTGAGGAGAGTGCTGTGCTCTTCCTCAAGCCCTGGTTTTAGCTGTGTTTGCCCATCTTGACCCTTTATCTCAACCTCTTCCTAAAGCGCAGGGCAGGACTTGGCCATTGGTTCCGATGCTGACAGTGCAAATGCTGCCTTCAGGAGCACAGTGATGATTTACAGCCATAGTGATGAGCATGGTGGTGATTTACAGCTATGGGTCAGTGCTTTGGTATGAAGCAGAGAAATGTAGTCCTGGAGAAAAACAGCTGTAATAATATTTGTATTGGGGTTCTTTCCTGAATCATCTGTGCACATTATATTTGTACTGAGACTTAACTAGTCTTCATCCTGTTTGCCTATAATTACTTTGTGTTTGATCAAAGCTGGGGATTGTAAAGCTTTTACATTGCTGCTCTTTACTGAGAGTAGGGAACTGCTTTTTGTAAAGCATGTTGTGCACTCCCATTCTAATTAAAAATTATTTTCATTGTTTTAACTTAAGGATGCAAAATGTGGCAAAGAAGAGAATCGGCACTGATTCTGTTCTGAGCAGTAGCAACATACATGCTATCGTAGTGCTGTAGGAAAGACTAGGGGTTGAGGATGCAGTGAGCTCTGAAAAGGTGCCTCCATTCAGTGCTCTGTAGGGTCCATGTTTAAGCAGTTACTGAAAAAGTGTTATTATTATGTGGAATTCTGCAATTACTGTCCTGGACAGACACAGATAAAATAACAGCTCTTTTAAAATCTAGACCTTAGGCCACAGGCCAATTTTTTTTTTTTCCCCAACTGAGGGAAAATACCCCAAGTGGTATTGAACTAACAGGTAATTAGATGCTGGGTGTTGGGCGTTTGCAGTTTGGACCACTAATCAGTTTAAGCTGCTTGTGTTAAAGAGTGTTTAAGATGGAACAGTTAAACAATCAAATTCCCAAGTTACTATTTGCACACATATATCAGTTCTAAAGCACCTCTAAGCTATGTGGCCAGGCATTTTGAAAGTCTCACTGGTGGCCTGTGTTATTTGTTGCCCAAATAAGATAAAAAGTATGGCCCCAAGATATTCCCTGGTATAAAGGTACCCAGACTAATGAATCTGGACGTGCTGAGTATTAGGGTCAAGAGTAGCTTGCTTTCTGAGGATTTGTTTGCTGTACACATCTTCTGTTGGCTTTCACTATAATAAAACCCTCATTCAGGAAACTCTATTACCTTTTTTATGCCTCTAAATAACTCTGTTTTTCTCATTTCAAAAGAGTCTGGTTATGTGTCTTGATGGGAAATAGGATGTAGTGAGATATCACCCATGCAGTGGGACATTGAGAGAAGTGGAAAGGGAACAGGAGGCTTATCTGTTTTCCCATGTGTACAATTATGGCAATGGGAACCTCTACCTGAGTAAACATATCATAGCTCAGAAATTTCTGGACTATTCACATGGATGTTACTTTTCTGAACAAATAATGCTTTCATAAAACCTTAAGACTGTAAGTAGAAATCTGTTATATGCTATGTGGTAAATATGGGTTTTCAGTAAAACTGGGGAGCTGACCAATGGTCTCACTGCAACAGTATTCAGCAATCTACCTTCTTGTTCATTCCTGACAAACATATGTCCATACATACTTCTTGCAAATTTGTTAGAACATGATATTCTTAAGAGAAAAAATCAGTGTCTAGAACTCACCCATTTCCCAAATTAAATAGATTTATAGAGAATGTATGTTTCTTTCCAGATGGTTAGCTCTGCTGTTGTTTAATATAAAATCTTTTCATTATAAAATACTCTTATTTTTCTTTGTGGCATAAAACTAAATTTTCATGAGTAAAACTAACAAAAATTAAACATGTTATTCAAAGTGTAAGTTTGCTGATTCTATCGTTACCTGTATTTTAGAAGTATGTTCAAAGATGCAAATACACATTTGATAAGCAATTTTTAGAAGATTCACAAATTGTTACACTCTATTTTTGATCAGACAGATGTATTTTCTTTACCACTGAGTCATTTTAATGATTGGCATATTTGAGGATATAAAACTATGAGAAAATTGTACCTATCAGAATGATCAGAAAAAGTACCAAATATTTAGAAAAATACCTAATTACAATCCTACCAGCTTTGAATTGAAACCATTACAGGACAATCCCAATATCAACAAAAATATTTAAAACAGAAACTGCAACTATAAAATATTCATTATTCTGGCATTAAAAGAGTTACAATGTTCTTGAATTGTTTTGTTTGTTTGAATAGTAAGAGATAGTTTGCTGGCAGCCCTATGGGCAAATCCATACAGAAATTGTTTAAACATCACATCAATATAGTTTAATTATGACTAAGCATGCCTCAAATAAGTAAATGAGACAGAGAAATAGCAGCACAAGCATATCTTTGTGTTCTGCACTGATACTCTGTGTTATTTAACAGAGAAACATGTGGAGGTTTGTACAAATTAAAAGGAGTATTGTGAACAATACAGGCTTTGCAAGGTAGGCTTTTCTCAGTATACAGCTGATCTCTTTTTAACACTATCCTTTTCAGGGCATCTGAGAGCCTTCAGCACCACCCAGGACCAACCCCTCTCTCCTAGTAAACAAATACGTGTTTTGCTTGTACGGTTGCATAAGAAAATAAAAAAGTTGAATTTATTGATGTTCTTATTGAACATCTAGCTCTGTAAATGTATGCCTGAGTATTGACCTTTAAATTTCTGCTTAACCTCATTCAACTTTTTTCCGATTTAAGATTGCACTTCAGTACTTAATTGGGTTTAATTAGCTTATCCTGCAGATTATTAAGCCCTTCCTAAAGGTTATTGGGCACCCAGGCACCCAGTCCTTGTTTCCATTGGTAGGAGTTTCCTCTCATAGGCAGCTTGCATGTAGCAGCAGGTTGTGGAGCTGTGATTGTAGGTTGGGTTTAAACTGGGTTTTAACAGTTTTGGTGTTTGACATTTAGCCTGGTGACAGCTACTTTTCTCTAAAGTGTTACCAGACAAGCTGTCTTCAGTAACTTTGAGTTGTTCCAGTCTGGCCAACAATTTACTGAATATAGGTAAGTAATAACAAATACAATACAGGGAACTCATTAATTATCTCTGCATAGTATTTGGTGTTCCTGCAGTGCAACAACCTCTATGGGCAGAGGATTTATACTCCAAGGGTTGCAGCAGAACAGATGTGTCAAGTCTCTCATTCCTAATTTGTAGAGGGGTATTGACTGGGTGTCAGTCCCTAATAATTCAACTTGTATGAGGCTAGTTCTATTAAGCCATTACAGCTTTAGGTTTACAAGCACATCAGGATGCCTGCAGCATCATGATGCTATTAATGCAAATATGATCACGTCTTTCAATGGTATTAGGACTGGCTACTTACAGTAAATGACATTTCCATTAAAACACATGCCAGTCTGCACACTAATGCTTGAAAAAGCCTGTGTGTACACAGCAGGCATTGATTTCACATAAAGTGTCCCTCATTTCAACATACCCTGAGGTTAAAATTGAGACACAATGAAGATGGCTATAAAACAGGTTCCTTAATGTTTTCTGTTTCTATAAAATAGGTGTATTTTCTTCCTTAATTCTGTTTGGCCAAATAGCTATCTGGCTGTCCTATGAAATTCCCTGTGTGAGGTGCTGCTATAATTTTTTTCACATAAAATTCGTATCTCAGTTAATATGGAAGTTACGGCTAAACTGTTTCTGGGAAAAAAAAAAACCACCAAAAAACCCCACCAAAAGCCCACCCCACTAATTAGCAGTAAATCTATGTGTTTCAGGCATTTCTAATTCATTAATCACAAATGAGTCTAGATGGAACTAGGCTACAATGTCCTGGGAGGTGAATGGTCCTGGGAGGAATTCTGGCAGAGAATTCTCCTTAGATATTTTTCTTTCAAAGCATCTTTGGTTTCCCACAGAACATCCCAATAACAAAGATTTGCAGTTTTTGCCTTTGCCTGAGTGATATTGTGCTGTGCATAGGTTGTGCAAGACACGTGTATAGAAAGAGTGGCAATAAAATACTTTTAAATGGAAGCACAAGTATTACGAGGAGCAGCTGAGGGAACTGGGGTTGTTTAGCCTGGAGAAGAGGAGGCTGAGGGGAGATCTTATCGCTCTCCTCAACTACCTGAAAGGAGGTTGTAGCGAGGTGGGTGTCCATCTCTTCTCCCAAGTAACAAGCAATAGGACAATAGGAAATGGTCTCAAGTTGTACCAGGGGAGGTTTAGACTGGATATTAGGAAAAATTAGGAAAGGGTTGCCAAGCATTGGAACAAGCTGCCCAGGGAAGTGGTGGAGTCGTCATCCCTGGAAGTATTTAAAAGATGTGTAGATGTGGCACTTAAGGACATGGTTTAGTGGTGGACTTGGCAGTGTTAGGTTAACAGTTGGACTCGATGACCTTAGAGGTCCTTCCTAACCTAAATGATTCTTTGATTCTAAGAACAACAACTAAATTATTTTGAAATGGCTAGGAATTCTTTATTCTTATGATAATCATCTCTGCTATTGCTGCAGGCCAACAACTGGCCTTCAAAACTTTAAAAAATTCCCCTATCAGAAAATACTTTCTCATTTCACTTTGTCATTAGTCACACATAAAGATCTCTCTTTGTAAGGTTCTGTGATTCAGTAAAATTAGCAAATTACAGAGGCTAGGCGTCTCTCATCTTCTGTAAAACATGTAGTTGACAGTCATATAAATAAATAATAAAAATTGCCCTTGTCTATATGTTCCCTTGTTAATATTATGAAGTAGTTTGTGATCATGCAGTAATTACCAGATTTTTGCCTAAATAATGCCTTTGAAAGGGAGGCTGTAGGCTGAAAATTCACTTAGATGTTTTTAAGCAAGAGAATGAATGATTGAAAAACACTTTTAAATGTGCTTTCTTGGCTCTGCATTTATGCGAGTATATTTCTTCAGTTATTTAACAGAAATCAAGATACTCTCTCCTGAGTATAGGTGATTGGTATATCATGATTTTTGCTTTGCATATCATAATATTACACTCTCACAGATTGTAGAGTTTATTCCAGACTCTTTTCTTCTGCCACCCCCTGCAAAAATTACCTTGAGCATCAGGAAATAATTTACTTAAAGGGACAATAACCATTACCTGCTGCTCTGGAGGAGCTTTGGGCAATTCTGTGAACAATAAAACTGACCACTATGGAACCTATTTCTTTGTCTTTTAATTCCAGAATATCACAGACTTCCTCAAAATGAACACTTTGCTGTGCAAATTGTCTTTTTTATGAATTGCGTGCTTTGAGTTTTCCTTCATGCTTCCAACAGACCTTGGATGAAAGATTTGCAGTCAGACATGAATGTGAATGCACTTGGCGGGATACATTAGTGACAAATTGGAACTTGAGAGGTACTTTAGCTGCATAAGAGTGCTTGTGTCAGTGGCCATCTTGATTTGAGCATTTTGTAGATGGATGGATGGATATGGATGCTAGGAGCCCTCAGGTCTTCGCTGTGAAACTTGATTTATTTCTTCCTTGTGGGAAGGTGGCAGAACAAAGGCTTGGGTTGAGGAGGGAGCCTCCTCCGTGAACTCTGTGCTGGCTGTGGGTAAAGATCTCATCCCATGCTTTTGGAGGTCAGCAGGGGTCCTTGGAGAAATCTGCAGAATTCTGGCTTTACAGATTGAATCCAGCTCCTCTTCAGAAGTCAGCTGGGATGGGATGACCACCTCAAGGTGTGTCCACCCTGCTGATTGACCTAATTTAAGCTAGGGATCAAGGGATGAGCAGTTCGTGAGCAGTGGCAGGTGGATTTCGAATGGTGAGTTTGTGCTAAACCCTGAGAAAAGTTCTTGCATGAGGTGCAGGGTCTTTTGGCTTCCTCAAGGGTCAGTAACCAGTAATGTGTGTGAAAGAAAAGTGTGAAAGAAATCACTTGATTCAAAAGCGTTGTAAGTCATAAATCCCTCTTCAGCTGGCTACTTCCTGATCTTGTATTTCAGCTTTTTCCCTTGCATCACTTCTAGAGAGCATGCTGAGTTTCCCTGCCAGGCACACATATTTAGCTGTTCCCAAAATGAGAATGAAAGAGGGATTTTTTTTGTCTGAGGGAAGTGCGATCCGCAGTGTTTGGTAGCCAACTGGGTGTGCTTTGGTGGGCACGCAGGACGCAGCAGCTGCATGGGTTATGTTTGAAATGAGGAGGGTGTCATGCCTGAGGACCTCTGCAGTTCTCGCCCACAGCTTCAGGCTCTGTCCTTACAGTGGATGCTGAGGCTTGTTTGAGGGGTGTCTCCTTAGGGAGTGCCAAACTTAGGTTGGCCCAGTGTTGTGCAGGGGCCCAAGTTTATGGTAAATATCTTCCAGAAATGCAGCAGTTGTTCTGAGCAACTTGAAAAACGTATTTTGAATTGTTATGCCTTTGGCATCTGTGGTTTTGCTTACTGAAGCAATTCCAGTGTTGTCTACTTGAGGTCGCTGGGGTTTTGTTTTTCATTTTTGTTCTGTAGCTTTCTATATTGTTTCCCTGTCTTGCACTGAATGGAAGTCAATACCACATAACAAGATTAATTTTTTTATATTTTCCTTCCCAGAAACAGAGATCAGAAAATTTTTCCTTGTGAATCTGCGGTGAGTTTGTTGCCCTGTTAAAAGCCCCACCGTGGTTCCACAGAGGCTGTGGCCGTTGCTGGCCAGGGCCCCGGTTCAGCTGTAAGAAGCCAGGGACACTCTGGGGACTGGTGGCTGGGGGCCACAGCTCCTCCTGCTACCCCGGGGTGTGTGGGCTCTGCCTGGGGGAGAGCAGCGTGGTGGTGACCCGTAAGCTGGGCCAGTGCTTGGTGGCCAGTGAGCCAAGCAGGGTCTGGGGATGCTGTGGAGCTGGGCGAGGCGAGGGGAGCAGGCAAGGAGCTGTCTGCAGGGTTGGAGGAGGCTGTGGGGCAGTGTCCATGGCGGGGGATGGCAAGTGGTAGGGCTGATCCCCAAGGAGCAGATTTAAGATTTTAATGCGCTTAGCCAGCATTTTATTTGTGATGGGGAATGGTGTCGCCTTAGTTGTGGATCAGCAGAGCTAGGTACTGGAGTGAATTGCCATGCTCGTGTCTAGTTGTCATCTTGGGCAGTGGCAGGAGCGGTGTGGGACGGCAGAATGCCATTTGCTGTGCTGTGGGATTCCCTGGTCAGGAGTTGGCCTCTGCCAGCCTTTTGTTACTGTTTTAGCACCACCTGAACCTGCTCCTCCAGCTGTGAGCTGCCCTGGCCCTGCATTTCAGCGTGGACCACTGGGAACCCCTGTGCGGAGTCTGCAGAGCAGTGGGGGAGCTGCGGCCCCACGTGTGCTTTCCTGCCCTGCGGCAAGGTCTGCCTCTCCTTAAATGGTGCCATGGCCCCAAGAGCAAGTGGTTTGATGCTACAGCTTTGAGGGTTGAAGTGTGTAGGACAGCTCCGATTCCAACCATGGACCAGCAGCAGACAGGGTGAGCATTCAGCCTCTGCTAGGGATAACGTAGCCAGGAGCAGGGCTGTAATACCTGAATAAGCTTACACCTTAAAAATGGTTTGCAGAGAATAAACTGAGGCTTGGCTGCCTGCTTTGTTCTTGTTGTGTT
This sequence comes from Haliaeetus leucocephalus, assembly GCF_000737465.1. Classification (NCBI taxonomy): domain Eukaryota; kingdom Metazoa; phylum Chordata; class Aves; order Accipitriformes; family Accipitridae; genus Haliaeetus; species Haliaeetus leucocephalus. The sequence continues at coordinate 197,765 of NW_010972731.1, forward strand.
AAATGTGAGTTTAATTTTAGTTATTGATAGTACATCAGATGGTACTTTCTCTTTATGTGGAGCTTTAACAACTTCTTCTGGAAAATGATGCAATATTCCTGTGTTTTTTTTAATTCCTCCCCAAAATGAGATGCAGTTGTTCTAGCAGCCTCTGGCAATTTGGAGAGAAACATGCAGGTGTAGTTTGCTTTGCACATGTTCCTGCTGTGTGTAGGGGCTGTTTACTGCTCAGCTGAACAAATTGCTGAGTGTCCTTCAGGATGTCTCGAACTGTTTAGCAGAGAAATCGGAAATTATGTTGCTAGGACTTTTGTTTTCACTACATGTGAACTCAAGCAGATATTTTGTGAAGGGTCAGTGCCTGCTGTTCCCACAGAAATGTGGAGGAAAACCCCTTCTGGTGTTATTTCTACAGGGGTCTGTGTTGTTTCCTACTCTGATGAAGATGAAGGACTTTCCCAAGTGGTTACATATTTGCTAATAATCAGTCTCCATAATAGAGGTCTGCAGGCTTTTTTTTTTTTTTTGTCCCTTTCATATCTGATTTGGTTGAACTGTTTACTTTGGAGTATTTTTATCTTCCCATTACTGTTCTTTTTTTTTTTTTTTTTTAAGTGAAGAAATGCCAGTCTGAGAGGTTAGAAACAAATAAATGATAGCACATTTCAGATTGGAGCAGGAGCAATACCTGGTTACACAGTTTTCCACATAAATTGGGTACTTTTCCTTCTCTTCTGCACCTATTTTTGCGTTTGGAATGATTGGATCAGGTACCTTCTGTGCTAATTATCCTGAATTTCTCCCCATTGACCCAGACCTCCAGCAGTTTCAAAGTGACTTTCAGCTCTGTGGTCGGTAGGTGCAAATAGCAGTGCCATGGGGCTTTGTTGACAGGCAAATCCTCATCATTGTATAAGCTACAAAGCTTTTAAAGCTGTTAACAAAGAAAAAGAAGCACTTTCGGAAGGACAGTTGTTGCGCAGAAATACTGAGCGAGGCCAAGGCTGCGTGGTGGCTCTTGCCCTGCCAGAAGGTGGGAAGCAAAGCTGAGAAAGGGGAGATGCTGGCGCTCCCAAGGAGGGCGTGCTCCTGTCCTACAGCGCTCATGCAGCAGCTGTCCTCTTATGGGGGCTATGAGGTGGAGAAGTATCTATTCTCTGTAAAGTATTTCTTCAGTTTTGCTAGACTACGTCTTCAGTTAGCCGGAGGAAAAGAAAGTGAGCATTGCGGTGCTGCAGGCTGGCTTCACTGGTGCTGGCCTCAGCTCTTGAAGATATAGGAGTGTACCTGTTAGATAGGAGAGGGGACGTGCTGTGCATTCCAGTACCTGGGTCTTAAGGAATAGCAGCAGATCAATATTTAAAGTGCTGAAAAAGTCTTAGCCTTTTTATGGTTTTGCCATCATCCCCCACCCAAATATGGTTGAAATAGCAGGAGGCAGTAGGTGGGGGTGAACTTGTTTGCTGTATGGGGCTGCTGCTTCTGAAATACCAAGTTTTCATTTAATCGTTTCATTGTGACAAGTTGCTTTTTAATTTAGTTGTGAAAAATCATTCCAAATATATAAGCTGGAAGCTAGACCAGATCACTGTCAGGCAGCAGTAATTTAGAAGCTTTTCAGGGAAACTTCCAAATTTCTCAGAATTTTCTAAGGATGATTTTTGTTGGTCTTTTTTTCTTTTTTCTTTTCTTTTCTTTTTTTTTTTTTAAAATGAGCCATCTTTGAATTTGTGTTAGTCTTCCATAAAGAAATTGCTTATGGAGGATGAGTGGACAAGCAATTTGGAATAGCAAAGGTTATTTCTGTAGTGAAGATATTTGAAAAATAGATATTGTGCGTCTTACTTGCTTTGTTTTATATATAAATCTATCTGCTTATCACAAATAATTTGCAGCTGTGGACAGATGCTGAAAACATACAAACTTGTAGTGACTGGTTTGTGACTGGGAAGGGCTTTATGTACTGGAAGTGCAGAAGATGGAATTACAAAGTTGTGTTAATTCAAAGTGATGATCTTAAATTACCATATGAGCAGGTTTTTTAGAAAGCTTCACAGAAGTTAATCATATGCATGAGTGCAGTGGTGATTTTTTTTTTTTTTTTTTGGTATGGTAGATGGACGATAGGTTTTGGCCTTGTAATATATTTGCTGACTTCCAGCTATTAAATATTTATGGCAGTATTCCAGAAATTCTCCATTAAGAACATGTGAAACCTTGAAGCATTTTATAATCTACAACTTTGCTAAGCTTTTTGCAACCGAGACAGACAATTTGAAGATCACACTGTCTGCAAATACTGTGCTTTTTTTTACAAGGTAACACCCAAAGTTATTCTGGTTTAACATCATTAAGAGAAAAATAAATTTTTTCTTTTCTGTTCTGTCCGTCTCTGCAGTTATTTTAATCATTTCCCCAACATATTTACCTATATCTTTGTATTCCAGTACCCACAACTGAAAGTATGGGTATGTTATCCCAGGAACACGTAGTAAGGGACTCCTGGCCTCAAGAGTTGAGAGTGTAAATAAAATAAAGACAGTGATGGCACTTTCTGTAAAAGGGGGATCAGGCAGGGACACGTTAAATGACTTGCTTGAAGTCACACTGTCAGTATGACATTTCAGTTTAGGAGAGTGGTGTTTTACAGCATCCTCCATTTCATTTATTCCTTAGTTAAACAGACACATTGATCAGTCAGTATCAGTTAGGGTATTATTTGCAAGGAAAGTGGAACTAGGGAAAAAACAATTAAAATAAACTCTTGTGTTTGGAGGATGTTCCAGCCCCAGCCTAAAGAGATTAATCTGTGAGAAGCTCCAAAACAACACAGAATAAAAGAGATGAGATAGATTCCCCAGCCTGAAACTGTGCAGTTGTGCTGACCTAATCAGTAAATTCAATGTGCCTGTTGATCCCCACTGACGATAGGGCAGATGATCCATCTCTCATCCCTTGACGTCCATAACTCCAATAATAACTGCACTAAAACATCCATGTTATACTGCAGTGACAGCCTGGGGAACTTGTCCTCCTGTAGGTGTTGGAACTGGGCTGGGAGCTGCAGTCTGCAGGATCAGCCTCTCACCATCTTGAAGTATGTGAGAACAATCTATGGGAGAAGTAAGCCCACAATGTGAGAGATGTGTGTTCTGAACCTTTACTTTGAAATAAACCAATTGAAATCGGTTATTCTGCTATGGAAATCCAGTGGAAGTGATCAGACACAAGGTCAGCTGGCTTGAAGGGTTTGTTACTGTGTTTAGCCACAGTAGACACCCCACTGGAAGCTCTATTGGATATGATGAGTATGACAGAAAAGCATTGGATACTTCTTTAGAGGTGAAGAGGTCTAGAGGATTTGTTAAATTTATTTTAAGGGTGAGAGAGGCCTATAGTAAGAACACAAGATAGTAACTAAACAGGAGTAAAATAAAGGTAATATACAGATGGAAAAAATATTGTGTGGCTTAATTGGGAAGAGAATGATACAGTTCTGTGGAACTTGATAATTAAACCCTCGCTGTGGGGGGATTTAAAGAGCCCCCACGTCTTTGAAAATGCTGCACAGGGGATACAAGTCCTACCATGTTTATTAGAATGCTTCAGAAGTAACATGAGGAAGTGCTATTTTCTCTCTTCTTTTTAAACAAGAAAGAAATTTCTGTGCTGGGGTGCCTCTGCTAGACCTGAGAATGGCATCAAAGAAGTGCCAATAACAGAGGTTTTATTCTTCATTTCCAAGCAGGAGTGTTTGTTCTCAGAGACTTACTAGCCCATTTGAATGAAGAGCAATCCCTCCAGATGGCCACAGTTATTTGCTCAAGGGCTGGAAAACAAGTTCCCTTTCTTGAATGTTCCAGCCATGTTGTAGATATATTAATGAGATTAAGAAGTAGTGCCTTGTTCGGATCCTTCATTTCCCTTAGCGCATTTGTTAGAATGCAGACCAAGGCCTGGCATTCCTTTTCAGCTCTTCTCATTGTTGGTCTCTGTCACTGATGCTGCTGTTACTCTCTCCCTCAAAACAGCTGGTTTTGCCTTCCTTCTGTTGGGTCCAGTTGGACCATTTTGGCTTATCATACAAAACCCTTGAGGCTTTTATTCAGTGTCTAAGGAACTTTAAATCTGATCCTGCAATGTTTTATGCAGTTCATGTATTAAAATTCAGATTAGGAAATGAATATATTTTTCTATTTTATTTTACCTATCATTAAGCTTTAATTTTCCTTTCTGCTGTCTTGTTATGGTTGATATACCCTTCCAAACAGTTTCTTCTGCTCTTAAAGCTCATTTAAAGTCAGATTATATTTTTTTTCCCCCAAAAGAAATATTGACATCGTCTTAAAAGTATGGTATTTATGTATGAATGCCATATTTATACCAGTAATATGAAAATATATTGGCTGGCAAAAAGTATGTGCTTAACCTAAGGGATATAGCTTTATTTCCTTTTTTGCTCAGTTTTCCAAGCAGAACACACTAACTAGCTGCTGGCTCCATTTGAAATATATACATGTGACTTTCAGCATTAAAACTGGGCGCATTACTTGTGGTAAAAGACTTATTCATTTGCTATAGGGAATTTAAGAATCAGAAGGAAAGTGGAAATCTCTAATGCAAAAAAGACAGCTCCCATTTTTGAGCATGTATATCTGGTTGAGGAATAAATTCAATCTCTGCTATAATCTAATATCCTTTATCTATGGGACTCCATTTGGAAAATAAAAGGCAGTTACAGACCAACAGGGAGGAATTGTGGGTGCAAGAACTTCATTAAAAAGAAGTGCTTGCAACTTTTCCTTTGCTGCTTTGGGTAGAGAATCATAAGCAGAGCAGTTGTCTGAAGGAAGATAGCCACTCAATGTATCTTGACTAAATATTACTAATTCCTTTCCAATCTTATAAGAATCCTGAGAAACTTGTAAATTACAAAGTTGCCTATACTACAGAAATTAGGATGAGATTTGAGAATGGAAATGTGTGATATAGAAATATCTAGATGGAAAACAGAACAAATGCAAGAAGTCTGCTGCTTCTGTGCACAAAGGAAGCTGAGAAGGTTCACAGACACTTGCACTTGAATTCATATTTAGAAGTAGCTTTCTGCTTTTTCTTCATGTGCTTGTCTGTCCAGCTATAATTATCCATCCTCCTTTTTCTCCAATTACATGCTGTATAATGTTTAGCAGCTATTTTAAGAAGCAGCTTATTCCTGTGTGACAAGATTTAATTAAACTTCCACTGAAATAATTAGTGAGGGTATCTCAAAAGGCTGTTTAAAATCAATGCAGTACTGAGGACCAAATAGAGTTAACACTGTCATCAAAGATCAAAGTCACCAAAGAACGTGACTGAAAATTAAACCCCCAGCAACAGTCTAATGAAGAAGCATACTGAAGCAGTTGTGGTTTTCTGCCTCTTGGGTCCTACCTACAAATTGATTTGACATGGAAAATTTCCCTGTGGAAGCTTAAAAATGGTAAATTTCCATTAATTACATAGCAAAGAATGTTCTTTCTGTAATTTATAATCCATTAGGAATTTTTTTTTTTTGGTTGCCTCTTCCTCCCATTATCTATGTTTTCTGCTTTGCTAGTGAAGAATGGCTAGAGGTTGGTTTGGGTGGTTGTGTTTCCTGTTGCATCGTGTAGCTTGAGGCACAGAAAAGGAGCCAGGAGAGTTAAGTGCCTAAAGCATGAGTTTCCTGGGGCACACCCGAAATCCCAGCCTGGAGGCACATTGTTAAGTATCTCAGATCTCAGGAGGCCAAGACAGCAGCTTTTCCCGGTAATGTGTAGTCTACCTTTTACTTCAAGTAGGATGTTCTTATCCCATTGTGGGGGAGTAATTTGTATTATGAACCAAATCCTAGCTCTGCCTAGGAACTATGCCTGTGTAAACTTAATCAGCGATTGATTTCTGCAGGAGCTAGATCAAGGTGCCTTATTCAGCAACACAGGGTACAATGCAATTATTACTCGCGCAGTAGTTGTGCATTGCACAGAGCTGCTCTGGGGGGCCAGCAGTGAGCAGTAAGGCTCCTCAGAGCTGCCGGAGTGAGTGGGATGCACTTTGCTCTTCCCTGTGCCCTGGACTGGAGAGGTTGCTCCAGTGAAGATAACTGCAGAAGGAAATGCTCAAAAATCTTCTCATCTGGTTTACATTATGGATCATTTTTTCTCAGGCGTTGACATTTTATGGTTCCCTCTTTTCTTTTTAAGCACCATAATATGCCGTTAGCTTCTGGAGTTCATAGCTATACAACAGCGCCTAAGCCATAAGCTTGGCAGGATTTTAAACTGGCCTTTTATACATGTCCTAAGACTCTTTAGAGCTGCAATATCAATTGTGGAAAACATGAGTTTGGCAAATGATGAGAATGCCACAGCCTCAGGGCATGACACAACAGTGCACTGTGATTCATGAGGGAGGACTTTCCTACAGGTGGGAAAACATGACTGCCTGTAGCTGGCTGCCCTGCCTAGCCCCTTCGAAACAGCCGGAGTGGGTCAGTGCAAGGCAGGATCCTGAGCTCGCCTGGCTGGTCGGTGGGTATTCCTGTTAGAGCATCTCTGATGCTGTGACCTCCTTGTTCCAGTGGTATGTTCAGTCTGTTGTGCTCCTGTGCCGGGAGGAGGCCGAGATGATCAATGAATCTCTATAGTATTTATAACTGGACTCTGCTGATTTGCATTGCCTGATGCTAAGGACTGCATCCCTGGGTAGAAACATGGTTAAAATATCAAGAGTTTTGCAATAAGGGGAAGGGGTTTAGTAGATACGTGTTAATGCATTGCAGGTTTTTCATCTCTTTTGAGCTTTGCTGTGCTTGGGTTGTACTGTGAAGATCTGAATAATTTACTCAGAAAGTTATGCTGACTCAGCATCGCACTGAAACACTGAAGATTAGTAAATAATAAAAACATTTCTTCTGCACCCATGTCCTTGCATGAGTCACTCAAGCCTTGCTGAATATGCTGAGCAGTCAAATGCAATATTCTGTGCCTGCAGGATCAGAATTCCTTCAGTGTTTCTGTTCTGCAGAAAAATAATTCCTTTAAAGCCTCTTTAAGAATTTCAACTAAATATTTAAAATCAGGAACAATAAGCTATGTTTGTGATATGTAGATAGGCATGTAGATATGTGTGTTTATATATACATACAGATATAGATAAATAAAATTGAGGCCAAACTGTAAGCACTAGGAGAAGAGCTGGGACTAAGTAGGGTCAAGTACAGTCCAAGTAGATGTGGTAGAAAGTTACTGCAATCTAATAACGTGTGTTTCCCCAGTGACTTAGAAGCTCCAAAGCAAGTCAGTGTTGAAAAACAGCTAAAAGGCTGGTTTTGGTTTTTAATTTTGAAGGGGGGTTCAACAGCAAAAGCTTAAGCTTAAAAATGAAAGTTGTAGCAAATTACCATATCAACCAAAATTGCTGCTCTCAATGGATGTGATTCCATTTGCCTGCTGCAAGGGCACGAGCCTGCTTGCAGCAGCTGGGAAATGAACCTTTTCCAGAGCAAAGTTAAGATCCATTCGTGTAGAGCAGAATGCAATGTGATCTTTATACTTTCCTTGGTGTGTTTGTTTTGAGCATGAGGTTTCTGGACATTGTTCTTTGAGTTACTTTCTTCTCCATTTCTGTTTTTCTTAAGTGTACTTAAAAAAGCCAAGAATACATGTTCTTAATTTACAGTGTTAAATATCACAGCCCTTTTAAATACTATTGACAAACTCCTTTTTATAATGAAGGATAGTAAGTAGAAGGCTCAAACCTCTTAAATTATCATGTGTCATGCTGTTCCAGTGATTACATTTTAAGGTGCCCTTTCTTCAGTATATGTACGAGAGTAAGTCAAAGCATTGACTGATGAAATAAGTATTCAGCACAACTCTCATGCAGTATAGGAGTGGCAATAGAAACAAGAATTGCTCATTTTTGAAGGTGAAAACCTGATCTTGTTAAAAAGCCTTTACTGCTGAGAATTCTCACCCACATTCATAAATTTCATTGTATTCAGGTAGGGGAGGCTGTGGTATGTGCTCTTTTTCCCTGTCCCACAGAAATGAGATATTTTTAAAATAAATGTTTTAAATACGTATCTGAACTAATCCTGCTTAATACACCTTATGCCTATAATAAAGTATTATTTTAAATATACACTCAATTCTTTAGGTATTTTTACTTTTATACACTTAGAATGATCATTTTATGGTCTGATTCATCTGCAGCCTCATACATAGGAAGGAATATAAGCCCCTTGAAGTTATTTGGCCTAATTCACTATTTTCAAAATTAATATTCAAGAAGAAATTATATTATTTGATTTCCAAATAGCTGATATGCTTTCTCACAGGTGTCTAACACATTGTCTTCTCAATTAATGCTCTACAACATGTGTAGTAATTGCTGTGCAGTTGAAGACTTTCCCCTTCTATAAGTCTAAAGTGTTTTGCAGGTTTTTTTTCCCCTGGGCATACTGCTGAAATATTTAGGTATAGGATCTAAAATGGGTCTTCTGACATTAATAATTAGGGTGGAGACCTGAGATTTACAGGATAATGAAAATGACATCTGCCTAAATGATGGAGGGAAAAGAAGAGGATTTAAAGAAAATTCAGATTTTTGTTCTCTTACCTATAATTCGGAAAAAATTGTGGGAGAATGTTGCAATCACCTCAGTAATCATACTTAATTGATACAAGGGATACCCACAGTGTATCTGCTCTTTCATTAGAGTTTATGCACATAACAAAAACATTTTCCTAAATGCCCCTTGGATAATTAAACTAATGTCTTTGCCATAGCAGGCTTTGAATAATGATAATGTCCTGGGAGGTTATCATCACTCCCAGCAACCATAATCATCATCTTCAGAGGATGAAAATATGCTTAACGAGCAAACCATGCTACTCTCTGCGAACAAGTGAGGGAGATGACACATGGGCATTTTATCAGGCTGGATGAATAACTAAATATTTCCAGTGAACTTGTCCCTTTAGTGCTAAGGGTTGAGGACTGCTTATGAAGTCAAGGAGCAGTGAGCTTAGTGGACGGCAACTGCACGTAGTGCCTGGAGTAAGCTTGGGTTTTCTGGGCAATGCTGCTCTGTCATTACTCTATATAGTCCTCATTTGTAACGAATATTCTTATTTAAGGAATATTCTTAGGGCATTTACAGCTATATATGGAAGGGTTTGAAGTATAGGACCTGTGGTAAAGTGTACACAGTGGTTTGAATTGGGTTAACCACAGGGTGATGGGCTGGAGCACCCAATTTGCTGCACTTGGTTGTGTCTGCAAATTTCTGAACTGGGTGGCTCTGTTACACAGCCAGGGTCCAAAAGACATTGTGTCAATATGTAAGAAAATTGATATATGTAATGTAGAAAGGGGAATGTTAGAAGCAGTACTACTGTACAGAACAAAAAGGAGTAATTTTCCTGAGTGTCTGTGACAATACAACCTGTTCCAAATAAGTTCTTAACTTTGGAAATGAGGAGAGTGGAAGTTTAGATCACTTGAAAAGACCTTGAGAGATCCCTATACATCCTGGACAATGGTTGCCCAGAGGGTGGCGTGGGCCCTTGCGGTCTGGGAGATGAGGTAGAACGTTCCTCCACAGCAGAGCTGGGAGATCTCACTTGATTTCCTACCTTCTCCCTTGGGTCACCTCTGCCTTGCCGTGAGCTGTTTTCACTGAGCTGAGCTGGCAGAGAATTACCCTGCTCCTTTGCCTCTCCTTCACCCTCCCCAAATTTTCTGCAGCCTGGTGTGCAGGGCTAAACCCTCGTCACCCACGAGAGAGTGAGGGAAGGTGCCAGAGCCTGCCTAGGGGTGGGGATGGGAGCAGGACCACCTCAACAAGTTCCTAGAATAGATTAGGCCTTTCCAAGGCAGTCATCTAGAAATATCCTAGTGGGTGAACTACTGGACAGATTGATTTGTGGTATTAATAATAAGAGAGTTCAAAAAACATTGGTGGCAGGAAGGAACTTGACCTGACCCAGACAGAAGAAGGAGTCATGGGAACAGCAGGGAAAGACACATTCAATAAACAAAAGGCCAAGGCAGCAGGAGAGGGCTTAGCACCGGAGACGTGTTTCCTCAAGCAAATTTGAAATATCATATGTTTGAAGTATCAGTACCATAAATACCAAGGTGTCTGAAGGTATCTGTCTTTCAAGATGCTGAGGTTAAAACCCAGAAGAGCAGAAGGAAGTGGATGGCTTTTCATCGTGATGGAAGATATAAACAGACAAAGGCAGGACCGAGATTATTACTGAATACAAGAGTGACCCTGCATATCTGTATGAGAAAACCTGTCAAAGCTGGAGGTGTTATCATAATTCGTCTCAAATACAAATGTCAACAGATTTTAAATTTGTATTTAATAAATCATCAATACCCTGTAAAGTTCTGGACACTAAGCTGGACATCTTTAAAGGGGTAGGTACCCTGAGCCAAACAGCTCTGCTTAGGTAGGAGTAGAGGTGTAAGGTTTAACACAGGATGAAAGGGTATTGGTGGAGGAAGGATAAAAGAGTTGTTTCTTCCCCAAAAAAGGATGAGAATTACTGGACCAGGAGATTAGCAGAAGTAAATATTTGCCCTTAAGTTCACCTTGGCTCAGTTGCTGAGAAGTCACATTGTATTAGAGGGAATTGTAAACACAGTTTTTCCCCTTTGACTGTAAGTTTAAATTTTCAATTACAGTTCTCATTTAGAAGCCATCTTGTTGGAAAAGGAATTCACATGCATAAAATAAATGTGCAGTCGCACTGAAGAGACAATCCTGTGTCACAGTAGTCTCGTAAAGACGTATAAAACCTATTCTTCTCGGGATGGGGGAGCAATGGATTTTGACACTTGTATTTGCATGGCCACAGCTTGATTTTCCTTTGGCTCATGTCCTATGTCGAGGACCAAACCACAAACTTATGTGGACATTTTCCCCATCTTAGTGCCAATGTTATACATTCAGCATGAGTTGATATACCATCCTGCTGCTGTCCAGCCTTCTCCCTTGTGTTGGATTTGAGAGCAGGACCCTTTGCTGAGCTGGTTCAGCTGGCTAACATGGCAGAAAACATTGAGTTTTGTGGCCGGATTCTGCTGGTTCCATGAGTTGAGTCAGCTCTGTGTGAGATCTGACGAGTGCCAGAGTTGGAGCTATGGGGCGGGAAGAAGAGGAGACCTGTGCTGGGGCAAGAGGAGAAGCAGTGGGACCTCTCTCTGTCTGGCACTGCTGAGCTGTTTAGACTGATACTGCCAGGACAGCATCTCATTCCTGTGCTGGGCTTTTGAAATGGGCTAAAACTGTTTGATGACCACTGTTAGGGTGACCAACGTAAGCTTACACTATTTTTGATTTAATTCTGAAAGAAAAGTTCTCTTTGCTGTAAGGAAGCTTTTTCCTGTTTCCACTTCAATATTGCCGTATAGATATATGGGGAAGGGTAAGAAGGAAAATCTTCTATTTCACTTCTCATAATGTGATTATACTTTGACATTTTAATGACTTCTTAACAGAATATTGTCTGTCTTAAGATTCTCCTATTTAATAAAACAGATAGATTAAGGTTAGTAGGACTTGTTTGTGATGACAATTTACTAAACAGCATTATAATTGCATGATAGTATCTATAGCGATTGATATTACTGCTTTACCTGGGGATATAGTTGGTGATGAGCAGCCTTGTTATTGGCTTTGTTCCTCCAGAGAGCTTTAAATTTGGCTGAAGCTCCATTTATTTTGCCACTTAAATGCTTTTCCCCAAACACTTGCTTCCTGACAATTGTTCTTAGTCATATCCATCATCTAATGATTTTAGAACATTTGAAGCTAAATCTCCTGGTGATTTTCTTTTCTTGTTCTTTATCTTTTTTTCCTCCTTCAAGCTCTTGCTATCAATACTGATTTTAGTATCTGTCAATTTAATTTCTTTGCTGCAAGTACCTTACATAATAGCTTACCACAGTATAAATGCAATGATATGTTACATTTTTATACTGCTAGAAGTTTACCTGTCTGGAACCCCAAGTCTGATTAATATTGTTTGTCAAACTAGTGTCTTCATGACATAAAGCAAAGAGGCACTAGAAAATGCAAGAGCTTAGTAGCAGTGCTCCAGGCAAGAGATAATGGTTGCACGCACTGGAGAAGGGGAATGTCTCCCAGGGAATATACAGGCAGATCAGGTCACTGATGTCAGAATAAGTATTCATCAGTGCACTTTGAGCTTAAAGTGTTTCTGACAGGAACACGCTTGTGATTATGTCTCCAATTCACATCCCGTTTGCAAACCATTAAGGTACAGGACACAGACTGTGGGATGCCTGAAGGCAGTGGGATGCAAACCAGAATAACCTCTGACCATAATACATCAGTATTTGGGATTTTTGCATAAAGTGCCCAGGTTGGACATGTAATACAGTGTATGTCTAAGCAGTCTGTGGCTGTTGAAAGAGCCTATGCATGTTAGAGATGAGTGGGTTAAGTTTTAAAAGATAAAAAGTTGAGACATGAGCAGGTGAAGACAAAATATGATCAGCTTATACCTCCTTTCAAAAAGGTAGCCATAGGGAAAATACGAATCTTGGTGGATAAGTTAAAGATGACTTAAAGCTGTTGTCAGTCACTCAGTGAGGCTGTGCTCCTAGAACAGCTGCTGCTGAAGAGAGTTCGTTTGCTTTTCGTACCTCTGGAGTGAATCTTTTCACATGCTCTTGATAGCTGCTCTTTGAAAGATGTCTTCTGAACCTGTACACCATGTGCCTGTTGATTGCAGAGATGGGGTGGGAGCTGTGGGGAAGGTGGCAGCACTGTTTTGGCAAGCAAAACTTAGAAATTATTTTATTTAATTAGTAAAACCTGTATCAGTATGACTAATGGTCTAAAGAGAGAGAATGAGATGATTTCTGTTATCGTTCCTTGACCATCTTTCTGCAAATTCAGTCATTCCCTTTTTCTGCCCTCCAGCAGTCTTTAGGTCAGTCCAAGAGGGGAGAATATCCACAGGTGAAAAGTGAGACTCCTCAATATTTGGTGGCCCACACAGTAAACATCTGTAGGCAAAAGTAAAAGATACATTTTAAAGTTGCCATAGGAACTATTTAATAAAAAATGCAATGGGAGTCTTTTGATTTGTTTTAAAGGGCTTTAGAGGAGTTCATAATTCTGGGGGGTCATCATTGCCAAGCTCTCGATCAGTTGATCTTCTGTCCTGTTGGAACAAGAAGGAAGTTTATCCTAATGAAAAAGTCTGTTTTGTGAGAAGATTATACTTCACTACCACCTGGAGATGGGAGCAAGGACAAGGAAGCCATTAGCCCTCCAGGATAAGGGGCATGGGGCATCTGGAGACAGTTGGTACCTAAAAATGTAATTTAGAGAGGTGAGGTACTGTGCTAACTGCAGTATAGAAAAGGAAATGTGGGATACCTGAGGGATAGTATGGGATAGGAGGGTATGTGTATTGGCAGTGTCATGTAAGTGGGAGAGAATATGCTGTCACAACTTGGAAAAGTAGATGGGATAGAAAGTGAGATCATAATTTTTTTTATTTTGTGGAATGACGTGGATTAAATCCACAGGCTGTTCCTCATTTTCATGAACTAGTTTATCCTTCCACAGCAATAATCCTTTTAGAAACACTCCACTTCGAGAGCCCTATTTCCAGTATGCAATGAAAATTATAAAATAAAGCTAAGGGGAAGTGCCATGCTGGGCACGGCTAATGTTTGCCTGACATCAGTGATAAACAGCCAGAAAGCTGTGTTTATGCATGAAAATTGGCCTTATGGTTTTGCTTACTTTAAAAAAAGTATTCATCAAAATAGCCTAAGAAGTCCTTTTTTCCAGGACTCTGTGGAGGATGCATTGCAGCCTGGCACTGGAGATCCAAACCCATAGAGCACTGCATGTTGTGTGAAATAATTGAAAAAATGGAGCTTTGTAAAAATGTCTTTTGAGGCACTGTGGAATTTGCTGGTTGCCTTCTCTTTGCTTCTAAGTTCTTCAGTTGTTTAAATACCACCTTTATAACAACAGTGCCATTCTTTTGGCAATTTGTCTTTTTTTTCCTGATAATAAGCATGTTGGATACAAAAATAGCCATTCTACTTGTGATCATCAAACTTTAGCTGAATTTCAGACAAAGAATTTGGCAGATCTCCAGTTAAAGTATTACAGAGCAGCTCAAGCAGGCATTAGTATTTGTTGCTTATACACTTTGTGCTTTGAAATCTCTGTATTGCTTCTGCCGTGTTCAAAAATAACGACCTATTGTTCCCCTAAACCACAATTTGAAGTACATCTGAACTGAATATAGCATTGTTTTTGTATGGGGATATATCTTCTGGAACAACAAAGACTAAATATAGTGCAAGAAAGTTTTACTTTTTTGCAGAAGCAAAACGCCCCCTATCTCTGCAGTGGTTTGCATGGCAATGGTTTTTAGCTTGAGCTTCAAGACACAGCCAAACTGTCTTGTTTCAGTTTGGAAGGGAAGGATTGGGTTTGCACTTCAGTTTCTCTAGGCAGAGCTGTGCCTGTGCAGGACTTGTGTGGGTGTATTACTGAAGGTACAACAGTCCAAAGTTGAGAGACCTGTGCTGCATTTTCCAGAGTGAAAACCTGGCCACTGACTGAATTGATGAAAAAATTCTTACAGTCTCATCCCAAGCTTTCTGTGGTCAAAGGACTGAGCTCTATTCACATAAATCAATTTGTCTAAAAGTGTATGGTCCTAATCAAGCAAGCACCTGGCTTGTGGCTTCAGTGGGATGAGTCATGTATTTTAGAGTTACTCGGGTGTTGAAGAGGCTGGTAATCTGTTAATTGGAATTTCAGGCTTTTGTTTTTTGAGACAGCCCTGGTTTCTCTGTCTTTGAATGTTACAAATTTAATTCCTGATTTAATCCCTCAGTCGTCTCAATTTCTTGCAGCTTATTAAATTAAAACTGTATTCCATGTCATCTTAAATAAATAAAATACAGCAAAACCCCACAGATAAACTTTTGCTGTGTTGGGTACGGTAATCCGGACTATGGGCCCAGTGAGCAGGACTGCAAAACTAGTACTAGAACTACATCTTCTTATTTTCAGAAAGCACTAGAATATACTGGTTTCTTAAATACTCTGAATGTAATTAACTGTAAAAAATAAATATACCTGATTTCTGATCATAAATCCATACTTAATTTATGGGATATTTTAAAGCTGCCCATTTGAAGGATTAGAGAGCGGAAGAAAGAAGCATTGTTTCTTTATCTTCAAGCCACATGCAAACTGTGGCATCCAAGGACTGTTTCTCTGATAAGCTCAATATGACTTATCTCCCAATTGAAATATACATTGTTCTTCCCTTTAAATATATTCTGGGATTCAGATTACTTTCAGCAGTTCCCTTTCTCCCCTTCTCAGTCTCCAAATTCTTTTTGTTTTTAACATGCAGAGAAAATTATTTGCTTCAAAATATGTATCTTTTCATAACATAAATTCAGGGAGAGGATGGGGAAAGACGTATATGCTTGGCTGAGCTAATGAGAAAATGACTCAGTCTGTGTGTCTAACATCTCCTCATATCACATAAAGTGTTTGACAAAGAAAAATGGATTTTGCTTTAAATACCTAGAGCCGCCACAATAACTGATCGTATTTTGTAGATTACAATAGACTTAAAACAACAATAAACCATGAGCCTTACTGCCTGTTCTGTCTGAAGTTTATAAATACCAAATGCAGCTCAGTAACAAATCCTTGATTTCAATTTACATAAAACATATTTTGGTGACATTAAAAATGTTAAGGAAGAGAGCAGAAATGCAGAACTATAACCTTATCAGCCCTCCCAAGAGGATATTTTCAAGCCACTGGGATACAATATGGGCAGTTGACTGTTAAAAATATTGCGCTTTTATTTACTGAAAGGAAGGGGGAGAAACTACTTGGTCCTGTGAAACTAAAAGGCATTCAGCCCAGTATTTGACACCCATGCTCAAATTTGACACCCAAGCAGATCTGTAATCTGCTATCACAGGTTGCATTAGAGACCATTATTGCCATTTTTATTGGTAATCCATTTTTAATGGAATGAGCATGATGGATGGGTTTCAAATAAGGCCACGTATTCTGATTGTTCATAGTTCTTCCCTGTGGTTCCCCCCCCCCCACATTAGACAATGTATTAGGTGAGTTTCGTTTCTCCTCTGAGAGGTCAGATTCTCTGCTCCTTTAATCCTTCCTTAAATGAAGACATCTTGTTGTCCACAGGGAAGTGTAATACTGACCTCTCTTATTTAGTATTCTAGTGTCCTATAAAATGAACTGCAAAAAAAAAAGTCATATATCTACTGATGTAACATACAGCGTACTAAATCACCTATACCTCTTGGTTAACTAAAACTGAATGAAAGTGGAAATTTTTTAAGGCTGGAAAATGGGAGGAAACATCAGTATTCCAGGAAATTTCCATGCTGTTTTTCTTCCTTGCTGAAGTTTGTTTTAACCCTGAAGCATATGCTCTGTGATATATGCTGTAAAGAAATTTTATGACTATTCTATGGTTGGAAAATAATTTACTTCTAGGTATTTCTAAGGCAAGTTCCCTATGGTTATTTCTTCATCATGATGTGTCTGTCCTGTGCAATGCAGATGTATGGTTCCAGACATGTGTATGTGCCCATTTATGAGCTTAGTTTTAATTTGGTGGTCTCATTTCTTGTATCATTTTTGCATGAGAAAATTGCTGTAGTATGACCTGAATTTTTAACCTTAAATTACTTTTTAAACCAATCCAGTTCTACTAGGGTAAGAGCTGAATTAATATTTAGATAAATAGAAATTTGGTTTGGTGTTGTTTTGTTAACCTCTTATTAAGTAATTTAAACTTTATTGAAATAATCTACTTTTGTACAAACATTGTAGGGATTTACATTGCAGTTATACTAGTTTTACTATACTAGCTTAAATTCAGCTTCAACTTATACTG
This sequence comes from Haliaeetus leucocephalus, assembly GCF_000737465.1. NCBI lineage: Eukaryota > Metazoa > Chordata > Aves > Accipitriformes > Accipitridae > Haliaeetus > Haliaeetus leucocephalus. The sequence continues at coordinate 214,765 of NW_010972731.1, forward strand.
GCTTGTGAAACCTACTGCTTGTTTATTGTGCTCTGCAGAAGAAATTACAGGCAAAAATTGCATATTTTAAATCCGTAAAAGAAAAAGTGAATCTGCTTTAGTAATTTAAATTATCAGTTTTATGTTTTCAATTTATCCAAATGAACTGAGATTGCATGAATATCTGTGAGCGCATGAATATGACAGGTAAGAGGGATTTGCTGCATTCTTTACAAAAATTAGATGTTATCGATCTCCTGTAAATGTGACTTGTTAAAGACATTGTTCATTACCGTAGTGTTTCTTCTGCAATGCTTACTGTGGAAACTAAACTTGCTGCAACCATCTGTGAGTTCAGAACTTAGCAAATTAAGAGCAGAATAAGCAAGAACTGTTGATGAGAGAGCAAGTGTTTTGGCATGTACAAACCAAAGATAAAATTAATAACTCCTTTAATGCTGTGGTTTGGATTTGGTGACATTTAAAATAACAAGCCAGAGGTCTCTAAACGTTATATTTTGTAACCTCTGAGGGGATAAGGGGGACCTGACTTTCTGCAATGGTATTTTTATGTAAAAAGAGAACTGGTATCACCATGTTGAAATAAAAGAATGCAGCAAGCTCTTGGTATCAATTTTCAGTGGAGATCCTGCTTGCTATTTCAGTGCACTCTTTACAAGCCTTGCACATTTTTATAGTATCTTTAATGTGCATTAAAAAATACGTGTAACTTTTGGCATAGGTAATCACTTTTATGTACATTTAATTTCCTGTGCAGAAAAGAAGGCGGTACAATTAGGGCTTGCTAATGGGGAGGTCAGGGAAAGACCGGAGGAGAATTTAGGTGGGGTTGCTGGCCTCGGTGTTTGACCCAGAATACTATTTTAAAAGCACTTAGCATCCAGCTCTCCCTTTTCTTCATTGACAGGTCAGAAATAAAGCCAGGCTGAGCATATTTGAAATAGACCCTTTTTATCGGGTGACAAATTCCAATACTGCATAACCCTTTCTCCAGACCACCTGCTGGCAAAGCTAATCCACTTAAAGAGTCAGTTCCCAGCATTGCCAGCACGTCCCTGATGTCCTACAGTCCCTGAGTAGCACCACTGAATTAAATGTAGATCTTCTGTGCAAAAAGAGGAAGAAGCTTATTATAGCAAAATTCCCATGGGGAATCAAGAGGTTCAGATAACCGTCTGCAGCAGCAGCACAAAGATATGTTAACATACAAAAAAGTCACTTCAGTGAGTACATGTGCAAGCACCACTGCTATTTATAGCAGCGGTGTATTTGGCTCCACATTGAATGCATGTGAAGTCCAGTGACAGCCGTGAAGGTTGTGCCTCGGACAGAAAAGCAACCTGAGGCTGTGTCAAGGATCTGCACTGTTCAGCGGCTCTTCAGAGGTGTTATAAGGGAAATATTGAGCAATTTGAAAACTGCTTTTTTAATACCTTTAACTTACATTGCAATTGTTATTTCTCACCCATCCTAAATTCGACACTTGCAGTGGCTTTCTGAGTAGACATGAGGATCTGCTTTCACGTGCTGTGCCAAAGTGGGGACCAAGGAACCCGTGTGTGCTGCTTAGATATGCAAATACAGATCGGCGGCACTGGTAATGTGTCTATTAATTTGAATGTGTTATGGAGAGTCAGTAGCTTTGTGAATGAAATACTATTGCACTCCTCTACCGCTGGGAAGCTGGTTTGCATACAGCTGTATGTCTTTAAATAAAATTAACTGAAATTAATTAGGTAGTTCCTCCTTAATTCTTTTGACTGTAATCCCATATCACAAGAGCACTATATTCAATCTGGCACAAGATGCTCACAGGAGAGGCCCAGACATAAATTAGCATGTAATCTTAAATTACCTTTAACCACTTGAAAGACTGACTCATCTAGACTAGGTTAAAGTCATTACTGGTGAACTCTGAAAGTGCTGTGCTTTGCCTGTGCTGAAAAAAATCTGCATAAATGTTAAATCTGTGTTTCTTTGGTGCTAATCATTTGTAGTCGAATGCTAGTTTTGTTGATATGGTTTGAAAAGGCAAGAGTGGAATAGGTCGAGAATTGAAATTTCATCTGTCCGGGTGTCGGGGAGTGTGTGTGCTTTTACCAGGGTGAATCCAGGCTCACTAATGATGTCAGTTCAATTGCTGTAATTGGTGAATGGTTAGATTAATATTAAAGTGATAATTTCTGGTTAGTAATGGGAGGTTTTGCCATAAAAACATAAAAGATATAGGAGAAATTTTCGTTGGAGAGCATTTTCTGCTTCCCTTGAGATAAAACTGGAATAACTTAGACTCTGTGCACTGATGCTTAGAAGTAAATGCCCATTTTAGGAGCAAAAGAAATCATTCAAGTCAACCCCGCATCCGTTTGTGATTATAGCAGACCATCATTAGAAGAAGTGAGGCCAGAACAAATAAACCCTTCATGAAGAAAAGTACTCCTTTGAGTGAAATAACTGTACTGAGGTCAAAGGGTCTACTTTTACACGTGGTTATTATTTGTATGGTTATGGTTTTATGCTTCAGCCGTCATAAATTTACATTGCATGTTACTTATAAAGAACATTGTATTGCTGAAAAAGTTGTTACTCTGGTGATACTCAGCACTAAATATGACTTGAAGTAGGGGGTTTTTTTACTATTTAAGTAGCTATTCAGCTGTGAATCCTTGAGATGTCTCAGTACACGAACTATTGGCATTTTGCCATATTTCATTATGATCAATGGGCTTATTTGCAAAGCAGGAATCCTACATCCCTTCCAGCACATGGCAATGTGTACTGTGCCTTCGATTATTGAAATACGCTCTAAAACAGATGGACAAATATTACCATTAGACAACTGCATGATGACAATAAAAAAGCCTTCTGCAAAATTGCTCACAGAGCTTTATGCAATTCGAGGATGTGTTTTGTGTGTGTGTGTGTGCTAGCAAAAAACAACTTTTTGTTTGGTTCATTGTCCTGTAACAGTGGTGTTATGGTGGTATATGCCACTGCTTTGTGTCCAGTGTAAGAAATACTGTAGTGACAAAATGTGATTTATTTATTTATTTTCTTGGACATCTGGATGTTTTCAGGTGTGCCATACCTTCCTAGACAGATGGCAGATAATCTTGTTTCCATATGTCCTGCTACAGTATCATGTAAGATGTGCATCAGCTTGTCATGGAGTTAATAAATTAGGGTGCATTAGATGATTCTCCTACGTACAATCGATCACCTACAAAGGTGATTCTTCACATCGTGGCCCCATGTATGCTCTTGGTGTGTGGCAGTGCCGCAATTTAGCCTGACTCTGGTTGCAGTAGAAACTCTGTTTGCTGCAGGGTAAGAGTGTTCAGAGAAACAAACACCAGATGTAGCTACTGGCAGGAGGAAAATAATTTGGTTTTGTGTCCAGGCTGTTTGTTGCTGTTACATTTTGTATTACAGTAGCATCAGAGACCCTCCCTCTGAATTCAGGGCTTCCTTTTGCTTGGCTTGGCATTGTACAACAGCAGAAAGGTCTGATTGCTCCCCCAATGGCTCTATTGGGTAGATAGATGAGAAACACAAAGGCTTGAAAAAAGTGAGAGCAATGATTTTCATCATACAGGCCAGTAATAGCAGCCCAAGAGGAGTGTGATTTAAGAAGGTGCCACTGGAAGCTGGACTGTGCTTCCCAGACAGTGCCACAGACCTTTTGTATCCTATTTCAGAGCCTGGAGCAAGATAAACCTCTGCCAGAGCCTGAGTGGGGTACAGAAATACAGCGTTGCTTAGGAACTGGATTCCTCCTGGTTTCTCGTATTTGTTTGTCCTTGATAGCAGCACAAAAACTGGTGAGTGGGCTTGCGGAGGAGAATGATGTTACAGTTATTTGTGAGGCTTCTATTATCATCAGTGCTGCCATAGAAATAAGACTTTCCGCTTCTATTATGTCTATTTTAATCTCTTTTCACAGATATTATGTGTGGATGAGGTATTAAATATTGTGACTCAAATTCGAGAACGTAGCTGGGTCAGTTGCACTGAGGAGAGGTCCTTAATAAGGCTGCTTTCTGCTGAGGTCCTTAAATCTACCAGATCACTGTAAAAGAGGTTGGTGCTGTTGAGAACCAGGCCCAGAGAATCAAGATGGGAACAGGCTTCTGTTTTACAAGACCTCTTAGAAGGAAAGAGGTAGTACTGCCTACAAGTGGTCTACAATTTAATGTTTAATCTGCTTTTCTTCTACACATTGCCATTTTGTCTGACATTGGCCTTGTGTATCCAAGGGCTGAATATTTGTAAAGAATTTTGCTCCTTTATGACAAATATTTATTTATTTATATGTTCATTTATTCACTACTGATTTTCACAGGTTTTATGATGCTTTAGGTGTGTACTGAGACAGCTACAAAACTCAAATCCCAGAAATTTCAGCATGAATTGTGACTAAGTAAGGTTTGCATGATTTAACTCATGTAAAATTACTCAGGTGATGTTTGTGGGCTGATTGTAGTTCTCAGTCTTTAACCATTAGTTAAATACTTTTTTGTTGCTCCATTCCCAACTGTTGTAGAAAATAATTGATTACAATCAGTTTTCTGTCATTTGTATTCAACTGCTGATTTTTTTTTCAAAACCCTAATACATTTGAATTGCTTTTTCTGAAGTAATAGCCTCAGGAAAATTTTAAAGCTAATATTACCATGATCACTAGACCTTGAAAGTTTTCCATCTATCTTCTTTATCATACCTGGCTTCTTGCCTGTCAGTATGGCTCTGCTGTAGTTGTTAAACTGAGTATGTCATCCCTTCATATAGATCCAACTGCCTCCTCCCTGTGAGTAGCTAATACCTGTACTCTAAGACCGCTTTGTTCCTGCACATTCTGTTGTAGTGGCCTCCTCTTCTCTTTTTGGCTCTTTTTTTGTTCAACATTTTTAAAGATAAATCTCCCTCTAGCACATTAAGGAGGCCGGCACCTTTTTGATATGTTGTCATTTGAACTGGAACTGAACTGGTCTACGCACAGGCTTTCTGCGGTCTCCTTGTTCAGATTGATTGTATCATTATGGATACTTTCCTTTGCTGGATTTGACCTTTACTCTCTTATTCTATTTAAATGTGCTTCTTTCTGAAGGCAGAAGTGTCCAAAGCCATCAATTTACAGTGTTACTGCCTGCAAAAAATTCAGTTTCTTTTGTTCATAAATCTCTGAAGATCTCCCTCCCGTTATTTTACCTGATAGAGACATGCTCGTGTCTAGCTGTATTCAAAGAATTTACTTGCCTGATTGGAATAAATTGTGGAAAAAATGGTTTTTTTTTTTCCCTTCTTAGTTTTACAGACCCCTTTAGAGATTGGTACATGCTGCAAAAAGTTTTCAGAAAAGCTCACGCCCTTTTAAAGCGCATTTATACCAGCTTACACTAAGTATCATGTGCAATTACTGAGTTCTGTGTCTTATTTCTTGGTGTCACTGAGAGGTTAGTCAGTGCTGTCTAAAAAAAGCCAGGATTGTGTGGGTGCCGTCCTTGCCGTGCTGTTCTGTTGTGCTCAAAAGTCTCCAGATCAGACTCTGCCTCCGTCGTGGGAATGGGTTTTTACATACTCAGTGCAGCATGTTGCTCTGTAGTGACCCAGATCAAACAGGGAAGTGAACTGAGGAAAAACCACTTCGAAGAGGCAGAGGAGAGCCATGGGGAAGTGTCCTGAACAGGAATATCTTTTAGAAGAACAAGGCAGAGATGAGAGTAGCCAGTGAAAACGGCAAAGGGCTCCCAGGGCTGGTTTCTGTAGTGGGAGTGAGCAGCCCAGGCTGGGCACAGTGAAGCATGCAAAGGCTTTATGTAGTTTTGCCTTAGATTAAGGAGAAAACAGCAATGCCTGTAAACCTGTGTGTGTTAAGTAGCTGTACAGCTCTCTACTGTTCCCAGAGAGGAACAAAATGTGGTGCGGGCAGAGCATAATAAATGAAAAGGTTTTTGAAATTACATGGAGTCAACAATGAATGCATTCCTCCAAATAAGTAGTAGGAAAAAGGAAGAAGCAAACACTACTAGAGTGAATGGGGAAGGGAGAGTGCAGATGAGAGAGCTGTTTCCAGGCAGTTGTGGATAATCCTTAGTACAAATGAATGACAGACGAGTTTGGCTTTTCGTAATGTGTGGAGCTGGGCTTACTGAAAGCAGAGATTTGAGTTATATTGGAAAACTTCTTTTATAACTGAGAAACCAAAAATACCAGATAACCATTGCTGATGTCCTTTGTTTCATACACCTCATTTAAGAGGAAAAAAATACAGCAATGGTAGGAGAGACTTTTAATACATTGTAGGCGGGAAGAATATGATATATCAAACGGGCAACATAATAGGCATGCCAGAAGTAAGGTGCAAAAGATGAAGTTTTTATTAGCGCAGTACACAGCATTGCTGAATTTGGTAAATGTGGATAGGGAATTAGCTGGGATGGACTTTGGTTGGCCTAAGGGACTTGAGTTTATTTGTGCTTTTTTCATTAGTCCCATCTCACAGTAGAAAAGGTTATTGCAAGAGGGAGATTGCAAAAGGAAATAAATTATTCGTGGTGAGAGGAGCAGGTAAGAACCCGGAAGGCTGCATCAGCTGGTGGCACAGTGAAGCCGTTGCTGCAGTGGCAGCATTGACCGGTCACACTCCATGGGAGTATAAAACCTTAAAATTTAGGTTTTAAGGCACCCTCAAAGGCCTGACCTGTTCTTTTCACAGTTTTACTTTAGTGAGAGCAGCTGCAGATTTCAGATATTTGTCAAAATATTGGGAGTTGGTAATAGAGGTTACCTGGATAATTTGGGTTATTTCTTCCTTCTCTCTCATAACTTTAAATTCACTTCTGTGGATGGGGAGTATTTACTTTTTGATCCATTTCACTTTTTTATTTGCAAATTTAACCTGTAGTTAATTTCTTTCACGTATTAAAATCCACTCTCCTATAGTGTGTAAGACTGATAATTCAGCTTTGCCAAATGCAAAAAAAGTAATTTCTAAAAAAAAAACAACCCACCCCAAACCCAAACCAAATAGCACTTTCTTTTTTAATATACATGTTACTGATTTGAGCTGTGTATGAATACATCTAAACTGACATTTTATTAGTACAGTGATTTAATTTGAGAAAACTATGAACATTCGGAGTAATTTTTTTTGGTAGAAGTACGCAATTTTAAGGAGCAACAAATCACATGTTTTTCATTCTGCCTTTTTTTGATGCTAGTATGAGCATTTTTAAAGAGTTACACATTGTTTTTAGCAAGCTTTCGGTTTGTTTGTTCATTTCTGAGGATACAAAACAGCTTCCCAGATTAGTTATATTCTTACTCAAGTTAAATTTTTTTGGTTTTGTTGTTCATAACCACTCAAAAATATCTAACTAAAATAAAATACTTTTTAAAAGTTTGGCAGCTAATTATTTAAAAATAATAGTAAGTTTGATGTAATGGCATCATACAACAAGAGAAGGGAGCATACTACACAACAAATAAGTGAAAAAATAACCAGCGTTGGGAACAAATAAGTCAACATTGTGGTGCCAAGAGGGGCTGTGCTTCTCTACTGACTGCTTCTGAAGCAGCTCCAACCCCTTCATGTGCTGCTAATATCTCTTTCTCACTGCAGGTATCATGGGCCTCAGATCCCCTATACCCCAACTCCAATATCCTGGAGGTTGCCCTCGAGTCCCTGGGGTGCTTTCTCCAAAGGCTCCAGGTGGGATCATGCTCCCCAGCTGCGCTGTAATGTTTCTCAAATCATCTTACATTAGCAATAAAATGAGCTGTGCAAAGACAGTAAGTCATTCTGGCTTCTGTTACTTACGCATTGGTGATGTTCACTTCTTGTCTTGGCAAACTATTTTTTAGTCACAATCACGACCATGACTCATGCCAATACTACATAGTATCTCTCAAATATCAAAATTCTCAACACGTATCAGCTAAGATTGTAAGAAATTGCAGTTCCATTTTACAGATGAGTAAGCAAAGGCAGAGGTAAGTGGAAGTATGAACTAACAACCAGGTATTTGTGGTTCCAGGTGTGTGTCCTGTACTTGATCCATTATATAACCCCTCAGTCTCTGAAATAACTCAGGCTTTGCCTCTGCATCTGTTTAACAATTGCTGACTAAAGCTTCAGAAATACCCTTTCTTTTCTTCTAAATAAGTCTTAAAGATAATCTCTATCTATAACATCAGTATTCTGTCACCTGCTCTATAGGTTTATAATTTACCTCTTCTTGGAAAAGTGTCATCTTTCTCATGTCCTGAATGATTGGGCACTGCAAGGATGCCTACTTTGTCACTAGAAAGTAAATAAACCTGTGTAAGTGATGATAATGTCTCAACTAGCAAGACAGAAACTTTGCATCTCTTCTAAACTTAAATCGCATCTCTTCTAAACTTAAATGACTACTCTCTGCCTTTCTGGGCCATGGGCAGTGAGACTATTTGGCAGCTGTTTGCCACAGTAGTAAATTTGGAAACAATTCAGTGAGCTTCTGGTGGGAAGCTAAGGCTTCTGACAATCGCCTGAGGCTTCTGCAAGCCTCTGGTGCTACAAATCGACACGATCTTGCAGTGCCATGCTGACACCAGGTGCCAGAAAGGAGGGGTACCCGATGCGCTGTTGCATGGGAAGAGACATCAACCTCTGTCGATGCCTCCCTCTTCTAGTTGCGACTTAATTGTTTGGGGAATTGGGAGAACCATAAATAAGAGAGATTAAATTCTGCTGTTAAGACACAAGTTTGGCTTTAAAAAATCATGAGTTCCAGAACGGTCATGTTTGCATGCAAGATGGCTGTGTAATTCTGGGATGAAGAGTTCTAATTTGTAGATAATTTGGGCCCATGATTGCTTGTAAGCCTGATTTAAGATGCTGAAGTTGTTGTTTGGTGTGGCTTTGTTTTGGGCTGAGGTGTTTCCATGATAGCTGTTCTCATATAATGTTGTTTCCATGATAGCTACTCTTCTTGATAATTTCTTGAAATTACTTTTGACTAGGCAAGTCTGTTGATGTGTCTGCTCCTGAATCACCTAAGCACTGAGGGTATAAATACCCATTGCAATTATGAACATTCTAATGTTATTCTCAGTGTAAAATATTTACATATTCTGAAAGCATGAGGAATTGGTGTTGCCTCGAGATGAATTTCCTTGTCTAAAATGTTTCTACTCTGTAGTTTACACGTTACCCATTATTTAAGAAATTTTTTTTTTCAGTATTTTTGGCCAAATGCTGTAAATAACAAACAGATTTAAAGACAAGAAAGTTGGGAGCAGTATCAGTTTCTTGGTAATCAATGTTTACGCTCCAGACTCAGTGTGCTGCTAGTGCCATTTGCTCACACACATAGTCTTCTGAGATGAGTCCACCTTGTGTTAGCAATGATGCCAGCATTGCTGACTCATGGTCTAACTCGTATTAATGAAGATTTCTTCACAGCTAGTTGAGATTTTAATGAGAGTTGTGTTTCTGATTGTGCTCTCCACAATCATCTTGGGCTTCAAAAGTCTTCAAGAGAATGTTTATATTAATATTCTCAATTAAAAAGGTATTTTCTGGCACTGGGGATGAAAGAGATGGGCAGGTGGGGATTTTTCAGTTCATTCTTTGATCTTTTAAAATGTTTATTTGGAAGAGTAATGCTTCTTGCCATGATCATATTTGCCCATCAGTCACTCTCCGTAACACACTTTCATTACGGGCGGCAGTCAGCCAACCAGGATGCCATCAAATTTATCACCCACACAACTGACTTGATGAATTGTGTCCCTTGCTTTGCCTGGCCTCCCTTATAGACTTCCTGCTCTCAAAACTTGCATGATAGGTTCCTCTTGCTTATCTGTAGAGCAAAGATGATGCCATAGGTTGGATAAGCCAGTGATCAAACTAAAATATGCAACTCATTTTTCTGTACAAAGAACAGACATGGAATAAATGGTGAAAAAGCAAAGGCATCTCCTAAAAATGAACAAAGGTGGATTTTCAAGCTGTATCTGCTAAGGATGTAGATCCTAACCTTTACGTTTGTTATTGTACAGACTGTAAGACAGACAGCTCGCTCTCTGAAAGCAAGTGTAATGCCAGGTGTTGGGAAGTTCTTTTTTAGATGACATTATAAACCTTCAGAGATTTGAGGCTGAATTATTCCCTAAATTTTAGGTGACAAACTGAATGCTTGCAGCTCCAGTTGCATTCCAGGTAAAAGTCCTGTTTTCACCTTTCACTCCTGTCCCCCCAAATTAGTCTCTTTGTCTCTTTTATTGAATCTTGCACTGTAATGTCAAGACTTATTTTTTTTAAGAACTCGAAAACCAGTCATGTTCATTGACCTACCTACCCATTTCAGGTACCTACCTCATACCATTTTTGCATTTGAATAGCTTTCCACTTGATCTCCTAAGTCCCTGATTGTACAAGCTCTTAAGCATATGTTTTGTTTCATGGTGTGAATTGGTTGCACGGACTTCAGTAGAGCTTTGGCTATAGCGAATGCTGAGAATGCTTGTAAGTCATTGTAGGATTTAGCCCTTTAGTTAGATGTATGGAAAATTATTACCTTGCTAGGTGCTAGTCTTTTATAAAATCTGTTGTAGATCTTACAGGAAATCCTAGTTCTTTATACTGATTTTTGTTCTGAGTTCCTTCTTTTCTTTTTTCCCACCATTTTGCCAGCAGCACTGCATGACTGAGAAGGGAAAATGTTTTAAGGAGGCTGGATTGTTGATAAATTACAGTAGAATTAGTTTGGCCATTCCCTTTGAAGAAATAAATCACTATTACATAGACATTAAATCAATTCTGTGTACCTCAGCGTGTACCTGAGAACACAGGTGCTTGTATCCTTCAGTGATAAGAATTGTATATATGTGGGTAAGCACAGAAACAATTTCCTGTCCATTCTGCTTCACAGCATGTAGTATCGACAGTGACCACATGATTCCAGATTTAGAAACATTTTTCAAGCTTACTTAATTAAAGATGAAATTATGTAGTGTTTACCTGGACTATTTATTATTATATAAATTATTTTTTAAGTCTATGGAGTTTTTAGTCTCTTTATTTCCGTAGATTTTTCACAAGGAAGAAAGCATTTCTACCTTCATAGGATGAAGGTTAAAATCTTTGCTGGGCTAGCTACATTATTTTTTAGTCTATCTGAGGGGAAAAAAGGCCATTTATAGTGTGTATAATATTGTTCTGCACTTAGAATGTTTCTTCATTGAGACACTTCTTGAGATTGGTAGTGATAAAAAGCGTTTGTCAGCCAGTGTATGTTCAGTGACCCATGTGAAATGGGTTTATTTTTTAGGTAAAGGTTTTCAAAGCTGTGCTGTTAGAAAACAAACATTTCTCTCACTGTTTGCATTTCCAGAAGCAGCAAAGATTTTAAGATGTGGTTTAGCTAAAATTCTGAGCATAGCAAAGCTTTAGAATTGCAAAAGTTACAGAAGTACTTTATTACTAGAATATTAGTAAACTTGGTAAAAGATACTTGTGTGTTGCATGGCTCAAAATTTCACTTAGCCACACATTGGGTTCATAATCGCAAAATTTAGTTCATGTTGATCAAAGCCTTTGCAATGTCTTAGATAAAGTTGGTTTCAACTGCAGGTTTACAAGAAAACCTTTACTCGTGCCAGTTTCAGGCTTTGTTACTACATTTTTTGCAGGCTTTTGCTATAGCCTCCATGCTCGGGTGCTTGATTGCTCCTGGAGTGCGTATTGACTTTCTGCTGAGACATATATGGCAAGCTGATGTGTTTAACATTTAAAAGCTACTCAGGCAGCCTGAGGGTCATATCTACTTGGGAGGGGAGGGAAAGAACAGAAAAGCAAGATGGAAGGAAAAAAAAAATCCAGAAAAAAGCATCTGTAAAAAACAGTTCTTGTTCAGTAAATTCAAATCTGTCTCTGAATAATATAAAAATAGATTTTGAAAAGCTTCTAAATAGCTCCCTTTGCTGAGGTCAAGGAAGAAAATAATCCCGTTCACAGTAGAAGACCGATCAATAAGAAATGTAAATAGGACGGTGCTTTTTATTGTGGTTATGTTTGATGGCATTAGGCAATGTTGAGATTCAGACCATCTTGGTTTAGAAGCCTGTGTTTTCTGTATAGATGAGTGAGAGATGTGCTTCCCACAGGCTGTTCATATTGAAGATAAATGCCTGAAGTTATATGGCTTCTCTAAGTTGCCCAAAGACAATGTTTTGTTTGTTTCTGCATCTTTGCATGGCAACATATTCTTGAAAACCTGCTTGCAGTTTAGAAATCACACTTTAAGGCCTGACTTGCCTTTGCCAAACTATTTTCTGTTGATGTTAGAGAAGTAATCTGCTAGTAAAGATATTATGGTCCTGCTGGCTTAGGTCTCACTCTCTCCCCAGCCTTCAGAGATCTTCTGTTGACACTAGGAAAGATGCTGTCTTTGTCACTCGCAGAACAGACTGCATTTGGAAAAATGTCGTATTCATTGCAAAGCGTGGTGCAAGTAGTGCTCTGTTGAATCTCCATCAACTCTTTCAACTCTCTACAACTTTCTGTATGTAGCATTGTAATTTATTAAGTACATCACATTCATAAGTATGTGTCATCACATATGCTGTGTCATTTTTAGCACATATGAGTTTAATAGAAGGAAGAATACAAAGGCGGCGGGGGGGGGCACTTCCAGAGGAAGAATTTCAGAATCATGTATTAAAGCATGTGAAGAAAGTAATCTTAAATTCCCAGGTCCAGTATGGTGTTGAAAAATTCTTTGGTTTTGGTAAGAGTCGATGTGTGTATCTCCCTGTACCAAAGTGAATGTTCCAGATGCCTGTTTGGAACTGATCCAATAGGCTCAGGGCAACTTCCACAGTGGGGTGATTGCTGGACAAATCTGTTATTATAAAGTATTTGATAATAAAAATGTCAGGTTTTAGTATCACTGAAAAGAAGTTATGCCACATTTTTTCTTCATTTTGCTAAAACAAGAAATTCTATACATTTTCTAAAGAAAAGCAATAAACCTCATTCTGACACTTTACTGTTAGCATCATTTGGCAAAACTATAATTTTTTCCCAGATGTATTTTGTCCACAGATGTGGTTAGAGCCTTAGCAGCAGAAATTACAGTAGCCAGCTCAGTTGTATCCCTCTTGTTCCTGATTTACAAAGACCTATTAATCCCAGTTAATCAGTATCCTTAAGTGTAAAGACAATTACATTCTAAGATTTTTAAATGGGAGTGTATTCTGGTTGTTTTTATATAAAACCAGAAGTTGTTCTTTGTTACAAGACAGGGTGATCAGTAAAGTCTTAAAAATGCTTTCTTAAAACCTCTTCATGCAACCAAAATTTGTTAAGTAGCTTCAGATGAGTTGCCATCAAAAATTAGCTTGAATAATAGAGAAATTCAGTTCAGCTCTTCAGTGATGTATCAGAGGAAGAAAACAAAAAGTAAAGCAAGGAGAGAAACAAATAACCATTTCACATGGATTTTAGAAACAGAACATCCTGATTTTCATTCATAGTTTGTACTTGTTCAGCTCTTTACATTATATAAAGGAAAGGTGCTGCTAAGACATTTACTTGGCATCCTAAGGTGTCTAAATAAAAGCTGTGTGGAAGATTGCTGCCCAGACCCCATCCCTGTTTTGGGTCAATTGACCTCTTTCAGACAGGTAATGCTTTCAGCTATGGGGACACAACACTCCTTTTTCTCTCCAAACTCTTCAAGGAGCAATAATAGAAGAACAAGACTAGATAAAGGGGAAACACCCTCTATAATGTTTAATTAACCACCAGAAAGGTCTATATCATTCAAATATCAATAAAACTGGATTTGTGTATTATACTCGCTCAGTAATAAGACTATGATGAAAGAAGAAAGAAGGATTCCTTCTTCTGTTTCTTTCTGTGTTTCTCAGTTGATTAAGTTCTTATTACAGAAGGTGGAAGGCAAGTTTAAGGTTTCCAAACACAAGCTGGTGCTTGATAAACACTAGCCCTTTCCATTATCTCTGTTCTTACTTCTTCTTTCTCCTCCCTGTTTTCCTTTTGCTCAGGCCTGTAATATATACATCATCTGTAACTTGCTTCTCTTTTTCAGATGTTGTCTTGGTCTTGGTGATTTTTCCACACCATATCTCCATGGTTGACCTTTCTTGACTAGTCCAGCAAAACTTCTTCCAGGTTCTTGCTGTTTTGAACCTTCATTACAGGAGCTTCTGACTTGACGAATGTAGTCTCGCTGTGTATATGTGTACCAAATGCAGTTGCTAAGACAACTTTTTAGACAGTTTCTTTGAGTCTTGTACTGCTCTGGATTCAGCTCTTCACTGGCTTTCTTTCCTCTCTTCCATCAAACATTGGATACTCATCCAGGCTGTCCTTCCACCAGGATGTTCTATTCTCTTCCAAGAGATCCTTGCCTCACTTCAGCCTTTCCCTCCTGTCCATCTCCCCTGTATGTTAGCGTGAGCCACCTATATGAAAATTTTCTGTGTTGCGTCTTCTACACAAGCCCATTACACTATTGTGATTAAAACACCTCAAAATATTTCTGCTGACAAAAATGTGAGAAACTTTGCAGTAAGCCACTAAGATTTCGCAAAGCAATGTTGTTTCTTGATGCATCAATCTGTTTTGGTTCTTTTTTAAATTTTATTTGTTCATGTTTTAATTGGAAGTTATTTGGAAGAAATGTACATCTTCATTTTTACTTTATCCTGTTTTGTAGAGTACCCACCAAACTGTGATATCTGCCATGCCTGGAGGTCCTTCACTGTGTTAAAACTTAGAATAACTTGCTAGTCTTTGAAAGAAAAAAATGAGTAGCTCAGTTTTCATGTGTCCCTCCTCCAACTGTCCCAGCTTTGATGTCAGGTTATTAAAATTCAGTCATAGTAATACTAAGTATGGTTAATTCCATAGGAATTTAGATTAAGTGTTTTGAGCCTGCAGACCAAGTTAGATTAAATAATACTGCCATGTTCCAATATTTTTTTGTCTTCCAGGATTCTACCCGCAAAGATATTACATTAGAAAATAAAGACAGTCGCTAGGGTTTCAAGCATATCAACTTGGAAGTATTTTAACTCTGAAAGACGTCAAAAAAATGAGCCTGAAATGATTCTCTGTGTTCCATTCTCGTCGAATTAATTCCATTTGAGAAGCTGCATCTGTAGAGTTTCATTAGCATTACTTCCAAACCGAGTTACCACCCCCCTTTCTGGTTCTTGACTGATGGAGTTATTGAATTCCTCACTGGATGAGGTTATCTGGAGCCCTGAGGATAAAATTCTGAGAGAGTTTATTACTGTGATAGAATTTGTATGGATTACTTACCATCGCAAGACTGTTTCTTTGTTATTTATATATTTGGTTATGACACGTTATATAAATTTACAAATAAGAACAGATAGTAACAATATAACAAATAGTACAGGTGTCTTATGAAGGGATTTCAATACTCACTCTGCTAAAGCTCTACATCATGAAGTAGTCCTTCTGTATCATTTTAGCAAATTGACTAATATGACATTAAATGTGCTGTTTGGTGTTTTCACAGTCCTGAAGGTGACTCTGAGACATGAATGCAGTCTGTATTTTGCATAAACTTTCTGCCTCTCCATCACCTTAGACTGACTCTCCATTGGGTTAGTTCTTCTCATTTATGATCTTTTATATAATACTAACAGCTTATGTAGCAGGTAAAACAACTTGTGTAGAGAGCCTTAACTGCACATTAAGCTGCCTTCTTTGCTGAGCTGAGGGATATATATATATAGATATAGATATAAAATAAGGCAAATTTGAATTAAAGGAGTTCTGGCCATGCACAGAATTCATGTTTAAAAATCTTAGTATTGTTAGCTAAACTGATGTGGCTTTGAATGTTGGTAAGGCTGTAGGCATAAATGATGTATGTGCAACACTGCTGGGATGAAGAAAGAATGGCTTAACCTGTTCTCTGTATTCTAAATATGCCTGATTTCACAGAGTCTGGGTTAATGCCTGTAAAGAGAAGTGAGGATTTACCATCAATATGGAAAAACAAAATATTCTTTGCTCATAAGAGACTGGTTATGTGTTATGTGCTGCTCTTGAGCTGTATCTAGTTTGGCCCTAAAACTGACACCAGCCTGCTCCCAGTAACCGGGAACTTGCTGGGAGCAATATCCTGATGCCCATTAGAAAAACACAGCTGTCTTTCAGCAGCAAAGCAAGCACAGCACTTTCAATAGCCAAACTTCTCTACTACGTCACCTGGATTACATTATATAATACTGATGTCCATTTAGAAGCAGTAAAACAGTTTAATAACTCTAAGTTATATTTTGTTTTTCTTAGCTAGACACATAGACACCATCTACTACCCTGTACCACCTCCTTATTGATCTGTATTGCACTGCATGAAATAGGCCAAGCTGTCATCAAAAGCACCTGGGCTGGCTCCAGGAAAATGATGAATTGATAGGTTAAATTTAATTGATGTGGTGTATTATTCTGAATGACTAAACTTGACTGTATGTTACAGTGGAAGTGTACCTTTTATCTTTGTTTTCCTGGGACTGAGGCTATAAAACTGTAGGCTACATCCTTTACTCAGGCTTACTGTAGATTTCTGATACTATAGTGCTCTAATATCTTGCTGTATGTCACTGTCATCTCAGCTGCAAGACTAATGCAAGAATTCATCTTGGCTGTGTTGCCCTTATATCCTTTGCACAAGGCAAAAATATTTACCAGACTAGAGATAGAAAGAGCAGTCGCTGAGTAATGTATGTGAAAAATGATCTATGAATGCAGACCTCGATTGACTGGAAATGAAATACTGTGATAAAAATCCCATTTTTGAAATGTGTGATTGTGCCAAGGAGTGCATTGCCTGCTCTAGGGTTTTATAGAAGTTGTGCAGTTTAAGCTTAACTTTATTTTTTATATACTAACTGGAACATCAAGAAAGTGTACTAATGGGTTTGGAAAAACAGATATTATAAGACTATTGCCAAATTACCCAGCTAGACTTTGCTGTAGGCACTTTACAGCACTGTCTTTCTTATGCCATTCTGGATTAGGAAAGCTTTTAAACAAGGGAGGGAAGGTGTCAAGAGATGGCAGATTTGAGGAAATAAAAAATAAAAATATGTAAAACGTTTGATTCAAGTTACTTCAAGCCCATATTACTTGTAAAAGATCTACTTTTGAGAAACTTGTTCTTTAAGCTGGCAATGAAACAGATCATGGTGGAGAGAAAATACTGTTCAGCTCTTGGATGTGCCTTTTATGCTGAAGGATAAGTACAGTTGAGGAAGCATCACACCAGACTTACTGATATCCCTACCAGCTCCCTTCACTTGGACTAAGTATAGGAAGCACTAAAGGTGCCTTTTTTGAAGGTCAGTTGAAGTATCCAAAGACTAGAATATGTGTAAAAACAGACATGGTATCAATTTGATTTTCATCTGTCATTTGGACAGGTATGGAGGCAGCTTGAAGCAGCAGGGGAGCAGCATGAAAAATGGGAGAAAACATAAAGCAAGAGACAAAGGCAGGAGGACTCACACTATGGCCCTTGGGGTGTATGGAGAGCGGGCTGTTGCACCAGCATGCAGGGAAGGTAAGCTAAAACTCTGCTCAAGGACAAGGGCTCCTGTGTGTGTGGATGACTCTTGCAATGATCACCATGGTATCTTGGAAGGCTTAAACATGCAACAGGGTTTTTTTATGCCTGTGCTCACCTACCGGTTGCATGGGCTCAGGGCAGAACAGATGACCCCATCTGGGGACTTCTGCTCTCTTACATTTTTCTGAAAGTCAGGTTTTGCTCAACAAAGTGTTCTTTGATGCATGTACCACCAATGGATCCATCCTGGAGCTGCTAAGGGTTTGCAGGAGTTAGCAGTAAAGTGTAGAACAAAGTGAGTTAGATAGGAGCTCAGGGCTGTCAAAGTTCAGGCCAGTGCTGTGTGGTGTGAAGAAAGCTTTGTACTTGTACAGAGCCATCTTGGTTAAACCTTTGGGAAGAATGCTTTGATTCCTAGCACGTTGTGGTAAGTTTTGGAAGGTTTGCAAACTAGTTGTTGGATGTTTGAGGGGACAAAAGCTTTGATTGCTGTGGATGTTGTTTGGGCACCCTTGACCCTCAAAAGGACTGTGTGAGACCTCCATGAAGCTGTGTGAAAAGGCGAGTGGGCCTTCTTTGCTGCTGGTTTAAAGACGTTGAAGCCCCTGGGTTTTATTAATTTCTGCCAGAAGTTTAGTGTTGCTTCAAGTATAATAAATGATGGAGAAAAGCTCATATCTATAAAAAGACCTTCTCTTCCAAAGCGCGGGACCCCTTCAGGTCCCGGCCACTGTGGTACACCCTGCCCCAGCCAGAGGAGCAGCTGGGAAATGACGGTCCTTGCTCCTGAGAAAGGAGAGGAGATTTGTTGAGAGTGACCTTTTGGTCCTTCAGGTATTTAATAAATGTGCTCTCCTGAGGTGCTGTTATTTAACTACAGGCATCGCAACTTGTTCTTGTGCTGGCTCTGCAGCTCTTGTTCATTGACAGGTTAGAGAAATCGACACAATTCCTACTGGGCCACAGCTTTGGAAAGGTCACGTACACCCTGCCGAAGCCTGTCGCTTGCCTTTTAAGAACAGTAGGAATCAAATCTTATCAGTAACTGTGACCAACAAAGCTACAGGAGATGTTTTGCAGCTTAATATTCTTTTACAGATTAGAGCCGCTGGGAAAACTTTTGAAGTAAAACAAGAAAGAAACAAAAAAGTAAATAAAAAGCTCTTTAAGGCTGAAGTCTTTTAGCAATCCAGTCTGTCAGTACAGACTCTTCTGGATAATGTGTTGTGGATTGCTACAGAACTTTTCTGAAGGAAACATGTAAAGACTTCACTGAAACTTACCAAATAACCTTTTTTCTTTTTTACTTTTTTTAAAGAAAAAAAACCCAAACAAATTAGGACAGCCCCCCCCCCCCCCCCCCCCACCCAC
>NW_010972731.1:233763-253868 GCF_000737465.1 Haliaeetus leucocephalus
AAAAAACAACAAAACAAAACCCCCCCCCCCCCCCCCCCCGCAAAACCCCAAACCAAACAACCAAACCACCCAAAACTCCAAGCCAGCTTTGTGCTAATTTTATAAAACGATTTTGTCTTTGTGGATCTCCTCAATGGACAAGAAAGAACATATACTGTATTGTGTGTGTTTTGGTGCTTAGTGCAAATGTGGGTTTGCACCAGAGTTCAGGAATTTTAAACGCAGTGTTTGTCACCTGGGACGCTGCATTGCCAGCACTGCTGGAGCCCGGAGTGCCATGTGGTTGCACCAGCTGCCTGTGAAATGCTTGTGGAAGTGATGGCTGGGTGGTGTTCAAGGAGGAGGGAGAGAGGCTAAGAATGACAAAGAATTAGGAAAGGTGACATTTTGAGATCATATATGTGCTATAGTTGGCTGGATCAAAGGTTCTTGTATCAACTAAGCAAGTGCATAATTCTCTTAGGGAGCAGGTTGTGTTGTATGTATGAACTCAGACCTTCACCTATTTCAGGTTTTGTGGCAAGATACAGTGTCAATGGCAGGAAATAAGTTAATTTGCAGCCCTGGTACTGCACCGAGTAGAGCATTTCTGTTCTCTATGTGATATCCAAGCATCTGCTTTGCAGTCAGGAAATGACTTTTCAGTGTAGTAGTGGGAGTAGGCACCTCTGAAATTGCTTGGACTGAGAATAGTACCAGAGATTAGTTTAACTAAAATTCATCAACCATACACATCGTGTAAGCCACAGGTACTACATGCTTCAGGATAGTTAAAAATCCACAGAAGCAGCACTAGGCATATGTTAGTTAGTTTTGTATCTGTCATAAATAGGTATGTTCTTAAAAACAGATTCTGTTCCTCAGTTGAAAAAGGCACCTGAAAGGAGGCGAAGCTGAACTAAATGACTCTTGCATGTGCATTCTCACTGCACTCTGAAGAGTCGTGATTGCATTTAAAAGAATTAGACACATCTCTAAGCAATGGTTAGTTTATTCTGATTTGCTTGGTTGGATTTGTCTAAGGTACATTATTAATAATAGGACATTTTACCTGCCTTGAAAATCATGTTTTAAAGCCATTTCCTAATTCTGGAGGACCTGGATTGTGACTTCTAAAGGCATGTTTGAACATTGGTAAAGCTAGGTGCAAGTATAAGCCATTTCTGAAACTGGCGCTTAGCACTTGTAAAATCCTGCTGAAATATATAAACTGAAGCATTCAGAACTGGAGGCAAGGTTTTAAATTCAACTGTCCTGTCTTCATTTGTAAAATGAGTATTGGTTTTCATACAAAGTACGATGCCTATATACAGTAGTGCTTTGAGGACCTCTGTCATGTGAGCAGATATATGTAGAGTGAAGAGAGAAAAGGGGGTTCTCCTGTCTGCTTTGGGATTTGGCTTTAGCTTGATTTATCTGTTTATATGGCCCCAAGGCCAGAGTGTGTGAGATGAAATGCTACTGCCAAGGTTACGCACATTAAACTCGATGGAAGGCAACAGAAAATGTTGATAGCAATGGTGTCTATTGCCAGCCATAAAGGCCTACGCAGCATTCTTGCATTCCATCTCACTGCCTATGTTAAAATGCACTTCATTCCTCATAGTAATTTCTATCTTAATAAAAACATGCTGCTTTTAAAACCGTAGAAAAATTTGAATGGCAGCTTCGTACTTAAGGTATTAAATTGCTGCTAGATTCCTCTTGTAAAGCAGCTAAAACAGTGTTCTGGAGTGGCCGCATCCAGACCTCCACAGTGTCTGCGAAACCCTGCCAGGCTGTCTCTCCTCGCTGCCGTAGCAACGCCGAGCCAGAAGCAGGAGCTGTAAACTTTAAAATATGACTTTTCAGCCAGAAAGCCTTCTCCTGCAGTACTGAAACCTTTCCCTGCATTTCAAGTGAGTGGGAGATTGTTTCCCCAGTCGTAAGGCTGACTCTAAATGCTATAGCAACCAAAATTAGGCCATACATCATCCTAATAGTAGTTTTCAAAGAATTCTTTACAGGATCAATTCAGGCCGTACAAAGCGGTAAGGTTTTGAGCCCAGTCACTAAGAATAGGACCATCATGAATGTATAACAAGATAAAAGGGAGTTGGGGGGCAGGAAACAACACCGCAAAGCAGTGGGACCAGCATGGAAAGGAACATAGCTGTTGACTATGTTTCACCTTTTAGTTTGTGGGATAGTATGACACCTTCTTCATGGCTTTTATCAGGACTGCATTTGCTATCCCTTTATTGCCTTTCCAGGGGGAAATCACAGCATGGTTTGGGTTGAAAGGGACCTTTAAAGATTGTCTGTAGGGTTCGGCGTTCGGAAGATCTCGCGATGTCACGGAAAGTTAGAGGGTTAGTCGCAGCCTTATGATGTGTCTGTAATCCCACCTACCCTTGTTAGTATAAAAGGAATTGACTGCGCAATAAAAGGCGGAAGTTGGCGCTCACACTGTGTGTGCTATCTGTCTCTTTCCCTGGTCTGGGGGTGATCAGTGATCTAATCGTGGCACCTTGATATGCGGCGAACGCTACAATTGTCTAGTCCAACCCCCCTGCCGTGGAGGGGGCTGTTAGGAGAGGAAGCTCTATGAATGTAAGAGGCATCTGTCTGCCCAGCAATTTTGCTGGTTATTGTGTGTGCTGATTTTTAGTAACAGAAAACCAGATTTCTCAACTTGGCTAACACATACTGTTCCCAAGTATAGCGTAAGCGCTGCTGACCCTCTGCCTTAGACCTGCTGTGCAGGTGGTAGGGCTTGTGCAGGTGAAAGTGAGGTACGTGGGTTCTGCCCATCCACGTGTGTTGAGGTGACTGTCTAATAAGCATTGGTGATAGCTGTGTAAATTTGCAGAAGATAGTGGAGTTCTCTGGTATGAGTAGGGAGCTAATTTGACCTGAATTTGCTCTTCCTGATGAGGTATGACCAGTCTGGAAGATTGGTGGGGATTTCACTCATGTGTAAGCCAGTCGTCAGGGGGAGTGAGGAGGATCCTCCTACAGACTAAATAAATTCAGTCCTCATGTTGAAGCACTAGCAGCAGTGAACCTCTAAATGTGTTGTCTGCTTGAGCAAACTTTGTGGGTGGCAAGGGCAGTGGCCACGGGCACTGGCACAATGTTACTAGAGCACTGAAGCTCCTATTTTGGTTTTGGATTTCAGGTGATGACTCTGTGTGGAAGCAGGCTATTGGAACTCAGAGGCAGTTAAGATGCTCATGTGGACTTTGCCAGGAACTACTTTTGCCTAAGCCCTCGATTACAAAGACACCTGATTTTGACTTGAAAACATTAAAAGATGGAAAATCCCTTCCTTCCTTCCTTCCTTCCATAGCTAGTTCCAAAGATTCATGACACTCACGGGTTTATAAATTTTTGTTTATCTCTCATTTGAATCTGTTTGGCTTTCATTACCAGTTGTTTGAGTACCAGTGTGCTTGTCTCCTCTGTATTGAAGAGCTTTTGATGTTTTCTTCCTGCAGAGGTGCACCACAGCCCTGTAACCTTCTGGTTTTCCTTTTGATGGACGAAACAGATTGAGCTCCTTAATCTTCCAGTGTAAGACAGTACCACGTGTAATGGCAGTTAGTTGTGTCAGTTGGAAATCTTACACTGAAAAATGTCAGTGCCAGGAGAGAGGGGAGGAGTTTAATACATCTGTGCTGGATTAATGTAGGCCAAACATTTCATAATTTGCATTCATGCAAATACCTTGTCTTGTAAATAATCTTTGAAAGAGTAGGATACACCACAGCATTCACTTGAATGGCAGGTTGACAACTTTTCCATTAGCTGACAAACATGAAATAGTTCAATACGTGATGCGAGTAAATGGACATTGACTTTATTTATGCACGTGCATGGAATGAGTCTTTCTTTTATTCATGTGACAACAGGGATGACAAAGTTTAATGAGAGAGTTCAGTTCATAAAGAATTATGGATTAGTGCTGGATAAATACAGAAATATGCTGCTCATATAGGTGTGACTGGATTGTAAAGAGGCTATTCAAAATGAGAAAAGGCCTCTGGCAGTATAGGTTTATCCTCTGCTAGCTCATTGCTACCCTACTCAAGTAGATACCTAGTTGCAGTTTGATGGCTATGGTTATGTTTAAACACTGAAAATGTCTTGGTTAATTTTTGTTTAGTTTGGGTTTTTAAATAAAATAATACTTACAGTATATACTGTGTATTTATTATAATAGTTGGCACCCCAAGCTTGTTTTTGGGCTCCTTAGACTAAGTAGGAATGCTATGAAATACTGTGTGCAGGCAGAGCCAGTGAGACCACACTTACAGGTAAAAGGCGGGAACAGGAATGAATGAGCTTGCACTTCTTCCTCTTCTTACAGACAGAGTGACATTCTGGATAGTAAGGCTTGATTAAGTCTCTCCTGCCTGCCTTCCAGGTTTCTTGAGGATGGCCGGGGAATGGAGGGCAAGGACTGTGTCTGCTTTCTCTGTTACCAGTGAAAATGATCAGTTGCTCATTTTTTTGTCTTAGGAACTTAAATATTTGGAGTTGTATGTTACATATTAAAAAGTAGCAAGGATGCAAAATCTAAGAGGTAACACTTAAAAACATTCCAAAACTAGGACGTAGTCTTATTTTGCTTAGAGCAATACCTGTCCTTTGGTTCAATAAATAGAGTTAATACTAAAAATGGGGTGAATTATCACAACTATTAATTGGTGAGTAATCAGAGGCTGTCTTTGGGTAGAAATAAGGGATAATATAGAAAATCTTTCCCTCCTTCTCCATGACTTAAGCCCTAGACAAACCAGTTACATCATGGTCATTGCAGCATTAACAGCTGCTAAAAAAAGTAACCTGCACTGTGAACAATGTAAGGGAGGAACAAGTGAGAAAGCTGCTCTAATTATTTTTTATACATATTCTGTAGGTCCTGAATGTATAGAGTTGTTTGAAGCTGCACGAGGTCTTCTCTCCAGCTCCGCTGAGCGAGAGCAAAGCTCTTACTGTAACTGAGTTGGGGTGCGAACAGAGGAGAGCAGGGGGTGGGCAGTCAGGAGGCCTTTTTCCCTTCCCTTGTAGCTTAAAGTATTCTTCACAGAGTTGGTGAGAGGGGTGGCATAGCGCCAGTCTTGTCCTCTTCTTCTGCCACAGGGGAATGGGTACAAGTGGAGAAAGGGCACACCTCTGCGTGTAGGAGGAGGCAAGAGGGTATGTAGGGGGTCGCTGACAATGTGACAGTAACAGTGCGGTTCCTGGGCTCTTACCAGGCTGCTGCAAGCCCAGCTGGCCTTTGTGGACTCCAGGATCTTGTTAAATGATGTGAATGGAACTCACTGCTCTGAGGAGAAGAAAAAGTACTTGTCAAAAGCTGCTATACAGTAAGGATGTGTAAATATACTTGATAAGGGTTCTCTGGAAATACACCTTTAAATAAATAGTTGATAGGCAAGACTGCAGAGCGATACGAAGTTAAGGCCAAATTAATTGTACAGTAGGCTTTGCTGGGAGTACTAAATATTTATGTTCATTGTTAGCATGTGCATCACATTATGTGCCGTTCATCTCAATATAAATACTGAAGCGTCTGACATGGCATTACTCACCGTGTATAAACTGTCAGACCATGTCACTGTAAATCATTCATACTGTTGCAACCTCATTAATTAATGGTTAAGTAAAAAAAAACCAACAGATTTTTATTCTTGAGTGAAGAGCGAAGTTATGTATTATTAAACCAGTCACAGAGTCATAACCTAACAAAGTTCCCCAACTAGTTTTATGTGTTTCTGTACACATGTACAATCTTTTTTATTACATCTTCAGAGGTTGTTTTTTTTTCTTACAGCATTTTCATAGTTTAAAATGACATATCCATTAAAAAATGAATAAAATTTGTGTTCATAGATCCTTGGGGAAAGTCTCGCCTGCAGTGGTAACATCACCCCATGGTTCTAGTACTCTTTAGTTGCGGTAGGTGATGAGAGAAACTTTGGGACTGTCCTTTCCATATCACAAATCCCTAGGAAAGGAGAGTGTGAGAGAGAGAGAGAGAATGAGAGGTTTGCAGCACAGCTTCTCTGCTGGCAGACACTGTGATGCTACTGAAGGCTCTTTCCAGCAGATGATTCAGTCATGCGAGATGTCTATGTCCACAGGTTCCTTGGAGATCCCAGGAAAGAGTAGGAGCTGGCTATTTAGGAGTAGTTGAGAGACTCAGACAAGCTCTTTGAAGCTGTTTTCTTCAGGGCAGAAGTTCTGTAGCCCCACGTGCAGTTGTTTTCCCCTCCAGTAACACTGTGGCCAGCTGGAGCCCTGTCCTCTTCAGGAGCATCCCTAAAACTAGATTGAGGCAGTGCTTAAAGAACAGTTCTGCGGTGGTCAATGACGTGCTCTTAGTTTTTGAGGACTAGTGCAGCTTGGCAAGGCAAATTTTTAAATATTTCGGATTACAGTGCCAATAAGCCTAGATTTTTGCTCCAAGTATCTTTTTGTTTTTGAGCACAGCCAACTTCTCTGTTAAAGAGTTGAACTTTAAATTAAATATCTATTTAATATCCCTTGATTTCTGCTTATAAGCAGGCTCTTTTCTGCTGCATGGGTGATGTGAGTTTTCTCTCTAGTGGAGCTCATACAATGTAAAGTACCAGCATGGGAGGACAGGGGCAGAGCTGCTGTGCTTCACTTGTTTTTAGTCATCTGATGTAACTTCTCTTCCTTCTCCAACTAGGATTTTTGTGCACATGAAGCTGAAGTCAATTTGGCTAGAAAAGGTCATCAAACACTGGCTAGTCTATCCAGTATCTATAATTAGAACATAGAGGAAAGAATCTTGCAGAGGCACTAACAATCCTGGAGAAGCTAGTTAAAGCTGAAATATGAATATAGTAACACCCTCCAGGAAAAAAAAAAAATCAATTGCATTATTGCATTGAAAGAAAAAGGTTCTGAACCTCAACTCAGATACCCTTTGTATTCTGAATTGCACAGCCTCCATCTGAATCTGATTTTTTTTTTTTTTTTCCCTCCAGTTAAATGAACTAGTAGGAGCTTCTGCTAGAATAACAACCAGGGGATTGTGATTTTTTTTCTTAAAGAAGGAAAAACTAGTAATTTCCACTTGTGGCACAAGAGCTAGGAAGCCCAAGTGTCAGCTCCTTTCCACAGATGTATAGCAGGAGTGGCTCTACAACATTTACAGGGCTACATCAGTATAAATAAGGGAAGACCAAGACTTTGTAGGATAAGTATTCCCTTGGCAATACACAGTTTTCACTGCATGAGAGGTGCCATGACTTCATGTTCATTTCTCCAAATCACTGAACAGTCAAGTCTCAGCCCTGTAAAGCATTGAGCATGTGCTCAGCTCAATATCCAGGCGTCATCTGGAAGATACATATATTTATATTCACACCTAAGCATGAGCCTGTGTAGCCATTTAGGTTGGGGCTTTTGTATAGCAGGACTAAGTCCTTCCAGTGCTTTTTTATATTGACAAAAGCAGAGGGATAAAGGGTCTGTGCAGTTCCTGGTGTGAATCAGTTCTTCATGGCTGGCACTTCTCTGTGTCACCTCTTGCAACTGCCATGTGTGACGCTGGGGCGGGGGAGTCAGCAGGAGAACCTCAGTTAAAGTGCAGTTTCTTGAAGTGTGAGTGGTACTGAATTTTCCAAATGCTTAAGATTTGGACTGGGTTCTGTATTGCAGCTACACATCCACCTCTACAGTTCACTGAACCAAGACAAAATCCAGTCAGTCTTTAAACTTTCGAATATGTTTGAAACTATATAGATATTTTGGAGTGCCTGTTTGTATTCAGTTTTTATATGGAATCTGGAAGAAACAGGTTGTATGAGACTGAAAATGAATAAGATGCACTTCATGATTCCTCATCCAGCTAATCTCTGGCTTTGCCTAAAATGAGCAGAAAGCCTGCAAAACTGAGGAGAGAATGGAGTACTTAGGAAACAGGTGAATTAGGGTGATCAAAATCCTGTTCAGCTTGAGTGTTGGGAGTATTCTGAGACAGACAAACTTGGAGATAGTTAAGAAATGGACAAAGTGTAAAGGAAAAGTACTACTAACTTACTTTTATTCACTTCCTAGAGCATCCTGCCTCAGCTTAAAACTTTAGTATATGTGTGTCCCAAAGGCCCAAAAGACTGTCAAACAAATGAGCATCTTCTCCAGATCTCTTAATATCCCTGCTTCTGCATTTAAAAAAAAGAAAAAAGGAAAAAAGATTAAACCAGTTATGGACACTGGGATTGATAATATCACATTTGGGATTAATAGCAGAAAGGATTTAAGTGATAGGCATCAGCTCTAAGCATAGGTCTGAGAAAACCTGTGCAACACCTTATCATCTTTTCCTGTAGTTACCTTCATGGATATATGAGCATCAGGATCTCTTCATCATTCATAAATCTAGGCTTAATTTAACATACCTCAGAGTCTCTGACTATGCAACATTGATGCTAACTTTAACCTTAGGATGCTTGCTGCTCAAACCGCAAGGCTGGCAGACCCTGTAGGAGAATTTTTAGGTGAGATGCTGTAACAGTACGTGCTAAAACATGTATTAATTTTGGACTAATTCCAGGTGTATAAGAGGCAAGTCCAATACTTTCCTCCAAGAAGGAAACAAAGGTGGTGACTGCTGGGGCAGAGGGATTCAGGGCAGTGAATGACGGAGGCAGGCGAGGGTGCGAGAGGCATCGCTGGAGGAAGGAGCTCAGGATGGAGCTTTGTGCTACGGTGTGGTAGGTTGACTCTGGCTGGGTGCCAGGTGCCCACCAAAGCCACTCTATCACTCCCCCTCCTCAGCTGGACAGGGGAGAGAAAATATAACAAAAGGCTCATGGGTCAAGATAAGGATAGTTTAATGAAGTGAAAGCAAAGGTTGCGTGCATGAAAGCAACGGAAAACAAATGATGTTATTCTCTACTTCCCATCGGCAGGCGATGTCTGGCCGCTTCCTGGGAAGCAGGGCTTCAGTACGCGTAGTGATTGCTCTGGAAGACGAAAATGCCCCCCCTTCCATCTCCCTGTACTTAGCTTTTATAGCTGAGCTGACAACATATGGTATGGAATATCTGTTTGATTAGTTTAGGTCAGCTGTCCTGGCTTTGTCCCCTCCCAAGATCTTGCCCTGCCCCAGCCTGCCATTGAGGGGGGCAAAAATGTTGGAGAGACAGCTTTGATGCTGTGCCAGCACTGCTCAGCAGTAGCCAAAACACTGGTGTACTATCAACACCTTTCTGGCTACCAATGCAGAGCACAGCACTACGAGGACTGCTATGGGGAGAATTAACTCCATCTCAGCCAGACCCAATACAATCTCCACCCCTTATTCCACACCATTTGCGTCATGTTCAGGTCCCACATAATTTAATACAGGTATCTTCTAACCATGCCATTGTATTGAATTCTCATTAGTGAAATCCCTTCTTACCAACACTTACAACTGAAACTACATACTTAAACCACTTTTATACCCAACATACAGATTTATACATTCTTATTAACTACTATCCCCTGTTCTTTAACAGATGGATATTCCATGGACTTCTTTCTCTCCTCCGGATGTTCACACACAGGCTATGACTTGGGCCCCATCTGTCAAGATGAGTGGTCAGGACAGGAGAAGCAGTATGTTCAATTGTTGGGCACCAACACCAGTTTGGTTTGGGTCACCATTGCACTCATCTGGTTCCTTGCAAACATCACTCCTCTGCAGTTCAGGTCATTCCTGCTACATTACTTCCTACAACATACAACTCACATCACAGATTATTTTTCCCCCAAGGTTAAATGTCCTTGAGGCACACACTGGGTCTCCCCATCCTTCCGCATTACCCACCAAGTACACCCAGGTCCTTGAGCAAAGACAATCCCACAAATGGGTTTGCCTTTTCCCATGGGAGGAGAAATCCACACTGCCTTCCCCAGCCACTTCCCCATGTGCACTACGGGGACCTTATCTCCTCCCACAGTATGTAGGGGTTTTGTTTGGGCAGGACCAGGATGGTTAGCAGATCCTCTGGTGTTAACTAGCCAAGTGGCTTCTGCTAAATTTGTATCCCAGTGCTTCCATGCCCCATTGCCCAGCGCTCTCAACATAGTCTTCTGTAGGGTTCGGCGTTCGGAAGATCTCGCGATGTCACGGAAAGTTAGAGGGTTAGTCGCAGCCTTATGATGTGTCTGTAATCCCACCTACCCTTGTTAGTATAAAAGAAATTGACTGCGCAATAAAAGGCGGAAGTTGGCACTCACACTGTGTGTGCTATCTGTCTCTTTCCCTGGTCCGGGCCGACCAGTGATCTAATCGCGGCACCTTGATATGCGGCGAACGCTACAGTCTTCAACAGTCCATTATATCTCTCAAGTTTTCCAGATGCTTGCGGGTGATAGGGTATGAGGTACACCCCCTCAATGCCGTGTTTCTTTGCCCAGGAGCTTATGAGGTTATTTCGGAAATGAATCCCATTGTCACACAAACCCAATACGTACGGCCAATTTAAAGTGCTTGCTGGGAGCAACAGGGATAGTCACGTCCCTCCCATTTGCCCAGCCATGAGCTTCTGCTGCACCCCCATCCTGGCACCAGTGTTTATGTAATGGTAGGGCAGGTTGACAGCAAGCAAAATGACTGAAAACTTGTTGCCAGTTCGTGGGCATTGCTGTGAGCACAAGGGAGTGGAGACCGAGTAGCAGCGTGCGGTTAGGTTAGGTTGGCTCGTCCCTGTCTTAAAATTGCACTTCTTAGTGGTGTAAAACACAGTTCCTCCTGCAATTTGTTTTGAGCAACCAGTAGAGCCAGGGTGCAGACAGAGGACATATGCTGGAGTCACCCAGCTTGGGCTGGCCCAAGGCTGGAGAGTGTCCCCTGATTCTTTGAAGCTGTCCGTGACTGCCACAGCATGAGGAGAAAAACTGCATGTTGTTTTCAGGTGAGGGAGTAAGATCAGCCCTTGGACATGCTGCCTTTTCAGGGACTAGCATAGCTGGCCGCATGCTAGGGCAGATCTGTCCTTGGCTTTTAGCCATTCCTTCCTCCCTGTCACAGCAGATGAGAGGAGCTGGGGACCAGAGCCCATAATCTTCATGCTGCTCGCCATGGAGCCCACAGTGCAGGACCTGTGCCATCGGAGGATGGGGCAGGTGACCAGCTCAGTCACACAGGCCAGACTTGATGCTCATTCAGGTGCAGCATCTGCCAATCCCATTGCTTCTATAGAGGTCCCTAGAAGCAAGCAAATGTTACTTTCAGATACTTCAAGGAGTCTGAAGCTAATCATTTTGCTTTGTTTCATTAGCTCAGCTGTAATGTAGCAGAGCTAATGCAGTCATATCCAAGTTAAGGTACCAAGCAGCTTTAGCTGCTTATCTGCCATGGAAAGAACCACATTCACTTTTGCAATGAAAATTAAATGTGGAAATAATTCCCTTTTCCTTTTTGGAATATTACTGTGCTATTAAATAGGCTTAAGACCGTTAAAGAGTAATGACATGAAGTTGCATGCATCATTATTTTAAAGGAGATTGAATGAAAATATACTGTCTATCTGTTCCAGCCCTTGCCTAATCCTCAGTTTAATAGAGATTTGTAAGGGCCATGATGCGCATACATTTAATAATGAAGCAGAGTCTTCAGTCTCTAAAGCAGGAGTTTTAGTATCTACGCTATGAATGAAGTAAGCATAAAAGACACCAAAGATCCTGTTTTCTCAGTCTCAGTAACTTTAAAGTTTTTCTGTTAAATAATGTAGCTAAACCTAGAGAAATTTAATACAAAATAATAGTGGAATATCAGATTCTTTGCTCTCAGTTACTCTTAGTGTAGCAGCTGGTTAGAACCAACTGATTTCTGTAGTTAACTGTATTCTTTAGTCACTTTTGGCTCCACTGCTCTGGTTTGAGAAGACTGGGGCAGCTGTGCAGCATGTGGTGTCTTCCCTGTTTTACCAGTGGGGAGGCAAAACGCAAGAAAACTGAAGACCGGGTCTTCACTCCTAAATCCTGCGTGGTAACTCAGGGAACTGAATCTGGGTCTTTAAAGCCTGTGGCCAGCATCCTTCCGCCTGCTCTAAGATACTTTTTTAGCTGAGCTTGGACTCTGAGGTCTGATTCTGAAAATTAAGGTTTTATACATGTTTGTCACTGCTGAAAGATTGACAAGGTTAAAGCATGGGTCGTCATCTCTTATCTCTGTTGTACTTGCTTTAGTTCGGAAATTGTATGTTTATGGGAATCAACCAGCTTCTTTATTCTGTGTAAGGAAAAAAATAACCCAAAAATCCGTTAATGCAAGACTAATTACATGGGAAGGAAGCCTGACGTACACTGTCATTCACTTCACATCCAATGCACAGCAGGAAGAGCTGCCTTTTGTGACAGAATGAGGAACTCAATGAGGCTGAGGAAAATCATGGCCACCTTGACCCACAGCCCCTTGGCCCTGCAGATCTGCTGCCTCTTGTGTGCCCTGGCTCACCCAGCCCGTCCTCTCCTGCACAGCTTTTGGCCAGAGCTGTAAACAGCTCCAGAGGCACGTGGTAGCACACAAGGGAAAAAACGGTGGGACATATGTCTGCAAAACTTTTTAATCTTCCTTTGTGTATCTCTATGTTGGCTGCCCTAGTTTATATTTTGATAAATCTCCCTGGACTCTCAGATCAAGCATGCACTTAGAAAATAATGCAGTTTCTTTAGGGTGGCTGAAAACTTGATAGAGGTTCTTTTTCTGCTCCCGATCTGAGAGAAGAGGATGCACATGTATGTGTGCATGCACACAAACACACCCAGAGAGCCTTGTGAAAGGCTACAAATCAACTCACTGCCATGCAAAAACTTTCAATAACGTGTATAATCTGAGCTGGCAGCAATTCAGCAAGCCGTGGAAAGGCAGGCCCTTGCTTGTGACTTATAGAAGGCTTGGAAAATGTAGTCAAGGACTGGAGTGCCTGTGGGTCTGAGCCCTTGAGGGAGGAGGAAGTTGGGAGGAGTTGTTTATTTTTTTAAGACATTGTACTTCAAATATATTTTGATTTAGAATTAGAACTAGATTATATCAGTGGGAAATCTCCACATCTTAGTTGTCTTCTTTCAAAATACGGACTGAAATGGAATAGAAGATATTGCCAAATAACTGGAACACGTATCCAGAATAAAATATTCATACAAGGAGGAAATGGGGTCTATGTATAATAAGAAAAAGAGATTGTGCACTGTGGTAGCAATTATGTACATTCAAATATTGTGCTTTTCTTCAAATCTTGGTTATAAATCCAAAATATATAATTAATGATCCCATCAATAATGCATTTCTAATTTTAAGATATGAAATAAAATCCCCTTGCTTATTTTTATAGGATGGCCCTTTAAGAGAAATCTTTCTTGGCATTGAGTCTTATCATGAGATGCAAAGAAAAGATCAAGAGGCTGAAATCTATGATAGGCTGACAGGGAAGTTCCCGTTTGGAAAATGCAAACTATTTAAAGTTTTTATAGATCCCAACTTTCCTTTTACAAAAAAAAAAAAAAAGTGACTGCAAGATGAAAGCACCTAGTTGGCTCTGAAGACCCGTGATGGGATGCAATTTTATCTCTTTCAGTCACCATCTCAGGTCTGGACAGGTGAAAACAGAAACCCATTAATGTTTGATTGCTGCATGAAATAAATTGGTGGGTTCAGACTCATTGAGAGTAGACCAGGTGGCCATTATATGAAAACTACCCTTAGAGGTGACTCTAAATTGATACTTTTGTGAGCTGTCTCGGCTAGACGATGAGTCTAAGGCATATGAGAAGTGAACGTTGCCTTTATCTGGCGCTATTTCTGTCCGCTCGTATGTTGGATTCATACCAATAATTAGTCTCCACTGATGTCCTAATTCACTGTGACGTATCTGGGGCAATGCTATCCTCCAGGGTCTGGTGCGAAGTGTAATGGTGGGACACCAGGAGGAATTTTCCTGGATGTTCATCCGTAAGGTGCTCTGAAGGTGCAACTTCAGTGAGCTGTCTTTGTTTCAGAAACATTGCTCGTGTTCTTCGGACAGATTGATGAGCAGTTTGGTTTAAGAGAAACATTACAGTCAGTATAGAGCAAAACCAAAATAGAGAGCGTCTCCTCCTCTTTTTCTTTTTTCTTTTCCCTTTTGCACTTTTGCCTCCCTCCCCTCCCTTACTATTTAAATGCTGTTTGACTCCTTTTCCAAAGCATGTGTTGCATTTGTAACAAGTAGTTTGTCCCTTGCATTATCAATTGACACTTGTAACAACACCTCCAGCAGTGTAAAGCCAGTTATATTTACTAATGTTTCCAGGCTCTCAAATGTGCAATAGTGGTCAGATGTTTCTGGAGGCCCATCATGCCTACCCTTCCCACATTAGTGGCAGTTAACATTATTGCATGCTGTAAAATTAACTTTCTCAGTTTTACTTCTCAGCTTATGCATTTCTCAGTGAACGATGGGATTTTCTTTCCTGTTTTTCAAGATTTCCAGCACTAATATGTCCAAAAAAGGGTGTATAAGTCTTAGTTGAATCAGTCATCCTATTTAAATACCGTCTTGATCAGCTAATACCTTTCTTTTAAAAATCACAAGCAATGGCCACTTGCTGATCTGGCTGCTGCGTGAGTCACTGGAGCTGTTCCTCCTGCTGCAGCCTGCGTATAAACACCGGTGCTCCAGCAGTGTGGTATGGCAACGCAGGTGTTGCAGGGACAGGTATTTGGACAGGAAATGAAGTTACGGATACAGTGATTTCAAGATTCAAAGTGTTGAGGTATGGCTAATGTAACAGTGAGCAAAACTTCTTTTCAGTTTAAATGAGAATTTGCTGTGGTTACACCTGAACTGTGTCTGTATTCATTTCCCTAGTCATCTCTGCCTTTGCTTTTTCTCTTGGAAGTAGGTATTACGCCATAATATTCAAGCAAAGCACTAAAACTCCCCTCAAAACCCTCTCTGAAGGACTTGCTGTCTTTTAACCAAGAAATACAGATTACCATTTGAGCAATATGACTTGAATGTAGAATTTCAGCTACTGATAAAAAATTACAGTGAGTGAAACTTAGGAAAATAGCTGAATAACTTTTAAAACTGAACAGGTTAAGGTTCTCAGCACACTTACGAACAGGTGATGAATAGGCAAAGGTCAATGAGTTTATTGTGCTAGGAATTATTTTCTCAGCTCCAAGTTAACCCTGGTATGTTGAATCTTTCCTAAACTTAGTAACTATTTTGGCTAACTAAATTATTCTTGTAGACTCCTCTACTGCTTTAAATCATTTGTGTTATTGATAAATAACTGCCCGGTTTTATAGTAGGGTGGTACAGTTTCAATGGCAGATGCATTTCAGTGCTTTGTTTCCATGGCAGATGTATCTTAGTGTTGTATTTCAGCATCAAATAAAACGTGATTTATTTAGAGTTTGTAAGTCAGTTTCTTTTGCAAAGTGCTTGAGGATCAAAGCAAGTATTCTAATGCAAAATAAAGATAATATCCAAAGATCATAACCTGCTTTCCAACAGCAGTTCTTCCCAAACAACTATAAGGCAGAACTACGACATAAAAGTGGCCATAGTAATTAGCGGCAAAAAGTTGAAGGAGGAGCAAAACCAGCAGAAGGCCAGGCAGGTTTGCAGGTGGCCTGGGCAAACGCTGCAGAGCTTCTTCCTGCTCTGTTGCCCTGGCTGGAGAGAATCTGTGGTTTCCCTCCAGGACAGAGGCAAGGTGGGTGCTGCTGGAGCTCGGCTGTCTGGGTGTTTGCTGGCGGACACACCTGGTGCGGTGGAGCTGCTGTGGAGGGGTCTGCTCCTAGACGTACCGAAAAGTTAAACAAAAAATAGTTCTCCAATGCTAGAAGCTCAAGCAGCACTTAAGTTACTTTTACTGTGTTAACAAAAAACTTCATGATGAGAGAAAGTGCAGTAGCCAGCATAGGTGCTTCTGAGAGCCAACCTGCCTAAGAATGCTCCATTTAAAGAGACGCTAAGGTGAAATGCTGCAGAGACATGCTTACTCTTCAAAATAACATCTCATTTCAAACCATAAGTGTTCAGTTTAGAATCTGGATCACTGGTGGCTCAGGAAGATGTGTCTTCAAAAGTGCAAGGCAAAGAGACTGGTATTCACAGCTGAAGTGCTCTTTAAGAATTTCACTTGCCTTCAACTCATCTCTCAAACTGAATTGCAACAAACGTCTCGGAGGAAAAAAAAGTAGTCTTTAGCTGAAATTATTTGTGGCAGTGAACACAAGCAAGAATGCAGCTGCTGAGGAAAACAATTTCCTCCTCCTTTCATACCTAGCAAGAGGATTCTTGCCAAGGTGAACAAGTAACTGACAGGGCATCTGATCAATAAGGCTTTTGCCTACCAGGAAAGTAGAAGACTAAACACAAACTGTTTATTGTGTGATTATAAAAGGAAATGGTTGTTGAACTTTGCATTAAGAGCTGCTTGGAGAACAGAGCCCCATTGTGCTAGGGCACCGTACAAACAAATACTGAGAAAGTGCTTCCTTTGAAATGTTTATCCCCTCGTAGGAAGCCAAGGGGATGGAAATATGCTTTGAGAGGTTAGTCTTCAAAACCTAACATGCAGACCATGTAATCAAACACCCACTGGGTTATTAATTGTTAGTCATTCACAGTTGACTCTCAATGTCAAACAAACTTATTTTCATTGTATCCCTTCATTTGTATTCACAGACATTAGACTGGCATCTGTGAAAGGCAGATAAATGTGAAAGACGGTATTGTGCTACCAGCCATCCTGCTCTTCAGATAGGATGTAGCAGTGAGATCATGCATGCCTGCTGGCATCGTGACTGCGAGGAACCTCCCAGTCCATTGGCGAGGGAGCAGCCTTGGCAGCGCAGCCTGCCATTTACCGCATTCGGATTGTCAACACGTCACAAATACCTCCTAACGTACATGACAGAAGTTAATTTTCATTTCAATCCTAAAAATGTTTTGCCTTGTTGATAATGGGATGACAGTAGGTAGTAGCCCATTTTTTTCGCTATAAAAATCAAGTAGAAAGAAAATGTCACCAGTGTGGGGTTTTTTAGTATCCTTTTTCTGTTCCTTACCTGAGTCCGTGAATTACAAGGATGTAAAATGACTGTAAGATAAAGTAGAAAATAAGAAAATATCTGCTCTATAGATGGAGAGGATAGAGGAAGGCAAAGGAGATGGTGAAAGAAGAATAATAATAACTGTTGCTACCCAGAGAAAGGTTGGTTGGTTTGTTTTTGAGACAGGATAGTTTCATTAGGCAATGGATGACCTGACCTTAGCTATGGCCTCTGTCAAAAGAGAATGAAAAGGCAGCAGAAAATGAAAATCTTTACAATAAATGAATATAGCTACCACACTCATAAGAAGGAGAGATATAATATCTCTTCAGATCACTCCTACAGGGAAATGTAGATTATTTTTTAGTCTGGATTTTTTTTTTCGAGTGTTATGCCTTTTCCTCTGGCAAGAACTGGGCATTTTCAGAAACGTATTTTGCAGTGAGCTGAACATTACATGCTCCATAAGCAGAGGATAAAAAAAGATAAGAAAATTTGAGGGAAGATAGGTGTTTAGGAATGTGCTACATTTGCAGGTTGTTACTTACACATGCCTTTTTATATTGTCTGGCTCAGTGTAAGAACTACAATAATATTTGTCCATGAATTATATTAATCTCCACATTTACTCCTGCTAATTAAAGGAACTTGATCTAGCTGAGAATTCAAGTCGCCATCAAAGCCTGTGAAGGTGTTCACTAAGGAAGGCAGATTACAGATGAAGAGTGAAACATCATATTTTAATGTTTCCAGCTATTCTGCACCAGCTCTTTGTATTGCATCACAAGTTTGGAACAAGATCTGGCAGCCCAGGAAGCAATGAGTTGGTTTCTTCTTTTAAGGTAGTACAAGTCATCTCTATAGAGCAAAAATACATCTGGAATTGCATTTTTGTTTTGGATCTTTACAGTTCTTTTTATAGTAAGGCTCAGCTTTCTGGCAGACTTCCCCCTGAAGTCAGTGGAAATGCTGACTGCACAGAGCCTTCAGGATGGGACTCAAAGGAGTCCTCATATTTTACCTGACAGAAGTCCATGACATAACTTTGCGTTTAGGTTGTGTGTTTTTTTCAGAATTTCTTTGGAGGACTGGAATCTTTGAGAGGCAAATGGGCGGGACAGAAACATAACAAGTAACAGAAGAGCAAACAGTTTGCGAAGTGATGTTTAGTGTCTTCTGCTGCATATTTTTATGAGGTTGTATAGAGTATTGTGATCTTCTGTTTTGCATGCAAATAGTCTGCTGAAGGGAGATGTGGCTGCAGAACTTGTGCAGTTGTTGAAAGTTAAATTAAGCTATTCAGTGGAAGACAGTTAGAACTTGCCCATGGAAGGCTCTGATTTTAGTCTAGATTATTTTAACTGCTAGTGTGCTGGAAACTTTGCTGTAGTCATCAAAAAGCCAATGGCAAAATAGTGAAAGAGAGTAGGCTTCGTCAGGACATGGTTTCTGATACTACCCTGGCGTAATTTCTGCATGACGTACGATGTGATGTAGAGGAGCACTCTTTCCACCTAAGAGAGAATGACAACCTTCTTCCACATTTGGGTCCCTGAGCATGCCAAGATTTGAGACAATATTGTACTAAAGACTGCAGTGGTATGTCTCTCTCAGTGATGAAGTGGATTTCCCCAGTCTTTGTACTAGAGGGTTTGGCCAAACGCAGTGCTAGGGACAGGCTAAATGTCTTTTTTTTTACTTTTGGATGTAAAGAAAAATAAAGTCAAGGTACAAGGAAGGTCTTAGCTGTAGAATGTGTGTATGTATGTCTTAATTTTCATATGAGATGCGGAGGTCATGAGTTAAGTTACATATAGTTTAATGCCACAAATACACTTACATAAGCTTTATTACTTTAAAGGAAGCCTGTTCCCTGAAGCAGTATTTGATGCAGGCAAACATTTCTATGTGCTTCCGTGAATGCCTTCCAGAAAACCCGTGTGCCTCTCTGCTGCCACCATTGCGAATGACCTTGACTTTCTATTCAGCATGGCTACTCACGGTGGGACAGGTAAAGGCTGTGCTGTGTCTGCGCCGGGGAATCCTGCTGGGTGGGATGTGACCCACCACTTCACCAAGTTTGTATATGGCTCCATCCCTTTTTGTAGGATTGTTTCTAATTGGCATGTGGACACCCGAGTGAATTCTCAGCACAGCTATGATTTGCGAATCGTCATAGAGTTAATGAATTCTCACAAAGCCTGATGTCTGCAGTTGGGCACAGGACATTCTCGTCTGCCTTCACACATAGCTCTGCTGCTTGAAAGAGGCAATGCTGTTATAGATGACGTGAGGGGAAGGGGAACCGCTAGTGCACTGGTAATGACCGCTATGTTCCCCACCTTTCTGGCTCTGCTGAGTGGTTTCACGGCGAGACTAAGTTATTCTCTTGACAGAGTTATTTATACACTGTGTGACTCAGCTGCCTTCTGAGGGATGGCAGCTTGCCTGCCTGAGAAACAAACTTTGTGGTGCCACTCATGTGTCGTTTCTTCCTTAAAATATTAATCCCATGATGTTAGATCAGCAGTGGAAGTGCTCTAAGCACCAAAACAGTGATGAAAAGGAAAAAAAAAAAGTTTGGAAATTGCTTTATGTTAATCATAACCTGAAAAATTGACAAAATTGATTTGCTGTTTGTATTTTCCTTCCTTATGTCAATGATAAAAGGCCTTCTGCTGCAGGAGGATTAAAAATAGGGAGTCTGTGTTTCCTCTTGAGCCTGAACTTCATTTTACATCTGCGGAGTTTTTGTCTCTATACAGTAATTTCAATGGCTGCTGTGAAATACTTCCTAATTTATAATAACAATGAAAAATCAGGATCAGCCCATCCTTTGTTACCATGCATTATGAAACTAATTTCTTTTGTGTGAGGCACAGGTACAGCTTAATGAGATGTTTCTTGGCTTTTTGCAGAGGCCTTTTGCTCAAGCGGGCAAGATTTTAGCTCAGAAGAATACTTTCATTGTTCTTGAGAGAACTTGGATCTATGTCTTTGTATTACTCTGCCCCCCCCCCCCACCCCCCCCCCCCCCGCTCGC
>NW_010972731.1:253878-273869 GCF_000737465.1 Haliaeetus leucocephalus
GTCTCTTTGTTTTTTCTTCCCTCCCCCCCCCCCCCCCCCCCCCAGGTCTGCTTGGCTATGTTTGTCTTTCTCCCTATTGATGTGATGTCCTTTTGCTGAGTGTTTTCATTTGTATGCAGTAGGGCTTCTCCCCCTTGTTTTCCTTTTTAATTTGTTGTTGTTGTTGTTGTTGGGAGGGTATTCCTCCTCATATCCTGAGGTCTTTTTATTCTGTAACAGTAATCGTTTTGCATTTCCTTGAGGCACTGAGCCATTCCAGTGGTGGGGGATAATCTTTTTTTCTGCGCAGTGAGTTATGTGCATGAAAAAGCAGAGTATGTGGATTGGGTTTTAACCTTCATTGCTATTGGTTTTCACCTTTTTCAATCTTCTCTTCACACTGTCTTTTTTAACCTAGTTTCTAGTGATTTTGTGGTGCTGGCTTTGTTTTTGCTGCAAGATAGCTGAAGCTTAGCCATGTCAGATGTTTGCATGCTTGTTCCCTTAATCCAACCAAATTCAGCTGTATGAATTCAAAATCATGTTTATTCATATTGTCCTTGTTTTTAATTTAAAATAGAAATCCCTTACCAATGTAGCAGTGCATTTAAATAAGAATTCAGAATACTTACAGCCTGATTATTTTGATGGTATAGTGTGCTCATATACCAATGCTCAGAGCCTCTTGGCTATAATACTTGTTATTGTGAGGGAAAAGAGCCCTGCAAAATCATAGTGGGTGCTGAGGAGATGTTCATCTTTGACTACAGGTAAAAATACCAGTCTACTTGATCTTCAGCTCGATTATGCGGGGGCAGTGCATTTATAAAGCAGATCCCTTGGTGAGAAGGAGCAAATGGCTGGTTGAGGATCCTCTTAGCTTGCTTCAAGCTTCTACCTAGCACTGTTCTGTTGCAGATTCTTTGTGCTGACTGAATACAAATAATCACCAATGTGATGAAAGTAGAATGTGTAAGAGAGGAAATCCTGTGCACAGGATGATGGACTAATGATCGCGTATGTGCAAGTGATGCAGTTATGTCCCAGAGATGGGACTTCGGTTCCTTTCTTACCCTTTATTTTAGCTTTGGATTGGGTAAATACTGTCTGTGTGGAATGAGATTTCCTCTACTGCACAGGAAACCCTGAGAAACATGTTTCTGTTCCGGATTTGGTGTACTAATTGTGCCTTATGTCCTTGAGAAGGACATTTACTTCTCATGATGACAGTGTAGGTTCTAGTACATTCAGCCCCTGTGGATGGCTGAAAGCAATACCTAAAGCCAAGAGGATCAGAAGGGACATTTTACTTGGGTTAGATTAATGTGAAAAAGTCTGGCCAATTCTAATGTTTCACAGGTGGAAAACCACAAAATATTTGACAAGCTGAAAGCTCAATATGATTTCAGTTACACAGACACTAATGTCAAATAAGCAATTATACAGAAGTCAAACTTCTTCTGTAAATTTGTAACACAGTAGAAGAACATTATGCATAATTATGTTACATATCATTTTAAAGATGAAGCTCATATTCGAGGCTCCATTAGCTTTCAGAGTCTTTGTAATATATCTGTTGAACACATCCTAAAAAGTTAGAGACAAGATTATAATTGATTTTTATTCACAGCAGGAGATTTAGCTGAAAGTTGATGCTGCAGTTTCAGTTCTGTTTCTTTAAATACCTGTTGTCTTAAATTTTGGTATCTGTATCCACAAGACCTTTGTATGACACCAGTCATGATTCTGGTATATTTTTTGACCTCATTAAAATTCTCTTATGGCAATGACATGTGGGTGCCGAAGCAAAGAGCTGCAGTGACTCAGCTGTGACTGCTCCTAGGTGCCTGCTCTGCCCTGTTGCCAGAGGTTACAGCCTGTGTAGCAGAGATGCTGGAGGCAAATCTATGATTCTACCTTGCTCCTACAATTCACAGCCTGACATTTTAATGTAAATGGCTGTTTAAATATCCTAGGCCATGAATTGGAGTGACTGAAGAATAGGCCCATTGGAAAGCTATCTCAGCGCGATAGTAGCTTAAAATTCATTTAGTCTTCTGGAACCCAGTTTTCCCTTTTGTCCTGGCAACTTCAGACCAAACACTGAGCTTGTTCTGTCCTTATCTGCACTAAATGTCCACTGTTTCTACACATGTAATGATTACTGCCTGTAGTCAGAAACTTGCCTTGGAGATGTGGCTATCTCAGAGGCATTGTGAAGGGGGTGGATGAAGATGATGACCCTGGGTAAGGAAGACCCTAAAGATCAGCTGGTCATTGTGGGTGTAGGTTTAGTGTCTGCAGATTCTTTTTATTTGAAGAATTTGGCAAGCAGTATTTAATGCTTTTCCTTCCTGGGGACATGCATTTTGCTATCTTGCCCACTAACACTCGAAGAGCAAAAAGTAGAACTGCATGATGGAAATACATGTTCTCTTGTAAATCAGGCTGTTATTCCCAGCAAGTCTGATACCAGATTACATATAAGGTTATTATTCTTCTACATCAGAAAAAGCTGCTCAGATATGTGGTCTCAACTGACTCAGGCTTCAGGTTGGAAAGTTTTTCATACTGTTTGGAGATGGGTATGATGGCTCTCTGTTTCCCAGTATATGTATGGTATTTCCATTAGACATGTAAATTCTAAACCAGGAAGAGTCTTATTTCTGGAGTAGTGTTAAATGCACATAGTGCTGCTCTGAATCAATAGAATGAATCAATTCTTTCTATCTCTTTTGTTCTCTAATCTCTGTTCTTCTGAATTGTTTTGTTTTGCTAACACACTTACTGTGTCAATTTAAGTGTGTAGTTCTGGGTTAGAAATGAGGCTCTCTGTGTTCCCATCAGCTCTTTAGCTTTTGAAAACTAAAGGGTTTTGATATTGTTCTCTTTTAAAGCCCATTTCTAAATAAGAATAACACAATATAAATTGCTGGCAAAATTAAACAACTTCTGAAATGTGGTTCAGAGGCAGAAAGTCAGTTCTGAAAGTAGAGGAACTGATAGGAAAATTTGTAGATTCAGGGTAGAAAAATGGCTAATCCGATTTCAATGCAGAATTATGGTTTAATGAGAGACATTCCACAAATGTTATATAATCTGAAACAAATTGCTGCATAGAGGACTAGTATTTCTGCTTACCATTATAGAGAGGTACATCTGATTTTCAAATAAAGTCGCGACCAACTCATAGAAGACATAACACAGCTAGAATAATACAATACAAATCACCTCATCATCATGGATTGATCTGTTTAGTGAAGTGAAGCTGTTGACCTGTCTCCATTACAGTGTAGCACAGCAGGTGGTAATGTGAGATACATGGTAACATGATGCTTTCTAGTGCTGTATCATATAATTTTTTGTATTGTTGTAATACTGATTTTGTCGATCCATGCTGTGAGTACTGACCTGGTGTTTTTCCTTCTCTGTCTCAATCACACTGTAAATTGAGGAACCACAGTCATTTGCAGGAATGGATATGATTCAATAGCAGCAAAAGCATGTTCTCTGTTTACTCCGTGCTGAAAAGCTGTGTGAGAATCCCCCTGTAACAGGCTACATACTGACCCTTATGAAATGCTTTTGTACAAGTATTATCAGCCACTGTCAAAGAAACAAATGTTTTCTCTCCTCTTTGAGATGAAGTGCTCTGAATGACAAAAACAAGATAAATGATACAGTAATTTGCTCATTTAAGGTGTGGGAAGTTGCTTCACACTTTACAGAAACAGCAATGATGTCAGCCGACCAATAGAGGATTTTTAGACCTCAGATAGAGATGCTTTTGACTGTATTTTGCACCAGTTTCTTAAATAGAGATACAGAATGAATACCTATTCTTGTAGGCCTTGTTACTGAAAGTCAGTATTTACATATACAGTGTATCTACAATATTTGAAATGCCTCTTTATTCTAAAGATAGCCAAATGCGCAGATCCTGCTGATGACCATTATCCTGTAATGGTAACAACTGCTGACAATATGACACTAGGCTATTAAATGCTTCCCCTCTACTTGCATTGTTTTCTGCAAAACTATTATATGTATTTAGCAAAGGCCAGTTTGACTCATCTGATTTATCTCTTTTCACTCCTTTATTAATATTTTGGCACTTTCAGACACGTTGAACAACCCTGGTAACAGCATTTGGGATTTTCCTGGAAGCTCATTTTGAAGTGTAGTACTTGTAGGAGTCGTGTTTCCAGGGATGTGCCAGGACCGAGAGTTGTTGGGTTACATCCTTCAACCTACTGTCCTGGACAGGGTACAAGGTTATAAGAGAACGGATCTGGAAGGAAGGGGGAGGCTGAGAAGAAACAAATGTCCTTTCCTATGTGGCAGCTCTCTGACTTTGCTGTTGGGCTTACAGGAAAATGTAAGGAAGGACTTGAGCGCTCAGTTCCCGCAGTCGCGAAGCATAGCCTTTGAAAATGTCAGGCACTTGCTCCTGACTGACGCTGTGCAGTC
The DNA here is from genome assembly GCF_000737465.1 of Haliaeetus leucocephalus. Lineage (NCBI taxonomy): Eukaryota > Metazoa > Chordata > Aves > Accipitriformes > Accipitridae > Haliaeetus > Haliaeetus leucocephalus. Next base: position 258,328 of record NW_010972731.1, read on the forward strand.
CATGTGGCAGTCATCCAGGCAGGCAGCCTCTGGAGTCTGCTTCCCTTTGAGTCTCTAGCTGTGACCAGGGCAAAGATCCCTCCCAGACACAGTACTGATTATACACAAGTGGAAGTGTTTCTTTCTTGAAGAGGTAAAGACTTGATAGAAAACGTTTGCTCTATTTCAGATAATGCAGAGATAATAGTTCACTTGCATCTTAAAACTGCCCTTAAGGAAAGGTATAAGTCAATATTATTTCAGGCAGAATAAAAGGTAGAGTGTGTTAATAGAATAATAATGATAGAAGCACTGAAAGGCTGCCTTATTCCATGAGATTACTTTGTTGCAGCAAGGCAGGAATAGTAAGTATATGATCAGGGCATTAAATACTTGTTGTTCCTATAAGGCTGTCTATGTGCCCATATGCTTTTGTGCATAGTCCCCACCTGCTGAGCCATGCAGCTGGTGGCCACGCTGGTCATTCGAGCTGTGCAGGTCCTGTGTCCCGCACACAAGCTCACGGGAGCTGGGGCTGAGCTGCTGCGCCCAAGCTGTGCTGCTCTGAATGCCTGCATATCCACCATGGGCTCTGCAGCTGAGGGTGAACTGACTACAGCTACCTCATGTACAGCCAAGCGCTGCGTAAGTCTGTTACCACAACCTGTTACATGGAATAAGAGTCTATATATGCTACTTAGTCTGTGGTAAAAAGGCAAAAGTCTGAAAGACCCTCAAGCTTGCCATAAATTGCATCTCAAAATCTTTCTCCCTACTGAATTTTACGTTCGAGAGCTATAAAGTAATGACAGAAAGAGAAATTTCAGTATGTATAGCTCTGCTAATGGAGCTAATAAAACCTTCCAGTGAAAATGACAGATAAAAGCGCAATGGGATTGGATTTCTGCTGGCTCCTAGAACAAAACTCAAAGAGGGAAAGCTTATTTTTTTTCCTGGGAAGTATATTCATTTGCATCTTTGAGTTTTCCCATTCTTAGTCCTGTATTTAAAATAGTAACTCCAGGAGATGTAGGAAAAAAGTGAGTTTACAATTGAAATTCTGAACTACTTTTCAGAACAGTGCTAATAAGCAATCTGGTTTTAAGTGGATCAGTCAGTAGTTTCAAACATTTTGAACATTAGATGTGTGTGTTCCTAACCTTTTGCTGGTCAGATGAAGGAGGATCTTGACAGTTTGTCAGAGGAATAGAGAAAATGAAAACATAAATCATGTAAACCAGAAGTGGTTTAGCCATTGGAGCTACCACATCTGCCTTGAAGGTGACGGGTCTGGACTCTTCCAGAGCAGGAGTGGGAACAGAGCTGCAGGAAGGGCGAGTGAACTCCCCATCGGGTGCGCGTTGGCATTCTTCCATAAGGGCAGAGCTCTGATTTTTTTTCCGATGGGACACTTCATGACCCGATGACGATCTGCATGCACAGTGCTGCCACTGAGCTGGTCTTTCTGCCTGCGTGCCACTAATCCAGATTAATTGCTGCTCTTTCCTAAATGCTCTGGCTCGGTTTCCTGACCTAATGCCAACATTTGGGGAAATGCAAGCGGCCAGTGGGCTTCTTGTCACTGTGTTGGTTCTTTACAGCACGAGCAATGCTCTTGTTCGTCTGTGCTGAATTTTCTGAGGACAAGCGTCGGGGATGTCAGGACTGCGTTACTGGTCTGCTTGGGCTTGGGAGCTGTGGCCTAGTCAGAGAGACCTCGTGGGGTGGCTGGAGCCCTCGCCCTCCTGAGCAGACACTGCAGCAGCAGGGTGTAGGACAAGCTCCAGGAGCAGAGGTACATGCAGGGGATGAGCGCAGGGCGCAGGGAAACCAGATTTCTGCCAGGTAGACAAGGTCTGTAGAGACCAAAAGAGATGCGTCGTCAGCCTGGGGAGCTGCAGCAGGTGTGTTGGAAAGCAAAGCTGGAAGGAAGGACAATTTTGCACCCACAGTGGGTGGGAAGGGAGGCAGGATTTGTTTTCAAATCAGAAGATTTGTATTTCATATCTGAAGAGTTACATTATTCTTGTTTAGGATTTTGTGTTCTAATTAAACAGCTTTGGAGATTAAAGCCTTTGTATGCTTTTGGCACGGTCCCTCCGAAGGCTGCTCCCCTGCGGTGGGTACCCTGGCGATCGCTGCCCTCCTGGCTGGCTCTGAGGCTGCCTGCCAGGCTGCCCATGTCCTCTTGCTGTCTTCCCAGCTCCCCACCTGCATCCTCAGTGGAGTTTGTTCCTAATCTTTCTAGCAGCAGAGACGTGTGGAAACCATTGCTAGGCCCTGCCATGCCCCTCACGCTCTGCCCTTAGTGTTATGAGATGAGCATGTATGGATATGCCCAGGCTGTTGCAGTTTTCCGAGCGGACAGTAGGTCCTGGCCTTTTCTTCAGGAAACCCTAGCAGTCTTCTGCCAGGGTTTATCCCTGCCAATGCTCAGTGCTGTTAGAGGAACAATCAGAGTTATTGGAATGTCCTAAGAAATAATTTTAGTACTGAAATGTTTTTTATGTTCAGTTTCTTTGACTTAGCCAGACCAGATAGTGTGCATATCTAAGTAAGTATTTCCTTCTTGCATCTGAGTAAGTGGGGATTTTCAAGAGGATGAGAGAGAGTAAATATTCATGCAACTCTTAATTAAAAATTTCAATAGTGGTTGCAACCAAAAATATACTTTTCTTATATCTCTGTTACTGTCACAAGTTTCACAAATTCCTGTTACTATATATACTGTATACATTGTATGGACTTAAAGAAAATGTTAAATGCTACTGATAGGCACAGCAGAGTTTGAGGGGGTTTTGGGGGGTTTTTTTGGTTTCTTTTTTTTTTAATCAAACTTATATGGCTACCGCTAATACTGGCAAGAAAGAATTGACCATTCTGGCTGTGTAGAAGCGGTGGGATTTCCATATCAGTTCCTGCAGAAGGCCCATGGGGCTTGTTCTCAAGTGGGCCAAAAGATGTACTGAGAGGGAAGAGCTTGGTTATGCTCAGGCTTGTTTTCTGATGGGTGCTTCCCTGCCTCTTGGTTAGTCCTGTCTCTCCATGCAGCCACCTGTGATGATGCTGTGACAACCAGAAAAGACCTCAGGCCCTTCCCTTTTGGGGACTGTGGAGTCCTGCAGAGCAGCGAGTGGTATTGCTGCAAAGGAAAATGGGGTTTGTAGGCAGCTGAGACACAGACTGACTTTAGATCATTTAAAGAGGCAGTGTGAATGCTGGGTGATAAGCATCCAGAGAAAGCAGGTATTTCAAAGCACCTCTGGGACCTCTTTCTGTTCACGGCTCTCAAATTTCTTATTGTGACTTACTGAGGTCTATTTTTGTGCACTTCACAGGGTTGCTATGGAATTTATTAGGCCGAGTTGTGAATGCAGAGAGCAGTTGCTTTCAAAAGAGAAGGAAATGTGGTTTACAGGGCTGCCTACAGATTTAAGATATGTAAATTCAGTTTCTTAGAACTTTTTAAAAAATTATTTCCTTGCCCACATTTCCTCTCCATACTCTGGGCTTGGAGAATTTTGCTTTCTAATTCTTTGTTTCAGGGCGGTTATATGAGAATAACAGGAAGAGAGAAAACCATGTCTGACAGCTCTCCCAATTTCATCTTTTACATACGCAAGAGGTGCTTTCTAAAAGCAGCAGCATCCTCCACGCATGTGTAAATGAATTCATTTTGTCAGTAATGCAGGAAGGCTATGTGCTTTTGGATTGTTTTGGGGAGGGATTTATTCAAATACGCAAAATGGATAAAATTTTGCTGTTGAGGTATATTACTGTGAGCAGAAGGGACAGCAGAAGTTTACCTGGAGCGTACACGAGCAGGATCCATTAATCTTGCTGGGATTTTAGGCAGGTAAGATTTCCAAGAACCAGGCAGAGCAGTAAGGTCCGGTTTGGGGTTTACATGTAGACGTCTTTGTTCCCATCTTTGAAACTGGGATGTAGGCAGCCACCGTCAGAGTCTGGGAAGCCACGGATCACTAAGGAGCTGAACAGGTGGCCAGACACGTGTGAATGTGGGAGGTGGAGGAAGTGTTCACTGGGAAATGAGATCAAGCTCGTTTTTTAACAGAGCAACTCAGCAACACAAGTTCATGAACGCTTTTTTGATTGTGAAGGAGCATTTGAATAATTTGACCTGTATGATGGTACAAGATATAAGCCAGGGCTTGGGTAGTTTTAGATTTTACCAAGGAAGATTTAGAAGTTACAGAACTGGAAAGACTGAAAAAGGAAAATGGGTGGAAAAGCAATATTTCCAGGTTGCTTAGCTAAAGAATAGTCTCAGTGCAGTTGGATAACAGTCACAGATGGAATTTGATACATGAAAAGAAATACAGTGCTGGATGATGACCAAGCAATGTTCTTCAGAGTCTCATAAAAGCAAAGTAAAAATAGGATTGTTACAAGAGAATTTGATCTTAGAAAATATTGGAAAATATTTTTCTAGCAGAACACCTAAAGGAAAGTGAGAAGAGAAGCTACTCAGAGACTAGCTGTGTTAGGTTTTTTTTCTGCAAACTGATTGTAAAGTAGAGTTATGTTCTACTTCCTAACTAAAAGTATTTTGTAAATTCTTTGGGGATAGTTTTCATCTGTATCCTAAGGGGGGAGTCAAGTTCAAGACATTGAAGAATAGATTGATTGAAATATCATCATACAAAAAGGCAAACTGAAAGCCAGAGACAGAAATTTTCCCTATAAAACAGAAATCCAATATATCTTTATACTATATACTACCTATCTATATGCATGCACTTCATCTAACAGAGTAGCAGGTCTCTTGCGCTTTACCTTCTTGTTCCAGGCAAAGGTGGTAAGTTTGATCAGTTTGCTAGGGTTTTTTTGTTATGCAAAGGTATTTTAGACTATTTTACATTGCAAAGCAAATCTACAGAAGGCTCCCAACCCAGTGACTGGAATGGGATTCCTCCCACCTAACTTTAGCCATGTAGAAGGTTTTTCAGCTCCCTGAGAAGCCAGTGAGGATCAAGAGGCTTTGCCAGAAAGGGATCCTCAATTGCCTCTTCAGTCTGAGCCTAAGGAATAAGCCTGTATTCTGCTCTGAGTTCAGTTTTTTAATTTTTCCTTAGGTAGTGACCATTAGCCTTATGTAGGTTTACTTTATGCCTATATTTACACCACCCTGCAGCAACATGCAAGAACTGCAGATACATGGAAGGGAAAAAGGATGCTCTGTGCATACAACACTTTATTTGCAATTCAGCTTTCATGGGAGGGCCAGTGTGAGTTTGGAAAACAATTCTGTATTGATTTCATAGAATTAGTTAATAAAGACTATTCCTACACTAGTATTAAAGATAATAAACATATTAAGCCTTCTTTTTTAATATCCCTTTAATAAAAGGAAATTATAAAAATATCTAAAGAATATACCTAAGTATAATGAAGTCTTTAGAGGGGGAGAGGGGAGGGGAGGGGCAGAGTGCAGCTTCTGTCTTCCTCTCTATGCAAATACCTATCTTGAGAGAAGGAACCTGCTAAAGATCAGCCTGACATTTCCCCTGACCATATCTTAGAAAGATGAGGGGACAAGAGACTTGCTCAGAGTTAATCTGTGGAGGGTAAAAGATATTTATGCAATTTATGAATAACCTTTTTCCTTTGGGCCTCCCTCTTCAATTTGGGGATAACTGTTTTTTTGACAGGAGCCCATATGTTGCAACTGTCTGTGCATAGCTCTTTGGGTACAAATAGCACCCCAGAAATTGGTGGGTGCTGTGGATGGAAAGATGGAGGTTGTGTTGGGGGACTGAAACTGGGTAGATCCATATCATTCCTCATGGGAGAAAGAGGAAACCTTTGTTTTAGGATCAAAAGAAAGATTTTCTGCCTTAAACTGCCACATACTCAGCCTGTCCCCGTCAAATCCCAAATATTTTGCTTTATTGGAATGGAGATTTAATCTTTTCCAAACACATGTGTCTTTTAAACTTATCCTCTGCACTGACATATATATAGATTCATTTTAACTACAGGAGCACTGTCTGTTCCTCTAAAACTAAGAAGATGTGCTGATATCAAAATACCTTAGGATAGATTTTTTCAGTCTATGAGAGGTTGATTTATTGGCTTTTCTGGTCAACCTAAAATCCTGCATGTCTATAATTGATCGTTTGAAATTTCTTTTCCCGTAAGATGAATTAGCAAGAACCAAAAGTCTTGAAAACCCTACTTTTCATTAATGTGCTCCTCCCTTTAATTTTAGGAAAAAAACAGGTGCTGTTGAACGCTATTGAATGCTGCAAGGTGGTGAGAAAGGCAGATATCTTGAGTTCCTATAACTCTTTGGAGCCATGCGTGTTCGACCAATATGCTGATTCTTATTTGGTGGTTGTTTCATTGTGCATGTGAATGATTTTAATTCAGTATTGAATTAGAAAAAAATTGATATGCGGAGCAGAATCCTGTATTTTCCAAGTCTGCCTAGATGAGTCAGGAATTAATGTGGAATATTAGTTTGAACTCTACGCATAAGGAGAGGTGTGTGGGCAGTCTGAAAAGTTGGTGACCCTGAAAGCTCTGGTGGTTCTACAACCAGTTTGACAGTCTCCTACAGTTTGGGTAATATCCCAGCACAGCAGTGCTCAATGCACAGTCAGCTTCACTGTTAGCACACGTACAGACTTGAGTGTCAGAGCTACTCGCAAGCAAGCCAGCCTTGTAAATAAGAAAGCTGGTATCCTAAAACAGAGCCCTGCAGACGCATCCCCCCCATCCTTCTGGAGAAGGTTGCTTTTGATAACTTCGCTGCCTGCACATGATTTTGAAAATGTTGCAGGAGCCATCGTGTTACACTGCTCAGGAATGATGAATTATTGGCTTCATTGGAACCTGAGGTAAATAAAACCCAATCATTTGGTATTTCAGGAGAAGGCGTAAGAGCTGCCTTTTGCTTGCTAATGGCAATTACACTGCAGTCGTATTTATGTTTTGCTGAATTCTAAATATGGAAGGTTTATCTTTTAATAAGCCCCTGGGTGCTTTCAGCCAGCCCTGGATCTTCTTACTGAGGCTGTGATGTTTTCCAAATGGCCTCTCTATTTCCAGTAATCTTAAATCCTGTTCAAAACCGTGTTATTGTGATGTTGGAATATTAAGGCTTAAGCAAGGTAATGAAGGATAGGCACCTGGGGGAAAAAAAAAAAAAAAAAGAAAATATTGCAATTGAAGAGCTGCATGATCACTCTCATTTTGTCTGTGCTAGTTAAAGCTTGATTTTTACCTTGGTTGGATTAGTTTCAGACAGACAAAACAGCCCTCGCTTCAGCTGAAAGAGGACCTCAGTCTTGCAAGCAATGCAAAGATCAGAGCCAGTCTGAAGATATCTCAGCTTCAATTTCAATGTTGCAGGTGTTTTTTTTTCTTTTATTTCACACTTCCTTCAAACTAAAAGCAAAAACTTACAGCTTCACAAAATAATATTTCCATTAAGTATTTCTAGTTCTAAGGATTTATAAAAGTGTCAACTTTCCTTCACCACAACCTGGGCAGTAACTGTAACTTGCTTTTACAAATGTGGACTAGGAAGCACGAGGAGGCAAATGTGTTGCCCGGTGGCCACATTGTCATCAGCAGCAGGAGTGAGAGCAGGGCCCGGGACTCTTGGTCCGGGGTCTGGTGTGAACTGCTGGAGCCAGTCATTGATGGGCAATTAGTTGTGGATTAGTTTGGCAAACCCAGCCAAGAAACAAAGTTAAAAGAAAATTATGTCATTTTCTGGCAACTAGCAAAGCTAAATTAAGGTGGCCAATTCGTGATAAAATCACAGCAGGGAAAGCAGAACAAGCAAATCAGAACTTTGTTTTTGCTTTAGTTCCTGTACCAGTTTTAAGTCATCCTGACAGCTTGTTAAATGCCAGTCTGGGGAACGGCTTGAAGCACTGACTCTCACTTAAAACATATTCCATGGGAGGCTTTGCCCTGAGAGGATGACTAGCAGCAGAGCGCCCTTTCCATATACAAGTCAAACCCTGCAGCAACCCAGGGACTCGATCTGTGGGTCCTTACACCTTTGGCGTTAGTTCTCCATATGGTCTCACCAGTGTTACACGCTCAGATTATGCTGCATAACTTGGAACACCACATTTTGATGTTTCCAGACCTGCATGCCCACTATAGAATATACTTTGCAGTAAATACGTTACACAGGCACCCTGCAGAGATCTTTGCTAGCCCTCTGATGGATTGTTGGTCATAATCCTGTCCATCCAGTCACTGCCAATGCACAGGTTCAAGCAGTAAGAAAATGAATGTTCCGAATATCCAAATATATATATATAATTGTGGGAGAAGAAAAAAAAGTTTAAAAAAAATTGTCTTAACTTCTTGGGAGGGATGTGATATTCACACCACCTAACTTGATATCAAACTTAGGTGCTTGTGTTAGGAGCGGGAGTTCCCAGTCTCTGCCAGTGGAAGATGGCATGCCTCTTCTCTCCATCTAGGTACCGCAAAGCTGGTTGTGTTGCATTGCCTTTATAACTTTTTGTAACAGACTTTGAGTAAGCTGGGAAAGACAATGACATAGCTGGATTGCGAATTCAAAAGACCATTTACAAAGGATTACAGTAAATGTAAGTATCCCTGTTTTCCTTTATGAGGCTTTGTGGTGGTTGCCGTCTCTCATTTTCTAATAGCGACGTGTTCTGCAGAGTGAAGCAAAGCTTTCTTGTATTTAATTCTGAGTAGCATCCCTGATGCCTTGTAAATCTGGTAAGAATTGAGTACAGGAGTACGGAGTCCCAACCATGGTAATTCTGTAGGTTTCTTTTTTGTAGTGAAAATTTTCTAGTATCAGAAATTACATTTGGGTAACAGGACCCTATCAGAATGTATTTTAACGTGGTGTAGCTGAAACCACACCGTAAGTAATGAATTTCTTTTCGAATGACAGAAGATTCCTGAGTTTCTTCATATTTGAGGAAGATACATATTGGCTTTTATCTCTATGCTCTATGCAAGTATGATCTAACATTTAGATTTACTAGATTGCATATCAGACCCTTGTACTTTAAAGAAAAGTATGTGAACCAATTAATATTTTATATGGTAAAACTGTTCTTCCTTCGACGTCTAACACATATTCTTTGAGGTATGCATTATGAGAAAAGACCTTATGTTTGATAAATCGATCTTTAGAATTTGGAGTGACTATGAATGGGTGGTTCCTGGTCCTTCAGAGAGTATTTAGTAGAGAAAAAAATCATTTAGCAGAGTTTTTAAAATGTCAGCATTTAGGAAGGACTGCAAATACTAAGTTTAGGATGGAAAGTAATGACTGACAGAAATGAGACTTCTGTGCAAGAAAAATTATAAACAGAGACCACTGTGATTTCTGGCATTTTAAATCAGCATTGTTTAATTCTGTTCAGACCAGGTTTGAATGATATTTTGGCAGTAGTGCTCCCTTTTACCTCTTATCTGAAAATGGTGGAAAATGTATGGCAAAGAATGTAATAGAAGGGATTTATGGTGATCAGCAGTTTGCATAATTTGTTCAAACCCTTGTAGAATCAGATTCAGATTCAGCTGCGGTGAATAGCCTTCAGTTTTGAAAGGCATGGAGAAACATGACATCCACAGTCAGTGCAAAAAAAAAAATTATTATGATTTTTTAAGCCTTTTGCTAAGTCTAAATCTTTTGCTAGTTCTGCTTTAGGTAGCATTTTAAGGAGTGGAGTTTGGTTTAGTCCTATGGGAATTTCATTACAAACTTCTCAACATGAGCATTTGCACTTGCGCATTTGTTAGAGCTGCAGCAGTGCTCAGAAATGGTCACTGGTGCAGGGGAACAGCAGAGGGAACCTGTGCCACCAGGCAGCGTGCGAGGTACTGCAGACCAAGGACGTGGCAGAGGACCTGGGCACTAAGGCTAGTTGTTCTCCAGATGATCTACAGCCATTAGCGCAAACTGAAAATACTATGGCCAGCAATGTGTTGGGATATAGTATTGAGATTGAGCTCATTGCTTTGTGCAGATTTCTTCATAAGCAAGGAATTCTGTATGGCTTTTAGGATGATATTAATTGATTTGTACTTAACATACAAATTAGTTTTGAAACAACATTATGATGGTGACTTGCCTCATCAAAGCACGTTAAAAGGAGGCTAATCTGCTGAGTGTTTTGTATAATTTTATTCCTGTTTATTTTTGCTGTACTTGGTAATATCAAGCAAAAAATTTGATAGGAAACATTTCCTGATCAGTAGTTTCTGTCTAAATGGAAAGTGGATGACTAATTGTTGGTAGGATACTTCTTTAGCAGAAGCTCTCATTTTATCCATATATGCAGATGGAGGAGCAACATAATTGGTCGGTTAAAGTGTTATTTGCAAATGCATCTGGATGGATTCTGGTCCTTGGGACAACTCAATAAGAAATTCCTTGTTTGCAAGTAGACTGGTACACTGGCTGTTCAGTGGATACCTTAAAATTTTGGCTACCAAATTCTAAGCAGGGCATTTCCATGTCCCCTTTTTATGGGATGGGTGGGTACTGCAGTTTACTGAACGAAACTGCCCCACCGTCTGCATGATCTGTCTCAAAAACTGTGCTTGGGCTTTTCTCGGTAGGTTCTTTCTGGAGAAGCTGTTTCATACTTTGTCAATACTCGGAGGCGTATTACACCCTGCAGTTTCTGAGAGAGGGTTTTCAGAGATTTGGTGACCTTTTCTGGTATGCTTCCCTATCACTTTTCATTAGTGGTCTTTAAAGTGAACAAGAGCCAAAACCTTGCATCCACATACCTTTAGCGAACCCTATGTGAGAAGTAGATGGCTCTGAAACCTCATGTGATTCATTTGCAAGATACTGTGTTGACTGAATCAGTGAGCCTATCTGCCTTGTTTTGAAGCCCGTTTCCATTGGGAGGGAAAGCTGCATGATTTCGGGACACTGTATTACAGCAGAACCACGAACTCAGACCACCCTGTTCCTCTGGGGCTGTGGCCCCTCAGTCTGAAGACCAGGGCATGTTATGGCAAGCACTTTCCAGATGGGTAACCCCTAGTGAGTGAGGAGGACAAAACCCCAGTCCTACTGGCAGTTCTGTGCAGCTGCGATGACTGGTGCTATGGAGGGAGGTAAATTCCTTTTACCTGCCTTTTCCCATCCCTGGTAAATCTGCTGGACAGAAGCTGGTGTAATTTCCTCATCACAACAGCTTTCCCTTCTCTTGTCCTTGTGTGACATCTTCTACCGGCTTCAGAGCCAGACTGAGGCTTTAAAGCAGTTTCTTTACACCAACAGATGCAGCAGGTGTTGATCCCCTGCAGGAATCGTCCTCCTTGGCGGTGCCAGGCTTAGGAAAGGGAGATTGTAAACTACTGAACCCAGCTGGTTCCTGCACATGCTTCAGGGCAGATTCCTTGGCCTACTGTCAGCTCCAGCATCAGCAAATGCCCAGATACCAGGGACTCCGGCTTTGGGGACCCCATGGGGACGTCACAGCCCCCTGCCCTGTGCACTTCTGCCCAGGGACGCTGGATGTGTGTGTAGCCTTCGTGTGGGCTCACACCTTATCGCAATTGCACGTGGCTCCTGTGTGCCCATGTTGGGTCTGCTGAAGGACTTGGCGAGTAACTGCACTGTGCAACTCTGCTTCATCATTACAGTGTTACTTCCAGCCAGTGAGTACCCACAGAGTTCTCTTTCGTTTTGAAGAGGAAGGGGGGAGGTTGAGAGAGTTGTCAAAGCCAAACGGAGCGATCTTTGTCTGAGCTGACTTTTGTTCTGATGTTGGTTTCTATGCCTCATTAGCTGTGCTGCAATTTACCTCTCTGCATTTCAGCATGCTGTGTAATGTGGCAGAGTGGTGCGGGCTCATGTCGTGTGTCAAAGTCTAAGAAGTCATCTTGGGGAAAAATTGAACATTATTAAAAACCATCAGAATTATTTATAATTTTAAATGGCTTAAATACTGAGGTTAATGTCATTTTAGATATATAAAAGTCGCCCTGAAAGTGTTCACCTCATTGATTTCAGTGGAATGGCAGTGGAATTCAGCTCTGTGCAGGGAATCATCACAGGACCCATGTGCCATTTATTTTTTGTTTTGGAGAACTGACCCAGAAAATAGAGAAGGGAAGACCCTTCAGTCACCATTTAATCCCTTCTCCTGTTCCAAATGACCATACCAAGCTGAAACACTCTCAACACATAGAGTTTGTGTTTCTCTTCTACGCAAGAAGCAGGTTTCCTCCAATACCCTCTGCAAAACTTGTTCAGACAGGTGGCTCACCTCATCTCCTGTCTTGTCTCTGACACAGCAATTTGTGGTACTTGTCAAGTAGTCAACTTGAACGACCTATCAAAAGATGTCTCTGTTTTTATTGGAAGTACGTCCACCATTTAATTCCAAGAAAAACTAGTGTTGCTTATGAAAATTTGTGACTAACTGGAAAAGAGGATGGAGTTGTCATTATGAACAACTGCTTTTATCAAGGGTGTCCCTCCTTTCATCTGTGCAGATAGTGCGTTTCTGCAAATAATATGTAGTTAACAGCCTGTGCTGTGCTACAAGTAGTACAAATACCGTAGAACATTCACAGAAGGCAGAGTGTAGACATATATTTTAACATTGAAAACTTTGATGCTGCTATTGAGACTTCTTGGGCTATCACCAGTTATGGCACTAGCTGACTTTGTCTCACACAAAAAAATAATACACTTCCTAAATGTATCCCTCCCTAATTCCTTTGTGTTCCTCAGATTAATGCTTCTATGTTAGTAAAAATGAATGTTTTTAGTGATCAGCTTGAACATTACATGTGAAACCACCTTGTCTCCAACAGGCACTGACAAACTTTTGAGAAGCTGAAAATGCACTGAGAGACCAGTGCTACAAGCCTGTACCTAATTTTATGTGCTAAAGCTCTGCGTGGTGTCAGCACAACCAGTGCCTGCAGAGCAGCCAGGCAGCTCTGATTTGCTTTTTGCTCCCACTCTGTTGAGTTGGGTTTTTTTATTATGCATTTAACGACAACCATACTCTAGTGGCCTTGATTGGTAAAATTTATGTCTATTTACAGTGCCATTATTGGCATCCACGTACATGTTGTTATTATGTTGTTTTTAACATCCTGAAATCATGTAGCTGAAGTTTTCATTTAACACACTTGGTTGCACAGTGTGCAGTATTGGATAGGATAATGAAACTCCATCTTTCTGGTTTTATTGACCTAATTGTATCATCTGTATCTCTTTATTAGTTTGTTAAAATACTCCTTCCCTCCTAGCCTATTGAAATGATACTGTCTAATGCACAGAATGAGTTACCTTTACTCTAGTGTCACTGAGTGTGAAATGTTTGGGTTTTTTTTTTAATGAACTATTTGTATTTTGGGAATTTCATTTTCCTTAACAAGTTCCATTCTTTATGACTCACCAACTTCTGATGACAGTGTGTTGAAGGTGACCCTTCCCCATTACATGGTACCTACGTGGACAACTAAAAACCAGACCCGGGTCAGATTTTATCCTCTTTGTTATACCTCTTGACTTCAGTTCCTTAACCACAGACTACTTTTAATCCCCACTTACAGCAACTCTCTCGCCTACATCCTATTATCCCTTGTGTAGAGATAACCATAGAGAAGGTGTTGGCATCAAAGAAAGAAAACAATTTCATACATTCCTACACTGAAAACCGGTTGTTTAGCTACATGTCAGGTTAAAGTTAACTTTTCTCTCACCAAAATGCTTTACCTCAGAGTAGGAGGGTTCAGATACCCATTGGCAGCAGGTACTTTGCTCCCTCTGTAGAGGAAATATCACCTTTTTGCAGTTTATATGTTTGCAAGAGGCACTAACATAACATTATTCTACTTTTATTTGAAATCCTGAAACGTTGTATTAGAAAGATACTGCTATTGTGTCAAAAATGTATTCAGTAATAATAGCTCAATATTTTTACAGGCATCTGTGAATAGGTGTCATACTCATGGTTTTATTATTTTCTTATTTCTTCCATTACTGCTCTGTTGTTATCTCTGAATGGTTTCAGGGGCTTTAGGAGTTGTGTTTTCAGAAATCTAAACCACATTGTGGATTCTGTAGTCCTGAGCCTAAATCGGTCCTTTTCTGGAGTGACCCACGCAGTGAAACGAGTTGCATTTCTTGGAGCCTTGCATCCTAGCTGGCCCCTAAAAAGAGCTTCCAAAGTACACATACTGTCAGGAAAGTTTTCACAGCTGGCCTTGCGCACACACACACAGAATTGGGAGTAGATTCCCAAGTGTTTGCATCGAGATCTACTTAAGTACTCAGGTATGAATATGTGTTGCATAATAATTATCTATAGATGTAATTGCTGAAGTTCTGAAAATATGAATGTCTGAATAGATGATTCAGTTACTTCACAATAAGTGTAATAAGAGAATCCCTGCTACCTTTACATTTATCTCCCTGCAAAATATACTTTTATATTTAAAAAAAAGAAAAAAGTACATATTTATGCACATATCTGTCTATTTGTGCTTGTGGAGTAAAAGTAGGAGCAGCACTTAAATAGGACACGTTAACATCTTACTCATAGTTACAGTGAGCAGCAGGAGAAGAGTCAATACCAACACTGGTATTGTCCAGTGTGACAAATGATATTCTGAGCTAATGCAACACGCTTGCTGTAAAATGATTTTTTGAAGCAGTTAATAAAAGAGAAATCTGTTCGTAGAATTCAATATTTGTACAGAAGTTCTTTGCTTCTTTTTTAAGGCAAAACTTTAGTCTTGACATATTGTTTCTGCTGGTGTTTGTGAGGCTGTCAGGACCGAAGCAACCCCTAGACAAGAAAAGGCAGTCTGGCCCAGAGACTTGATCCCTTGATTCATCTTCTAAACTGCATTTTCTGTTTTGTTCACACTGCCTTTATCAATCTCTCTCTCAGAAGCACTGTGTAAGGTGTTGGAAACTTCTGCTAGACTAAGACATGGCTTTGAAATGAGCCCTTTGAATAGAAGAAGATACTTTTGTGCTTCTGGAGAATGACTGGAGAGAAGCACGGAGCCTGGGGTGTGCCTGCTCCTCAAGGGGAGGCTGTGCAGAGCTGTGGCCTGTGCAGGTTTTTATTTATTTTCCTAGTTAGTGTTTAAAATATCCCTTAAAACCAATGTATTTAATAATTTAGGATTGAGTGAAAAATGCTGGTTTATTATCATTTTATGGTATGTCTCTGTTTTCAAGTATAATGGAAATGCCAAGGAATGAGATTTTGAGATTGTTTTAAATTATGAAAATACGAGAATCTACTCCATAAATGCTTTAAAAAACTGGAGCGTCTAATCTATGAACTTGCAAAACCATTTTGTAAGGCATTTCTGGTTGGTCAGAAACACCTGTGTGGGCCAGCTGAGCTGGAGGAGGGAAGGACACCTGGGTAACTGTGAAGTCAAGTACATGATACAGATAGCTGTGCAGGGTAACTGCAAGTAGGCTGACCATCATGATGGCATTTTATAAATCAGTTGTATAATGTTTCAGTGTTCCTGGCAGTTTGGTGCCGGGGGGGGGGGGGGGGGGGGATAAAAAAAAAGGGGGC
>NW_010972731.1:273879-335311 GCF_000737465.1 Haliaeetus leucocephalus
TGTGTCTGCTGTGGGTGGTGGGTGGGGGGGGGGGGGGGGGGGGAGCGGAATATATAAAAGGATGCCCAAGGTTATGTTGGACTAATTTTGGTAGTTTTTGTGTGAAAAAGGACAGAACTACTGCTGTGCTTTCACCCAAGGCTCACATCTCTTATGACCTGTACCTGTGGTTCAGGGTAGCAAATTTTATGCAAAGATTTGCATTTTGTTGTGTTGTAGTTATGTATTTTTCCCCTTGGTCAGGTTCAAATGCAGCCTCACAATTTTAAACTTACCTGAACAGATCTTCAAAGTTTGGAGTTTAAATCAAGTCAGTTTTGAGACAGGATTCCTAAAGAAACCCAGAGACCTTACAGGGAGTGCTGGTGGCATCCCAGGAGCTGCTCTTTGGTTTTACCTCCACCCTGAGCCAATGTTTGAAGCTTGCATGGACTTGCTGTAGGTGGTGGTGCGTTTCAGAGGTGTGGCATGAGGTCCTGGTTAGGAGTGGGCCATCAAAGATCTCATGTTGTTAGCTGATAATTGGTTCTGGCCAAACGCCACTTGAAGTTGTTGCAGGGCAGGTATATAAATGGCACTTCCATTTGGATGGAGTACTTGTGTTCAATTCTCACCGCAATGTTTGTATGAAATTTCCCTTTTCTGTTAAGTAACTGCTGCCATCCGCACTGGAAATGAAGTGATCTCTTTATCTGTCATGTCGCATTAACAGGAATGAAACACTCCTTGCAAAGTCCTTTATGAATTTCATAAGTAATAGTAAAAGTGAAAAAAGTTGTTAAAATATTCCCAAAATACAAGAAGTGTCACCTGCGTGCACTGTGTTTTTCCCAACTTGGCCTCTTACGTAAAACAATAGCAAAATGTCAACTGGAAGTAAATTGCTGTGCCCAGTCCCTGTCATGCAAGCAGAGAGACATCTCAAGCATGAACAGTTGCTTCAAGCAGTCTTTTTGTTGGGAGTCTTAAAATTTTCCTTTAAACCTTGAAATGACCCCAGCCACAGTGTTCCTGTCCAAATCCAAATTGGCTGGCAGGCCAGGGAGACCAAATCCTCTGATCAGCACTGAATTCAACTTCTTTTATATAAAAACCTGATACTATTTATATATATTATTCATTAGCACTTACTAAATAGAACTGTGAAGAAGCATCAGGAGGAAACACCCAGTTAGTTACTGTACCCTGTGGAAAAGATGGGTATATAATATCCTCATCCCAGGATTTTATTTATTTCCTACAAGCAGAATAAATAATCTCAGCAGAGAAACTGTTGGCTTGAATATTCATGACAGCCAAGATTCAAAGGGGTAAAGGCAGGTTTGTTGCAGGACAGATTTTTTTCCTTTTCTTTGAAAAACACAGAACACGCTTGGTCATACCGTACCAGACCAGAGGAAAGTCATGCACAGAAGTAATTGGATATTTGCTTGGCTGCTTTTCTTGTTTCTAATGGAAATACAAATGAAAACTATAAGCCATTAATCTTTAGTTTAGTTTTGCTAAGTATTGAGCAGCATTTAAAAACAATTACTTTGCTTCGGCAGCAGAAGTCGTTAGAGGAGAGGGATTTAGCAGCTGCTGCAGCCCAGGATTTGTATGAGAGCAGGCTTGTTTCTTGTTTATATGGTAAGGGTTACAAAACAGGTAAAATGATTTACTTAGGGCTTCTATTTAAAGCTCAGAACTTGAGGAATTCAGAAGGTTTTGCCAAATGGATTTTTTTTTTCCAACTGATACAATAAGAAAAATATATTTCTCATATTTAAGTGACTTTATAAAGGAATGTAATTTTAAAAGTACTTTTTTACTACTCCTTTCTTTCCCGTCTCCCTGCCACGAATATGATCAGTGAAATGCTGCCAGGTGTAAATAGTAGAAGATTCAGTGTCCAGTAAAACAAAGAGAAAGCATACCGTGGATTTCGGCTTTGAGCTCTCGCACTGCAGAAGGCTCCACATTTTTAGACAGAAGTTATATTGTGGTTGTCTGTGTTCTTCTAATCTACCATTACCTGCTGTTACTGCTCCAGGAAATGTTAAGCCATTTCATATCTGCATAAAAAGATGCACAGAAGGTTTTGGTACTGCACTCTGGAGTGTGCTGGAAGTCAGTGGGAGGGCCAGAAGTCTTGAGCAGACCTTTGATCCTGAGCTTGCATTGCTGAATCTGTGGACTTGGAGCCTCTTGTCATTAAATTTCCCACCTTTCTGCCATTATTCCCACATTGTACTGCGTTGGCTTTCTGCACATTTCCAATCTAAAGCTGAATTGAAATGCTGGAGCGGTGGTACCCGGTGCCACGCTAGCCAAGCCTGAACTGCCCGGTGCAGTGTGTAGGACCTGAGGTGTGATGTTGTCCCTGTGCCCAGGCTGCCTTCCCTGGGGGGCACTGCAGAGGTGACGGCAGAGGGAGGACTCCTTGCCTGAACGCGAGCTAGTCAGAGCCAACGCTGGGTATGGCACTGAAGCACCACTGGTTTCAGGGGGTCAAATGCAGAGTAAGGGCTTAACACTTCTTTACAGATAGCCAGGGCTTTCACACACTTGGATGTGCCAGGCCATGAGCTCATTTAGAATTAAAAATAACACTAAAATCTGGCAAAAAAAAAAAAAAGAAAAAAGGAGAGGGAGTGGGGTGTTGCCTGGAGATGACCCGATAGCATTGCTGTGGGTCTGTTCTTGTCCCCTAAGGCTGTGGCATACCTAGACCCCCAGCTTTAGTGTGGCTTCTTGTCAAAATTTATACAGTGTTCTGGGGATAACCAGCCCCTCTTCGTTGCTAGGAGATGCTTGAATCACATTACTGCCAATGTGCTGCTGGCACCCAAATACTTTAATGTTTCTTCCATTTCCAGAATGCTCCAATGTGGAGCAAAGGCAGAGGCTGTGCTGTAAAATCACTTCTAGGTCAGGGGAGAGAGAAGTAATGCTGCTGAAATTGGCAGGTTTTTTAAAGAATGAGCAACGCCAATGGCTCCATCAGCATTTAAAGGTGTGTTTTATTTAAAGTTACCAAGTGAGGTATTGCATTTCTTTCATGTAGAGTTCTCAAAGATTTTCTACCTTTTGGGACATCGATTTGATCTTCATGCTGAAAAGACCTTATCAAGCCAGTAGGAACCATTACAGTAAGCTGCTGCTCAGTGGAACCATGTTCTTGTGTGATCAGTCAGCTCATGAGCAGGCAGCTGGCTTCCCCCTGCACATCACAAACTTCCTAGAAGATAAAATGCAGCTTGTGATGTTCACGGTTTTAGCCAATGGATCAGAACAGAGTCAAATGTCTTGACATGTCGAACAGTTCACCATGTCTCTGAGCCTCAGCTGCCTCCCTTCACCCTCAGTGCTTAGAAGAAAGATGTAAAGCCAAATAAAGATATGCAATAAATAGGACCTGACTAATTTATTCACGCAATAAACCAGCAATAGCCTAAAGTTAACTGAGCAAAACCAGACTGGCACTAAAGTGCTAAATTAATACCCTGTTGCACAGAATCCATTGCTTGAGTGCATTTTGCAGAAGTTTAAAAAGGTGGCATTAAGTGTGAATGTGTTTTAAAGATTATTAGAAAGGGCACTCCTTGTGGGTAATTATGTTTTCCATTATTTTTAGCATTACATTCAGAATCTTTTAAAATAAATTGTATCAGCAGCTCTTGAACTGCACTGCATAGCCACAACGGACTATAAAGACATTAAAGACTGACAGTCCTGATGCCTTTTTTCAGCAGCTAACCAACAGTTGGAAGTTCTTCTCCATCAGGTATTTATTACCTTCGTCCTTCTACTGTGTTGTTTCTAGCTTTCAGCACTGCCTTGCAGCAACTCTCCAGGACAGCGTTGCAGCATGCCCTGCTATAGCACTGGCAGGTCTGAAATCTCTTTGTGCTCCCCATCTCCCTGGCATGGCTGTGCTGTGCGGTGCAGCGGGATGGAGAGCTGCCCAAGACGGTACCTCCTCCTGCTGCAAACGCGGGACAGGGCACCTTCCAACAAGCCCAACAAGCTGCCCAGAGCACATTGACCGGCCAAATATATTTTTGTGCATAAAGACAGTACCGGATTTGGTTTATGTTCTGATGGTAGGACTTAGTCTTAAGTTTTCATGACTTGCAGCTAGGCTTAGACTCTGTCACCCACATTTGCTTTGAATAGTGAGACACTCTGCAAGCAGCTGCGTGGTATCACACAGCGATGGGGGCCAGGTGTGACCTTCTTGCATTCCTTGAAGGAAGAGTCATGCTACTCTTTATGTGATAATGCCTATATGCCACTCTTAGGCTCTTGCTAGCTTGTCTTCTTATCTTTGTAGGATGGCTAGACCCCCTTATCAGTGGTGCTCGTCACCCTGATGCAGCTTTCTGTGGGCAAGATTTACAGCTAAAAATCCCAGAACACCTGTTAAAAGGGCAGGCAATGTTGTCTGTACCTCTTGATGGCCTGAAAAATGAGAGAATGTCAAATAGTAGATAAAAAAAGGGAGGGTTAGAAATTAGGTAACTGGGAAGTAAAGTGAAATTTAAAATGTGAATGTTCAATAAACAATACAGCAGAGAAGAAAATGGCAAAACCTACCCCCTTCCCTGAGTCTGAAGTAACTCTGAGCTAACCACAACTCCTGTCCTCTGCCCGCGGACCTCAGCTGTGTGGCCTCTGCAAGCTGAGAAATGGCTCTTTGTAGCCTTGTAATATTTTTATTGCTTGCAACATTTGTTTTAGCCACAACAGTGAAGTATCTCTCTAAAAGTAAAATACTGACACATCTGAAGGAAACCCACAGTCCATAACATCATTTAGCAGAAAGAGATTTTTATGTTGTTTTCTAGCTTCCATCTCTCTAATGCATTTTAGTGATGGATGATGTTGCAGAAGGATCCTGCCCAGTTCATGATGCTGTATAATCCACAACCAGTGCAGCTGGAGTGGGATTTCATTCACCTTCAGTAGCAGTGCAGCTCCCCTGGGCTGTTATTTCCCAGCCCCGCTGTTCCATCAGTCTGACTCCTGTCTGCATGAAAGCAGAGTCAGAGAAAATAGGAAAACTGGTGTCTTCCTCTGTGTGGTGGATCCTATTACAGGGTATGGGTGTTAAACATGGTCCTGAAGTGTGAACCTTGGATTTGAATACAATAATTCTTGTCTAGACTCATTCTCTAAGCTTTGTGGAAATTGCTAATGTCATTTTACTTATAAATTATAAATGTTTCTACAATGTGCCAGGTAATTTAATACTCCCTAGAAATTAAGCCATTAATCCAATCTCCAGCAGACATTTTCATGCTTTTTCCTATAATAATGCACAAGAAA
Source organism: Haliaeetus leucocephalus (assembly GCF_000737465.1). Lineage (NCBI taxonomy): Eukaryota > Metazoa > Chordata > Aves > Accipitriformes > Accipitridae > Haliaeetus > Haliaeetus leucocephalus. The sequence goes on from NW_010972731.1 coordinate 279,190, forward strand.
AGCTTTCCTAAAGCCTACAAAACACTACATTGTCCTTTTTCAAATCTCCCCTTGATTTTTGCCCCTAGGGTACTGCCAATAAAACTTTCAGCAACAGCTAGGCAGCTACTGTTCTGTAGCCACTGCTTATTGCATTAGTTGCAATTATCTCTCTTTACATCCACCTGCTGTTATTCCAACTCTTGTGGCCTTTTCCAGTTGTGCAAATATATATGCATGCTCTTGAATTCATGAATAGGTTGACTAATCACTTTAGAGTCTTTGGAACAACCTACCTCCCTCAAGATAAGGATGTGAACAAGTGTTCAATCACAGATTTAAATTGTAAACTCCTTGGAGCAGGAATTGGTTTCTGGTAGGTCTGTATAATGCGTTTTGCACTAGAGGACTACAACTGGACTTCTATCCTACTATGAATAAAATGCTAAGGTTTATGGGTTTAAAGCTCTTTATCAGAAAGCCCAGTAAATACAAAGTTGGTACTTTTGAAACCAGTAATTAATCACAGCAAAATATTTGCCAGCTAAGGTGAAGTGGTAGCCTCTGAAGAAGTAGTCAAGAATTAAAGCCAGTTAGGGTGGTGGTGGTTACTAAAAATTACAAAGTGATCCCTCTGCACTTGGAGAGACATATCCCCTTTCTGGGGAAGAGCCAACGCTCGGGAAGGGAACCACTAGCCCTGTGCCTTCTCGCACGCAGAGGCACGCTTGGAGGGCAAGACTTTCCCTGCTAAGTGAAGTCATCATCTGCAAGGCCTCTGAGATCCCTGAACAAGTAAGACTCGCTAAGTAAGGTATTCTTACCAGTGGGAGGCAGTACTAGTTCCTTCCAACATGTTGCAAGCATGTTGGGAGGGGAGGGGATACCGCTGCTGCTTGTCCTGCAGCTGCAGGGATTCGAAGGCCATTGCTAAGAGACTTCTTTGCATCAGTTCATTTCTTAGCTTTCCCCAGTGTTTCACTGATGGTTTTTCTCTGTTTCATTCTTCCTTCTAGCCTCAGCAGAGGCGTTTGCCCCTGCTTGCTCTAGGGCTGTGCAGCGTGCAACTCTGGCAATGGCTTTGCTGGGGCATATATGTGAAGGTAACTCATGGGAACTGCCCATATGGATTTCCTTGGGAGACACGAGCAGGGGTAGGTAACACACTTGCAAGCAGTTAGTCATTTATTCCTGATGTGTGATTTTGCACACTGTAAACATATTCCTGAATGGGGCAATGGCAATGCCACATCCTCAGCCTCACAATTCTCCGTGCTGTCTGTGACTAGTAAATGTACGTTACCAAACAGTAACTGGCTCTCAGGGCATAAGAAGGACCATACTTCTGTGTGAAAGCTTGGTCTTGCCAGCCAAATCTTTCTGAGGTTAACTCTAAAGTCGCACAGTCAGTGGGAAGACTCCAATTGATTTTAGTAGACTTTGGATTCTTAGCTGTATAGTTATAAGGCAGTAAATGCCTGGAAAAAACAGGCTTTAAAATACCAAGGTATTGGAAGTATTGAGCTGCAAATGGAAGATGTGTCTTCGGATGAAGTTCCGCTGAGTGGAGGGAAAGGTGGTCAGCAGTGGGAGAGCACATCGCTTCATGCCAGGTGTTTTTGAATCACACCTTGCAACATTTTGGCTAGTAATTAAGTACACTCACAGTAGTGGAAACCTGGACACTTTCTTCCCAATAATTATTTGCTGTATTGAAAAAATGAAGTATAGGAAAGTTTTGAATTGCAGCCCACAGGGTGGAAGTGAATGATTGCAATAGTTGAGCCATCGTTCACCGTGCTGTCATCATCTATTGGAAAGTCGGAGGTTGTAAGCAGCAGCTGTCCAGGGAGAAAAATCAGTTGAAAAAATTATGTCTTACAGGTTTCCAGATACTGACCCCGGGAATATAATCAATTATAAAATCAATGTAATACATGGAAGTTGGGATCACATTCTGAGCACGCCAGGTTTTGAAGGATTCTGGCTGTGTCAGAAAATGTGAAAGCTGCAGGAGTTGTCTTTCTGTCTTTATAAAAGATTATATTATAAACTGAAACAATCCTGACTCACACATGCCAGCACATCGGCCTCCTCTGCAGCACACTGATTGCAGGTTTTCAGCATTCCCCTTGTATCCTGCTTTTATCCCAAGTTGTGAAATAGGTAAGGAAGGTACAGAAAGTAGAAAGAACTGTGATACTGCATCACATAGAACGGGTTTAGAGATTGGATACAGGATCCATGTGTGTTTAATGGGGAAAACTTGACTGCAGTAAAGTCAAGGCAAAATTCCCATTGACTTTAGAAGGACCACATGTTCTCCCTACCTTCTCTTTTGGAGTTGTCTTTTTTTTTCCCCTACCTAGACTTTTAAGTATACTATTTGCTTCCCAAAGCAGTCTTTCTTACCCTTTAAAGTATGCAACAATTGTTTCCAGCATATTTGCCTCTTCCCAGCTGTGCCTATTAGGTATTTCCTGATCAGCTTCCCTTTATCAGAATATTACACCAGCTGTAAGAGAGAAAAAGTGAGTGGCCCATAGCTAGAAACAAAGCTGGTGGCAGGGGTGAGAATTGAACACAAGGCATTGATTCCTGACTGTGGGACTGACCTTCCTGAGTTATTGTTCTGTTTGTCTTTCTGTGTTTTATTTATTTATTTTCAAACATGCCAGACAGGGACAGGTTTATAAATGTAATTAAAAGTCCTTAGGATTTGTGTCACTAAAAGTCTTGAGCACTTTTAGAAAAGCTAAGTCTCTATAAGAAAGTAGCTAATGGGCATGCTAATGGGCATTTGATGTCCACCTGAAAATGTTTGAATGTGTTTTGATGTTCGGGAATACGATGTAGCTGCACTACAAAAATCAATATTCTTGAATACTCCATTTGAGAACCCCAAACCAGAATATCTAATATCTATGAGGTCTCTCTGAAATCTTATTTCTTCAGTCCATAAATGGCATAAAAGATGCCATTGCTAGAGAGCAAATGCATTCTGTTTCTGGGAAGATGGTTTACAGCATCCTATCAAAAGGATTGTGCGCGTTATCTGTTGAATCGTGCTGCCCGTTTCCCCCAAATACAGAAAGTAGCCAGGGAATGCTTTTCATTAGGGATAATTTTAGAAGCTGGACAGTTCAGCAAAATAGTAAGGTTCAGAATTTTGCTATTGGTAGGCCAGTGAAGTTAAATAATGGTTTAGTAAGAGCTAGGAGCAAGAAAGACTAAACTTAAAGTATAATATGCAATAAGTAAAATGAATTGAGACTCTTCTCCAACTCTGGGTGGGTTCAGTTCAGATCCTGTCTGTATCTGCACCTCAGTTACTGTTTGCTGCGGAGGGGAGGGCTGTGTGTGACAACTCCATGCTTTCAGCAGTGTTGGAGTATTGTTAACATTTATGAGATGCTTCCTTTCTGTACAACAGTGATAAATGTCTTTCCATTGCTGTTGATATTTTGCTCACCAAAGCCACCGATCCAGGACTATATTGTTTTTCTCAAGGTACTAGAGGGTTTCTTCAGTTTGAGAGTTCTTCTACATGCTCTGCAATAGTCACTTTGGGGGAGTGCAAAAATAGAGGGGGATTTTTGGTGTTGCACAGCTGAAATGGTGGTGCTTGCATCCAGGGGAGCAGAGGGACTGCTCCTGCCCTGCATTTTCAGGGCTTGAAATCTGCCTGTAGCACTGGGGAGAAGAGAGAGGATAAGTAGGACTACAGATCCACAGTAGCCCATCAGGTCCAGGGGAAGACAGTCCTTCTCCTGGGTGCTGCCTTCTGTTATTTAGTGCAGGGACATGAGATCGTGCTGTTGTTGGGATATTCAGCATGGAGCATCAGATCTGCAGGCTCGGATGAATGCATAAATAGGAGTGAGATTTCTGGTGTTGTGTGCCGATTCACAGAAACCAACTCTGTATAAACTAGGGAGCACAAAGGTGTGGAACTTCATAGCTTTTTTGCCTTTTTTATTTGTTTATAAAACTCTATTTCTATTACAGGTGGGGAACACTGCAGCAGCCATTCTTAGCCAACATACAGTGCCACTGTGAATGCACTGACTTGCTCAATGCTTTAAGGGCATGCTGAGCATTGTAAAGAAAACACTAATAAAAAAAGAGCATATAAGAGGCATAAAGTTCAACCGTACTATGCTTTCTTGTTTATAACAAGATTTGTGTTCTTATTTTTCTGGCATGTCTTTTATTAAAACTTTCATCATTTTATTCTGTCTTTTCAATTACATACTACTTAACCTCAAGCACCATTATAACCCATCTCCAAGAGAAATAACATGAGATCCAAAAAACTACCTATTGTATCTCTTTAATACAGAAAAAGGTGGTTTCATTCATTCAGTGATATGTTTCTGAGACAGTAAAAGGTTCTGTAGTTTTTGAGGTTGATATAATTCCCAACATATTAAAGTCCAGGTACAGTTTTCATTTTAAATGTGAATAATAGCTATAAAAGTTCCTTCTGGATACAAGTCCTCATCTTGTGAACAGTTGTTCATTTCTAACGATATTCTCATTAAAAGACACAAATGCTAGCAATGGCATCAGATATAAGTGGTATATATGGTGTTGGTGTACCTTTAGATACAGGGTACACAAGTAGAAATAGTTGTAATGCACAAGTGGGAAGCAGGCAGAAGTGGCACAGGCACTTTGCACCTGGCTGCTTAGTTATTTCCTTATCACTTCCACTGGTGCTTCTTTACAATTGTTAATCACATGATCAGATAGCAAAGCCTAGTGGGGATTAGCATCTGCTCTTCACTGATTTTTCTAATTTGAGTGGTGTCACGTCCCAAAGTTGGAGCGACTCAGGTTCGTGGATTTCCTTTGTCAGAATTAAGGTGAAACGACACCAGGGGAGTTCAAACAACAATCAACATTTATTCAACCTAGCTAACTTTGTCCAAATACATGTGAACTTATTAATATGAACCTTGCAACATGTCATTAAGCTGCTGTTTGAGAAGAGGAGGGAAGTATAGAAAAATGAAATGGAAAAAGGAACATGAAACTGTGTCAGAAGGAGAGCCCTCCCGTTGAGTCACGAGGTTCAGAGCAGACCCCCTTGCTTTCTGGACTCCTTCTCAAAGAGGAGCTCAGGGGCGGCTAGGTCCACTCCTAGTCTCAGACTTGGTCAACGGTTTATGTTTCAAAGGATGAGGTGTAGGGACTGTGGAAAAGAGAGAAGGAAAAGAGAGAGAGAATGAGAGAAAAAAGAAAGAGAGAAGAGAAGGGTTTCACCAGTCCTGGGTCCAGCGTTGGTCCAGCCAGCGTAGAGATCCAGTTCCGGAGGGCGCGCGCTGAGGATTCGTTCTCTCCTCTTTTATAGTGTGTTAGTTGATGATCTCAACATGCGCAGTTCCCACACCTGGGGTTCACTGGAATCGGTAGCTTTGGTTGGGGGGGTGTTCATTGTGGAGTTGCCTCTCTTTTCCTGCTGGCATGACCGCTTAAGATAGAAGCACAGTCCCAACTTCTGTGGGGCCTTCTTCCTCCAGGAAGGCATAAATTGTGTTCCTTCTCCTGGTCACTTAAGATAAGGAATTGGGGCTTTGGAGAAGTGCGTTCCCACCCTCTGTGGGGCCCTCTCCTCTGGCCACATTGTCCTGTTCACAAAACTCCAGCATTTTTACAGAGGCCGTTTTCTCCAGCAAAGCTCTTTAACGGATGTTTGAGACATTGAATTTGTCAGACCGTCACAAGTGGTTTCTTCTGTGAAGAATCTAGAAGTGATCATTTCTTTTTAGTTCATCACACCTACCTCAGTAGCATACCACCATCTTGCCATGGGTCATACTTCTACCTTATCTCAAATCAGCGATGGTCACAAGAATTGTTCCTTGATTACATGGGCACCACAGATCAGCATGGGCATCTGGGGTTCGGGTGAGCCATTCCTTAATCATCTCCTTAAGTTTTATTTAAACACTGAGATTAATGGTAAATTTAGAGGAAATGAAGATGTTGGCGGGGGGGGGGGTGTTATTCTTTGGAAGCACGATAAGTAAGAATTTCTGAGTTAAAATATTTTCAGTAGTTCATACTGCTGACAGTTGTTATGGGTTAGGGGAGCTCAGTGGGTGCAGAAACACAAGACTAAAGGTGAAGTGAGTATCACAAGCTTCCTGATAGTCCTTCGACTGTTTAAACAGTTCAGCCCTTGGAGTTCAAAATAAGGAGTTAAAGAAAGCCTCAGTCTGACTCAATTAAGACTGCTGTGGATTTGGAGCAACACCATAAAAGCCAGAAGATTTCTCATGATGTGACTTCATTGTAAAATCTGAATATTGTATTCAAGAGTTTCAAACGAAGTAACGTTATATACTACAAGTGTTTCAAATAATGAGTAAGAAAGGAAAAAACATTAAGGCAGTGGTATAAAATATGAGCACCAACAGAAATGGAAGGAAGAAATCCTCTTGATGTACAGTCTTGGGCACTGGCATTCAACCTGAGGCAACACTTGATAATGTTAAATGGTCAAGAGAAAACTACATCTACTTTGCAAAGACTGAACTACCCACATCCACCCTGACTTTTCTGTAAACAGCCCTGCTATTGATCCTATGAGATGGTAATGTGTAAGGACAGGTAGTAGCTGTTATTCAAAGAACATTCCTAGTGAGCATAAACAAGTTCTAACTTTCAGGCAATGGAAAGAAGCAGAAAATGTTGTGGTTGTTGTAACTGAAGAAGTTTGGAGCTGACAGGTCAAGGTATTTGTGGCTGATTTTGACTTTCCTGTGATGTATTTTGAAAACTCTTTGTTGTTGATGTGAGGTTTCTGGAAGCAGGTAGTGGCTGTGGGTTTCTCTCCTGCCTGGCAGCTCACCTAGAACGTGCTGCCAGAACAAGGCTGATAAAGCTAAGTGACGACTGGTACATGTTTAACTAATTTAGGGCAATATGAAACCCTTCACATTCTAGGCAAGTTTTATGCCAGGGTGCTCTTTGCTGCAGAAGATAAGAGAAAGGCTCTGCTCTTGCTCTTTCACAGTTTCCAGAAATTTAAGATGACTTTCATTTAACTCGAGATCCATATGTTCATCAGATCATGATCAATGATAAATAGTTTTGAATCGTGACTGGTATTTTGAACATAGGACATTCCTCATAAAATTATTTTGGACACTGTTATTTTGGGCACACAGAGCAGTTTTGAGTCAAGGTGAACTACATCAGTCACCAAAATTAGATATCTATTGCTAGAGAAAGAAATTCCTTCTCCCTCCCCTAGAAGTCCGCAGTGTATGCCAGCATGTATTTTTACAATATTGGTTTTATAAGAACAGTTTCTCACTTTTACTCATTTGAGAATTGAATTAGTTTTTGCTGCTGCTTCACTGACTTCACAGAACATTTCCCCGCAATCATTTAACACGCTATTAAATTCTAGAGTATGTTGTCTGTACATCTGATAATTTGATTTTGAGTGATGTTTGTGTCATTACTAAGCATTTTAGTCAGCAACAACAATGTTAGAAATATGTAGTGAGGCTTTTAACAATGAGCTTAAAAAGAAATGTAGAAACCCTGGTGTAAGGCTGGCAGTGACCAGAATGGATTACTCCTGAAGCCATTATCTTCCAACAGCTTCTGAGGCTCAATTTACTTAAACTTGCTGCTTTTGCATTTTCATCGGCTGCTTTAGTTTGTTCTATTTAGTCCGAACTGTGTAAAATTGGATTTCATAAAGCTATTTTTAAACAGTTTGGAGCTTCCAATCTACAAAACATGAAGTACTCTGAGGATTGTGCTTCTCTCTAAATGTCTTGCATGTTGTTATTCAGGGGCTCTCAAATGCCAGAGAAGACCTAAGAGATTATTAACTGTGGCCATCTATTTATTCTCCAATTCGGGGCCTCGTTACCCAATGCAGTTCATTCCACTGAAAATGAGTACTATTAAAGCTGTACGAGTGGAAAGTATCAAGCATTAGAGAAGATTTGGTGTGTTTGAGTACCAAATTTGACAGAGAAGTTACATTGGCTTCAGCAATTTATCACATGGAAGATTCGTACAAAAGGGAAGAAAAAAGAAAATCCTGTTTAATCAACAATCCAGATTTATCTTTCTGCCCACAAATGTTCATGTTAAGGCAAAATGCGTTTATCTCTGGGGCACCATGTTACCAGTCTGTCAACACCACAAGTAGTTTATGAGGTCTCCATCCCAACCAGAGGACTCCTTGGTGGCCTCCTCTCCAGTCTCTCCCGCTGGAGAGTGTACCTATTCTCTGTGAGTGTTGGAGTGATTGTACTTTAATGCAGATCTACGATGTGACCTAATTAAAAGTAAAAAAAAACCATCAAAGTACCAGTGACTAGAAGCCAACGTGGCTTAAATTCACCTTTGCAGATTCTGGAAGGGCACGGGCCCTGATCTGGCTCCCCGTAAAAGCCAGCACAAGCTCATATACCAATTGCTGATGATCCCAAGAGCAGGTACCTTTTCTGCCTGCAATCAGCACGTAGAAAATGCATGGTCTGTTTCAATTACTACCTCTGCTAACTACCATTTACGCAGAGGTTCAGTGAAAAAGCTGGAGGTCTCTATTTGCTGGGTTTGTATTGCCCGCCTGAACCTTTCTGGATGTTGTGACAATTCAACTTTCTTGTAATTCAGTATAATAGCAGTAACTAACTGAAGCCATAAGCTGAAAGGAAGCAGGCTCTGCTCTGCAGTTGGTGCTGCGGCTGATGTGGGTGTCATTAGATTGAGCAGGAGCAGCGTGAGAGGGGACAGGGCTGAGGCTACCCAGCCCTGGCATCGCTGGTAAGTCCGTGCTGCTAATGAAGACACGGCAAATGAGTATGCTTGAGTACTGGACCCTGGGCGAGCACACAGCTCTGACTAGCACTCGCCTGGACACAGTTTGCTGCAGCCTGAAGGGATGTGGACACAAAATAGCTGGTACCTTTTCTGCCACTTGGTCTTCAGGCCCAGGATCAGTCCCTGGCACCCTTCATTAGCAGGACGAACAGCTAATAGAGACCGTACTGCTTTGCTTTGCTTTGCTTTCTCTTGTTTTTTTTTTCTGGGGATGGGAAAGGTGATATGCTGTGATTAGCAGAAAACCTCTCACTTTGCTGCTTATTGGGTTTTGTGTATTTTTGGTTTCTCCCTAAAAGTCTTGTCCTAGATAATTCTCCTGTGATTTGTGAATGCTTTGCTTTGTGAACATTTAATCCAGTGTGGGCTTCAGCAGTAATTAGTAATGTGGATATTTATGGAGACATTCTAACCTGCATTGTTCATGAATATTTCACCATGGTGGAAATTTCACACCCAATAAATCACTAATGAAAATGTCATTTCCCAGCTGCATTTACCTGACGTGCTGTTAATCTTGCTGTACCCATTGGAGGAAGAATTACTGTCAGATTTGCAACACAGAAAGGAATTGATTTTTAATTAGTGACCCCAATAGTGTAGGTTAAAAATTATTTTTTAAATGGTGATTTAATGGCCCTTTTCATATAATGCTATCAGCTTCATTGCCTGTAGTGATGTTTTGTAGACTGCCATTCAAGCAGATGCTTTGAAGGACAGCATAACAACTGTTGGGATTGAAGAGATTAAGGAGAAGAGCAACGGTATGGGGAAGGTGGCTCTGAAAGCAAGAAGTGTCAGAGAGACCCCCATGAAACTCAGTACCCTCTGTATTGACAAAGCTCACCAGGCAAAAGTGCCAGTCTCCTTGCATTTGGCCTTTTCCCAAAGCGGTCCTGAACCGGGCCATCCAACCCTTGGATGACATTTCATGAAGGCAATTATTACAAGATAGATTATTGTGTTTGGAAAGATCATAAATTATTTTGCCTGATTTATGAGTTGTATCCTTCTTTTTTTCATAATGTAATTTATATCATTGCCAGCATTCATGTGGTGAGACATCTCTAATTTAAGGGATAACAGGATGGCATGGCACAAAAAGAGTGCAGCTTCCCTGAGATCGTCACTGCAGATTAACTAATTGACTAAATGAAGAAAGTTAATGAAATATTAGAATAGGATGGTTACTGTTAAAAATAATCATGAAAAAGGATGCAAATCATGCCATATGAGGGAGCTATAGCATTCTCCTTTCCTGAAAGTCATACTCTCTAGCTGCGTTTTATTATCCTGTATATTGCTGACTGCAGATGCTCACAGTAAAAAAAAAAAAAAAAGAGACACTGGTCAGTGTCTGTGAAGCCTTCAGCTCATTAGATTCTGGGAAAATCTGAATTTCCAGAAATCAAGCCTGCTTCTGAACTTGTGGGTGTGCATACCCTTGTGTAGACAGATGCTTCTCAGTGTAAATATTACAGCAAGCACCTCTGCAGTCAGCTGAGTGATTGCGATTAGGGAATGGTAACACTATCTCCTTCTCTCAAAGGAAGCCTTGGGATTTTCACCTGAATTTTGAATACTCCACAATTAAGGGTTGTCTGCATCCATGGTGATTCAACCCTTGATAAGGTCATAGGCTTCTTGTGTATCTACTGCTGTGACTTTTCCTGCAGGAAGGATAACCCAGATTATCTGTGGGCTAAATTTTGAGGTCTCTTATTCAGTCTTGATCATTAAACAGATGAGTTTGCCACAGTTTACCTGTCAGAGCAGATATCTGACAGATCTAAAATAAGGCCTCTTTCTATAACTGCCACAAATACGAATTTAAGAGCTTGAACCACCCAAGTTCCACCAAAATCAAACCCAGTTTTTCTGGTTTTGGAGCAAAGCTTAATTCCTGAATTTAGAGCACTCATGTTGGAAAACATTATCTTTCATGACTAACAACTCCGTCATGTTGGAGACCATGGAGCTGTGACATGACTAAACACCCCTTTCCCAGACTGCAGGCTTTTTAATATTTTATAGAGGCTCACAACTGTGTGTTATTCACTGCCTTGAGATAACTCCTCTCTCTGAGGTACTTTGTCTGAATCAACAGTCCAAAAGCAACTGTCTTTCACATTAGTTGTACTTGCCTTCAGCAGAAACACAGGACGCTCTCCTTTTCAAAAGGAGAAAGGAAGTACCTTTTTGAGAAACAGATTAACCAAAAGGGGACCTTTTGTGTTTTTAAAAGGGGGGGGGGGGGGGTAAGCTGTCACAGAGAAAATGCACTGAATAAGAAAAGCAGCCTACACGGTATATCAAATCATGTCAAATGGGGTTGTAGGGCTAACATAATAACATGATGCATTGCCGCTTTGAGGGCTTGTCCATTTGTATTCTGTCTTAACGTGCATTTGCACCATGTTTTGGAGGTTGTAAAAGCAGTGTTGATTTGGGACCATGTGCTTTCCAAGTCTCCGTGCTCCCATACTGAAAAGACAGATGGTGGAACAAACCTACCAGTTCCTTCCTATGACTTTGAAGGGCAGCCCCACTGTACCTCTGCTTTTAGGCAACGTTTTTCTTTAATTAGAATTAGTTATTCTGTGTCAGTGAAGTTTGCAAGCAGATTTGTTCCCCCTGTGCTGATGTGAGAGTTCCAAGCAGCCTGCTGGTGAATTCAGCAGAGCAAACCCTGCAGGGCAAGGAGAGTTTGGAGGAATGGATCCCCAAGCTCGTATTGTCAAACACTTTGACAAAATGGCAGATGAAACTCATTGTTGATAAATGTGCAGTGATGCACATGGGAGGAAAAACACACTCGGTGATGGTCTCTGAACTAGCTATTAACTCCAAGATCTCTTTCCTGAGTGGTTTTATAGAACTATCCATTATATTGTCAATTCAGCAGCAAAGCAAAAACAAACCAAAAACCCAGCTGGAATGGGAGGAATTACTAGGAAGGGGCTGTAGAATGAAGCAGAAAACATTGCTGTGTGGCTGCATAAATCTGTTCTGCACCCACATTTTAAACACTTTATCCAGTTTTTATCCCTCCCCCCATTTCAAAAAGGGACAGTACAACTGGGAAAAGCACAGGCTTTCAGTGCTGAAAAAGAAGGGGTGTGAGAATGGATAAATGGACTCATACTTTTTATGACAGCAAAGAGATAGCTGAGGTGGGGTATGATTGAGATGTACGATGTGATGAGTGGCTTGGAGAAGGGGCATGGGAACTTAATGTGAGAATTGAGCCACCTTCAGGTAAGATGGTCACATACAAGATTTAGGACAACTAAAAGGAGGTACTTCTTCACACAGCAGTTCAGCTGAGTTGTGAAACTCCACTATTTATTGTTGTGGATATCAAAAGTTAATATTGTGTCGGAGCAGGTAGGTAAATTCTCAGAGCAATTAGGTACGTTAATGGCAGACTGGTTTGGCAAAGGCCACTGAGTGTGTGTATATCGCCTCTGGCTCTGGAAGACTCTGAGCCGCTGGTGAATCAGGAGATATAATAGGGAAGTATCACTCACTGTATGGTTGTCTTATACTTGCACTCTACCCTTGGCATCTAGAAACAGGATCCTGGATCTTTGAATGATCTTTGAATCATCCCATACAACTTTTCTTAAGTTTTTTTGGCTCTGTTAAGCCTAAATCTTCCCTAAACTCTTGTGCAGTGCAGGCACAGGTTCCCAGCAGGCATTTTGAGCAAGAAGAGCTCTCAGTAATGTCTTTCATCCAGATTTAAGGAGACTACATAGCCTGACATCTGTCAGATACCCTAGGAGCTCAGAACAGAAGCTTATTCTCCAAATGTGTCTCCTTTTTAATGATTATGAACACAGGGGACTTTGGAGCCTAGTGTAATTCGAAGTTTCAGGAAGATATGAATGGTTCCAAGACAGAAGTATTTGAAAAGACTATTCTTTTGGATGCAAGCTGGTTTGCTGGTTCACCTTTTCATGCTTTGAGGTCTCAGGTGTTACTGGTGAAGCATTAATTTTTCAAGTTGGAATGTAGTCTCTCATCTTTCATTAAGAAATTTTCTCAGGAGAAGGGGTGATGGTATTTAACTGTCAGGTCAGACAAGGATATGGTTGTGGAAGCTGACGATTCTGCATATTTGCTACAAAAGACTCTGCAAGGGCAACTGAGGTCTCAGATCCCCATAGAGGTGCAGTCAAATTCAAAAGATCTTCCCCTGAAGGGCTGAACCTTTTCAGAGAACAAAACCAAACCAACAACCAGAGCACTCTGCTTGTGAAGGTTCTTCTGGGATATGCAGCTGTCCTGGCTTTGCACTGAAATTTCCAGAAGGAAAGAAAACAAACACATCACCTAGTTTGAACTGAAATTGATGCCTGACTCTCAGCTTCCAACTTTTTACTCCTAAAGCCACAGAAAAGAGCATTTATGAACTGAAAGACCTCTGTCCTCAAAGTTTAACTTATTTTGTAGCTCTATCTGAGCACCCTGCTTGAGGTGAGAACTACCCTTCGCCAGATGGATCCAGATCGTGCTGTCTTCCTGTTTGGGAAACGTCTGCATTTGATCCAGATGGAACCTGGTCCAGGCAGTGGATGTGAGATGTCCCTGTAGCATTGCACATTGCTGTGGCCGATGCTTTTCATGTGGAAGAACAGTGAGGTATAGAAAGGGAAGAACCAATCTCAAAATACAGCTTTGCAGATCAAAAGCCTTGAGACATCTGTTTAAATCTTGATTATATCACAAGGCAGTATAGATATCTTAGACAGAAATCAGGTTTTCTGTCTGCCGAGTTGATGGATTTATTCTTAAAACAATGTCAGTCCTTCAAAAGGGCAGAAAGACACTGTTTTTAGAAGTTATCTTGTATACTAAGAAATAACTGAAGAGAGTATTTCCTACAAAAAACAGATGTTGAAAATAAACTTATTAGCCAAATTCAATAACCAACTAGAGGTAAAAGGGTTCTTAGCTTGTAAACCAACATAGGGGGGTTCCCGCATGCCTGTGCAAGGACTTTTTTGAAGAGATGGAGAGTTGTTTTAACTGAGAACTTTGGTGACACTAATAGGAAGAAAAGATGACAGTGGGCCCACTGCACGAGGGACTAATAACAGCACACAGATTATGATGAGGTTTTCCAGGATATTTTTCTTCACACCTCATTTCAGATAGATCTCTGAAAGTTCAATGGGCCAGTCAGTCTGAGTACTAAGAGAAAAGCAAAAGCTTCAGAAAGACAATCTCAGGTTTAAAAACTGAAGTCTACATATTTCTGTGTCTTTTGGGACCGGTTCAGATACGTGCTGTGCCACATAAACACTTAATTCAAAGTTCTTTTAACATGATTTTTTGGCCTCATGTGTCACATGGGTAAATATAGCCTTTCATATCTAAAGTATTTCATGTAATTCCTGGAGACTTTCAGTGTGTAAGGGAAAAGTGTACATAATTTGGCTGATAAAGTCATGAAAGACTAGCAGATAGTGAAAAATGATGGGGGGTTCTAAAAGGGAGAGGGCTGAGTGTGTGACTTTTTTTTTTACTCTAAAAGGATGTCACCTTAGATCATTTAGACTTCTGATTGTTGCAGTTCATTATTTAAGGAAAGGGGTAAAAAATCCCACATGCATAAAGCTTTAGGGAGTTTTTCATAATTTGTGATTGATCCAGCCATAAATGCCATATTCCAAAAGGACTGAGTGTATTTGCAGCCAAGATTTTAATCTGATCATGGGATTAGCTGAAAAAATAAGGTTGCAATTTATGTTTCAGACTGTATAGTTCATTAAAATGAATCAAAGGAAGAAGAGCCAAGGGAGCTACAGGAACCCCTAAGGACTGCTTAGTCAGGTCACTACTTCAGAGCTTATTCAGAATTGTGCAGTAAAAGAGACCTTGATAGTTGGAAACTCTGGGTGATAAGAAAGAAAAATTGTGGCCCAAATCCTTTCTATGCTTTTTTCTGATTTATTGATGACTTTGAGAAGGGCAACATAAACTGAATCCTGAAGCAGCGTTTTTTTCACTATTTTTCTTCTTGAACAGCAAAGTGAAAGGGAGAGCAGAGGGAAGCCAAGTGGGACACAGTCTCTCCTTTCCCACCTGAAGACCAGGGAAGTCACTGTGGGACTGGAGGTCAGAGAAGCCCTTTAAGACACTGAATGCAAGAGAGGCAGGTGGTTATGCTAAACTGATTTATAGGTGACTAAGCAAGATTCTTACACAGCTTCATCTCTCTGCATGTTGTGATACCCGCCTACCTTCTGAGCATCAGCAGTTGTGCTTTGGCTGGTTTGTGAAGCAAAAAACTGCAGCTGCCTTTGTGCTGGAAAGGGCCAGGAGCACTCACACAATCTGTCGTGGTATTGCAGGGCTGAGGGCAATAGCGAGATCTGCAGGGGCACCGTGTCCTGCTGCCATAGACAAATGGGTATTTTATTACAGCTGTAACAAAGCTGTTACTGCCATGTACAAAGAGATTGGCACACTTCAAAATTTGTCCTTCTAGGCTGCTATGTTCCAGCAGTACATAGCCAGAAAGTGAATTTTTCTTCTGCTTTGTCTGGTTTCACTACCTTAAATCAGTCTCCAGTATCCAGATCTTGGAGTTGGTACCTGGCCCATCTGATGGCTTCATGAGACATCAGAAAAACTAAACACTTCAACTCTGGCATGCCTTTTGCAGCACTTTATCACATGTAACTGGCTCTTCTGCTTCTCAGTTCCAGGTGGAGCTGCCAGTGTCTCTGTACTTCTGTGGGCAAACATGAAGGGACTGTGCATTTTGTAATGCAGGAGTGGAGGAAACCACAGTCTCAAACTCCTTCTTCCCTTGTTGTGCTAAAACTGAGTACCTGCAAAAGGTGCTCAATCAAGTAAGAAAAGAGGGGGGAATTTGTCAAGATTGGGAGAAGATAAAGATCTGGGTTCAAAATGGAATTGAAGCCCATAAAGATACAGAGAAGTTCCTGATAGCTTCCCAAAGGCGCACATAAAAAGTCAGCACACAGTTCCCATGGGAATTAAGGACTCAGCCCAAGAGCTTATAAAAATCCTTGGACATGCATAGAATCACAGAATCATAGAATCATTCAGGTTGGAAAAGACCTTCAAGATCATCGAGTCCAACCATCATCCATGCCCACTAAACCATGTTCTGAAGTGCTTTGTCTACGTGCTTTTTGAATACCTCCAGGGATGGTGACTCAACCACTTCCCTGGGCAGCTTGTTCCAATGCTTGACAACCCTTTCCTAATTTTTCCTAATATCCAATCTAAACCTCCCCTGCCACAACTTGAGACCATTTCCTATTGTCCTATCGCTTGTTACTTGGGAGAAGAGATGGACACCCACCTCACTACAACCTCCTTTCAGTTGTAGAGAGCGGTAAGGTTGCCCCTCAGCCTCCTCTTCTCCAGACTAAACAACCCCAGTTCCCTCAGCCGCTCCTCCTAAGACTTGTGCTCCAGGCCCCTCACCAGTTTGGTTGCCCTTCTCTGGACACGCTCCAGCACCTCAATGTCTCTCCTGCAGTGAGGGGCCCAACACTGAACACAGGACTTGAGGGGCGGCCTCACCAGTGCCCAGTACAGGGAAACAACCACCTCCCTGCTCCTGCTGGCCACACAAGTTCTGATACAGGCCAGGATGCCACTGGCCTTCTTGGCCACCTGGGCAATGTTAGCTAATTGCATGTTTAGGCCCCTAAATACATCTGGCCTTTGCAGGCTGAATGACCTTGGTTTGGAAACAGACCTGGGAGAAGGGGATTGTGTGAACATGGAAGGCAGACCTGTTCAAACTGTCTAGAAATGGTAGTTGGAGTGATGCTCCAGTTCACAGCCTGGCCAGGCTCTTCTGTAAAGTGTTTGGATGCTAAAGGAGGCTGCTGCCAAAAAGCAGTAACAGTAAATGGAGTGCTCTGCAAAATATTGGTCCTCCTTTTGTTCCTGGTCTTGGGAAGTGCAATGAAGGCAGGAGAAGTTCAAGGTTTGGTGAGCTAGAGTAGGAGAGTAGGAGCTCTGGCTCTAATGGTAAGTGTAGTCTGCTAAGGGCATTAGTGGGAAATGTGTCTACTGGAGATGAGTGAGCCCTGTGAAAATCTGTCTTTGGCTGGTTAGATAAATCCTATGAAATTAGATAAAGGTGGTGACCAGGACTCTGCAGAATCAGTTCTGCTCCGCTCTGCTAGAGAAGTCTTTGTGTGAGAGGAAAAAGCTCAGTGTGTGTCTGCTCTTCCTTTCCACCGTTGCCCTATTTCTGGTTTTTACTGCGCCGGCTAATGGTCTGGAGCATTCCTTTGTACAAAACAGCCTGCCTTCAAGTTTATTTGCAGTTTCTGTAAGCTTTCCTGAGATAAGGCAGACAAGCTGCCCTGAAAAAATCTGGATCGTTGTAAATCTCTTCCCAGTAGCTATTTTGTGACTTATTTTTAATACAATTTAGTGTAGTTACCCATCAGACAATAGGATGATGACTTGCTTTGGCTAAAACATGTATTGGGAAAAAATGTTTTATCCAAATCAGTCACATACAGTCCCAAAAGAGAAAGCATTCCATGTTAAACAATGTACTTAAAGCATAATTTAGGAAAAGCCTAAACGCACATGTCCTTCCCCTGTTCTTAGTTTGAAATGAAGACTTCCAAAACCTGTGTCCTGGGGACAGCCTGCCCTGTCCACGCTCAGCCTGGCTGCTCGTCACACCCTCACCAGCTTTTGGGCAGAGCAGCCACAGCTCACCTCAGAGCAGGAACACTGATTCTCCCGGGTGCCACAGTTTTACTTTTTTTCTTGCTGCCAGCTAGGAGCACAATATGAATACTGTACTAGTAATGTATCAGTTGGCTGAGATTTCCAAAGCTGGGTAGGGTGTATAAAACAGGAATAGAGGACTAGAAGGGGAGAGGGATTGAAAACTGATTTAAAGTATTCATTTAGACTTAAGTTGTAATTATAACATTTTTAATTTTTTTACTTCATCGTCACTGCTTAGCAGCTCCACTTTTTTATTGTCTCATGACTATATGGCTACACTGCTAGAGGGCCTGTAGCTCTTTGATTTTATGTCCCTTTCAAGATGTAATTCAGACTGATTTGTGAGAATCCTCACCCTATCCCTATCTCCTAGCCTCTGAGTGTGACTTCTTTGCCGATTGTACCTTTTCCCCTTCCTTGTGCATTCTTCGTTTACTTATGTGATGCTTTTTGGAGTGATTATTCATCTAGACTTGGAGCACTCCACAGTTTTTTTTTCTCGTGCCTGTGACAAAAGCTCTTGGGAATTTCACCATCCTGAATTCAAGAACTTCCAGGCCGTCATGCACCCACAGACCCTGAACACATTGGCCCATATGGCTTCTAGGTTCTTTAATATATCAAAGATTGTCCTTAGAGGCTTGGTTTTGTTTATTTTTCCATTTAGTTTAAACAGAATCAACTTCTTGTTACTCAATGCCAATTTATTATTCACAGTCAAATCTTCTGTCATGCCCTCATTACTTATAAAACCAGGTCTAGAATAGCAAAAGCTCTTGTTGGTTCAGTGTCTCAGCATGTGGACTTCATGTATCTCACGTTAATAAAGGCCTTCAGAAATGCACAGAGAATCTGCCTCTCAGCTTCCGTGAAAAGTAAATGTAGCTAAATCCTCTTTCTGCATTTGAAGGCTTTCCTGTTAGTGTTTTGTTAATGTAATTTAATCATGCATAGAAAATTAAACAGATTCTGATCTTGGCTTTACCAGCGTCTGATGTTACCCCCTCTATCAGATACTTTTGCCCCTACTGACAGCCTGCATTCCCTGTCCCCACGCTAAATATTAATTCCCTCCCATAATTCTTTCGTTACCGAGCTTTCAAAGTGTACAAATTGCTTTCTATCAACTTGTCAGGCATAGTCACTCTTACGAATCCATTCAGCTGACCCCTGCAAAACATACTTACTGCTTTAAATCCTGATTGTCAGTGATGGGTTTACAAACTCCTGTTCCCCAGGCTTCTCCCTGGTCCTCCCCTAAAGCACAGGGGAGCAGACGGCGTCCCTTAGGTCACTCTGAATGTGTTCTGATGGATACCTGTGGGAAACGTTGCTTTGCTCTTCTACACAGCAGTCTCTATATCTATCAGCATTGTTCAGATCAGAGCTTTCAAAACCACGTACGTAGCATTCTCCATTTGGATCACGTTCCCCCATCTGCTTTTGATGTGTTATTCTTGAGAGAAGGTTTGGTGACTAAACATTAGCAATGTAGTGACTGCGGCGGGCGTCCATGAGTCAGTGTTAGCTTATTCCTTTGTAATGGAATAGATGTTGAATCAAAACATATTTGATGATAATAGAAATGGTAGTACAGCTATATCATAGCCATGGTTTATAATTGAAGGTTAAGATATGCTCCTTACTCATCCTTCCTGCCCACAGCATCCAATTTTGGAAGGGAAACTTGAAGAGGAGAGCACTGGAAAGCGCAATGGCTATGTGCGAAATGCCTGTCACTGAGAGGGCTGGTGCATCCCAGGGCACGTTTGGAAGAGGAGAAAGCAGAGGAGGGCACAAGGCTGGTGGGATTTGTCCGATTGAGGACAATTGTGTTGCTTTGCCTTGTTCCTCTGGACAAAGCAATTTCCTGGGGAGATCTTTGTGTTTATCATTACCTAATCAGACATGACTTTTTTTCACAAAGAGTTTTCTGTGCAAAAAAAAAAACCTACATAAAAAGGAAAAAATAGAGTCTCTCTCTTCCCCTTTTCACTTCTTTTTTCTCTTCACTTGCCCTCAAATGAAGAAACCCGACAATTCTTATGGGGGGAGAGAAGAAAAATAAGGGCCCAGATTTACAAAGTGGTGGGAAGTTTATCAAGGAGCTTGGAGTTGAGGAAAGTTCATTTAATTCTAATGCAAGAAATGCCAAAGAATTCAGTGAAGTGGTACATGGTTGGAAATACTTGCTCTATAGCTCTGCAACTTGTGGAAGACCAACTTAGATCTGGCAGTTGAAATCATTGGCATAGTTGAGGCTGCCAAGAAAAAGTAGAAGCAGCGACTAAGCAGTGAGCTGCTGAGCTGTGGAGCTCATTTTCTGCAGCAGCGTCAGCTGCAAGAGGCATACCCCTGCGATCCACAGCGGAAACACTGCTTTTCAAAAGCGCTCAGCATCAAGCTGCAGTGATCATTAATTACAGTGACTGCACAAGTTAATAATACTAATAATTATATTAATAATATTACTAACTGCTTGTATTACAGTAGTAATCAGAGATCATTTTCCTGGATGGAGTATAAGTGATTAGGAGAGCCTTAGCTGATGCTGTGGGTGCTGTGCTGGTAGCAGATAGCTCGACTGTCCGAATTCCTGCCCACATGCGAGATCAGCTTCATGTCACGGCTGGTGTGGTCTGTCGAGGAGGATGTGGCAGAGCTGTTGTTTCGAGTAGATGGCAGTTGCTGTATCATCTTTCATTATACCTTCTAAATAATTGGAAGATGAAACACATTCCCTCTCGGTCCATCTCTTTCCTGAAAAGATCTTACTGAAATCTGAAACTCCTGGGCAATGCAAACCACTCACTTGTTACATCCAGCAATTGTCTCAAGCAGTGAATTTTAAATAAATTAGACAGAAGGTCTTTCTGGGTTGGATTAATAGTTAGGTTTTATCTGACAGCACTGATGTAAGCTCATAGCCTCACCCCTCCCCAGGTGTACCCGCCAGAGGCAGCGTGGCCCCTGCACCAGCGCGTCTCTGATCACCACAGCCTTCACGTGTCTCCCTGTGGGGGGGCCTGGGCTGAATGTCAGCCCCGCCACGGGTGACATTTGCTCGTACGCTGGAGAACAGAAAATGGAAGGGCACGTTTCACCCTGTGGCCAGTAGCGGGTGAGATGGTGTGCCTCACCCTCTGACCGTCTGGTGCAGGGTCTGCCTCTGGGCCCCAAGGGCCGCTGGACTTCGGTGGCACAGTCTAACCCATACTTTCTAGCGACCCCGAGAATGAACTCTGTGTTTGCTAGAGTGTGAAGCTAATCTTGTTTTGGCGCCATTCCGTCATTGCACAAGAGTGACAGCAGCCATCCTAAGCGATAAGTCTTTGTGCCAAAGGCTGAGGGTGAGACTCCCTAGCTGGGAGTGATAGCAGGCTTGCGCGGCTTTAAACTGGAGGGATTGGGGGTCACACGAGCTGGTGGTGTCCGGCTTCTTGTGCAGCCGCGTTGCTTCAGTCAGTCCTGCCACTCGCAGCAGTGCTGGTGTGGCAGCCGCGGGTTGTCCCAATGCTGTGCTTTGTCATGAGCCATCTCTGAAACTCAAGCCAGGATAAAATTTGCAGATGGCTTTTGCCCAGAGTAGTCACTGTGAGGTGAAGGGTGGTAGCCTACTGAAGTGGGCTACAACACGCCCCGCGTCTGTGTTGCTGGAGGATGGTGCCAATAGCATTGTTCTCCTGAGCGCTTAAGCTCATAGAGAAGTTGAACAAGACGGCCTAGCTTTGCTCAGGGAAAGAGGTGAACTTAGCACTTCATGTTGTGATAATGATGCTGAATTCTGATATGAACAGACTGTGCCTTGCATTTTACATCTTTCAATCAACTTTACTGTAAAAGTTGCTATAAAAAATGAATTAAAAGACTTGCTTCACTTGGGTTAGCTCAGTGTAACTCTGTGTCATTTACTAATTCCAGGTGACTTGTGAATCCAAATGCAAGTAAAGTGTAGGCATCTAAGCAGATGTCAGGGACCTTTAGAGTGGTCAGGACACTGACCCACAGAAAGCCGAGGTGCAGAGTTGCTATGAGCAGTGGCCTGCCTCAGCACGTAACTGTTAACCTGGCCTTTTGGCAAAACCAGCTTTTGCAGGGTGTGGGTGCGAGAGCCTCTCTGTGCATTAGCTAACAGCTGTGTCCACTCCCAAACTACTGCTTCTCCCTAGATCTGACTTTCCAGCATTACACTATTTAACTAGTAACTACACAAATGTCATAGACCCCTTTAAAGCACAGTCCTCAGCTCTAAATCACTCCCAAAGCCAGTCAAAAACACCTTGTCCCCAAGCTGCTACCTGCAATGGCTGCTAGAGATGTTATACTTTCAGCCTTTGACCCTTCATCAGATTTAATTGGAGTTTTAGCTCATTGCTTACATTACTGAGCACTCAGCATGACAGTAACCCAGCACAGGCCACCTGCTAATGACCCATCAGCTGCTGGGTGTTATTAAGAATCAGCCTTGATTGCCCGAGCATCCACATCCTTAACAGCCACGTCTGCTCAGAGCTGTGCCCACAGGGCTGTCCAGGATCCTCCTCTGCACTCTGCTGCTATTCCAGTCTCACTCTCTGCCTTTTGCATTACTGTTCGCGTGGTGTTTACCCCCTACTCCACCATGGTGCACAGATGATTCGCTGTCCTGCTCCTTGTTTTATAAGTGCATTTTCTGCCTTCCTATCTAAATTATTACCTGTCTGGAAGCCACAGTTTTTTCATCTCAGCTTGTGCCCTCTTCCACACCCAGTCCCACCTTGACTCCAGAGACCCACACCTTCAGCTAGGAGAGCAAGTCCTTCATCCCTGTGCACAGGATGACTGCTGCAGCATCTAGCGCTTTCTTTGGGGAGGAAGGAGCTATCTCAGGTATGACCTGATTTTCTCAAGCAATGACCAGTTTTATTCTGTTTGCTCCCAAGTCTGATGTATAGAATTCCTTAGAAGTTTAGCTGTGGGCTAACCATTTGATCCCTGCAATAAACAGAAAGGAAAAACTGGTTACAGTCACTCTTCTCACTTGATCTTGGTAATCCTGACTGAGGTTAATTTGTCAACAATACAATTAGGGGAAATGCAATACACCTGATCTGCATGAATGGTGCAAGAGCAAATACACAGCCTTCTGATTTAAATTAATATTGATCCCACTAATAAGAATCAGAGGACCAAAATAAATTACACAAAAGGAGTTAATCAAGACAAAAAATTTCCAAAGAGTAACCTTGTGTTAATGGAGCTGATTTTGCTGATGTCAAGTAAAGACATAGAGAAGGATAACACGCCATTTGTTGGGAAAAATACTGGGCGCTGCCGCCTCCTGGTCTGACTGTCCAGAACTGCTGAAGTAGGAAATTATTTCTAAGGACCCAATATATGACTTTTAAAAAACCCTATATTTTTCCTATTTTACCTGACTCTCTGTGAAAATACCCAAAAGCCTGAGGCTGCCAACACATTTGCTGTGTCTGACTGATAGCCCTACTTCCCTTCATTTGGGGATTCTCCCCAGCTCGCAGGTGTAAGTAACCTTTGCTGGCAGCAAGCTCCAGTAACACTGCAGGCAGCGCCTGTGAGCTCTGTGCTCTTGGAGAAGGGCAGAGCAGCAACGTGTGCGGCAAGCAAACAGGTAGGGACGAACGGGAGCTGGGGACGAGGGAATCGGTTCAAAGCTTCTTGGCAACAGACAGAAATAGCAGGTAACGTTTTAAAATGTTTCTGCTCCTACACTCAGCCCTTGCTGCATGTGACATTGCTAAACAGATGTTGTTTAACCTGTAACTTCAGCTGCTGAGCGCTGAACTTCCCTCCCCTGTGGAGGGAGGAAGGAAGGAAACGATTGCAGGAGGAGCACGTTTTGGGCACAGTGGCCTGGTGGCTGGTACAGGGTCTTCTCCCAAGGACCTCAGAGTATACGTTTTGCAGTGCTGTGTCCTGCAGGTAGCAGAGAACGGCAGTGGCACTCGTAGGATTTGTGCAGTACAGCTCGTGAGCATCTTTGCTTTCTGTGGGCAGCCTCGTATGGAAGCAGCACTCCCACTGCTGTCCTGGTAGGCAGGGCAGAGGAGACAGAGCTGGTTATTTCTGTTTGCCAGGTGGTATCTGCTGTGCTTTGGGAGGAGTTCAGGAGACTTCCCTTCCCGAGGAATTGATCTGCGGAGTGGAAGTGGGACTCAGGCAAACCTTGTCTGCTGTGGGAGAATCTGTCACGGTACAAACATTCAGCCCCACTCGTGCTGACCTCTGAGTCCTAACATAGCCAGACACCAGAAGTACCTGAGATACTGTATCTCACTGCTTTCAGAGTAGATCTTCTAAGCCTGGGCTTCAAAATGGCAATGGTGGCTAATGGGCTGCTTATTTCAAACTGCTTGAAACATGGTTGGAGACTGCCTGTTGCTTCTCCAGCTCAGCAGATCAAGAATTTGTTTCCACTCCTTACATAGCTCTGTTGTCAGAAGCTCAGATGTCCACCTGAGTGTGTTCAGAGAGATCTAGCATATATCACTGGGGTTTCCCGCAGTGCAGATCAGGAATATGGCATCTCCAGTTCCACCAGTTTGATCCATGCCCTCCCTTACTGAAGCGTTATGTCACCTTCTCCCACTGCTGCTACCCCTGACAGCAACCATGCTGAAAATTTTTCAGAAGGTGCAGTGAAAAAAAGACTCTAAACAAAGTTTGACATTCACCGAAGCTGCTTCTGGAGACTTTGAAACAGTTCAGGGAATTTGGATGTGTCATTTTCATTCTTTCTAGTTCAGTTCAATCTTTATTATATAGACTTTATTTAAAAGTCTCGGCATCAAACATTGCTATTTCTGGATGTGGAGCTGTACTGGATTGTTGTTTGTTAAATGTATTACAGACTGCTGCTTGTTCTTGAAATCTAACATTTTTCCCAGTAATTTTTCTGACTTTATAACTTCAGTCACTCAAACTTCATGTTAGATAGTACTTTCTTGCATATTTAATACATTTCAGTTTTATCTCTGCGACAGTTGCCAAAGTCTTCAGACAAAACCTTCAAAAAATATAGAAAGTATAAATCTTCATTAAAAAGTTGTGAGAAGATTATTTCAGATATTTTCCCATGGTAATGATTTCCCTGTGTTTGGTAGAGTGCTTGTGTACTGTTGTGCTCTAGGATGCTGTGCACCCAAATTCAGGGGACATAAAAGAAAGCCTGAGATAGTGAGTCTATAAAATAATATGGCTTCATAATAACTGAAAAGCCACATTATCCCAAATACTCAGAAACAAGTCTTTCCTATCCATTAACTGTATTGTTACTAGCAGAACATTTGCTATCAAAAAGGAATGAAAACAGTCAATATGGACATCTTAAAAATATTAGCTGGAGGAGTGCCAGGAAGCAAAGAACAAAGTGTGCACAGATGCAGTGTGCAGATGTTCTCCACTGCATCATGTGGCCAACAGAAGTGTGCAAAGACAGTTCTGTTTATCATTGTATCAAGTCAGTAATTTGAATTTAACACTCACAAGATCTTCTATCATGCCTCTATTCCTTCTTAATTTTCATAGAAAATCCTTCCAACATTAAAATAATTTCTTCCAGCTTTGAAGTAAAGTATGCCCAAAATCATCTTCCAGCTACTTGAGATAAATGCAGAATGCCACCAAGTAATAAAGAAATAAAGTTTTCAGCAGAAGAAAGCTGCTTTGCTTACGCTAAGGGTGCTCTTTGCCTATGGTGTGTGCTAGAAAAGCATCTCTTGATCAGTTCTCTTCCATCGCAAAGGCCCTGGTGCTACTGTACCTCCGTCTTCTTTTGGTACATGGATAATTGATCTCTGGGGAACTGCAGTACTGTAGTTGCCCCCAGTTACTGAGCTCAGTTGAGGCGTAAATACATAGTATTTAATGCTTTGTGCTTTACGGAGGGGAGGAGGAGAAGGAGGACAGTCAGATTTGGTAAGCAAATGATGTCTTCTGAATTTTAAGTTCTACGAAATCATTTCGGTTGTCATTAGAGCTCAGACACTTGAGAAACTCATGCAGTGAAAGCAGAGGAATGGAGATCTGATAATTCCCCTTCCCAGTAAAATCAAAAGGTACCAACTGGAAAAAGACGACCAGGGTTAGTTTTTTAGAACTTAAGAACAAAAGAAGAAAAGAAAGGAGAAATGTCCCAGATATTTCTTGGCTTTGCAATTATGGAAATAGATTTTCTGTTCCAGCATTTAGGCTATTGTCCCTCCAGATGAGGCCATCACGTTGATCCACGTTCAGGAGATCCTGTTGCATGAGAGGAAGGAGTGTAAAAATTGCTGAGTGAAGGGGAACAGGAACACATTTAGGCTTTGATTTAAAACCAGTGGACCTCACTCTTCACTACTTGCAGCTTATGCCAGCCTTTTTTACCAGTTAAAGAAAGGGCAAAATATATTTCTCCTTTGACATGCAACCTCTTTTGATGTGGCAGCAGAAGGTGCAGGTGAGGGAGAATCAGGGTCATCAGGATAACACACAAAACACTTGAAATTCTGGCTGTGTCTTATATCCCCCTTGTACCAGACCAGCTCAAAAAGCCTCAATTATCATAACACTGGGAAGTCTGGAGCCTGTGTTTTTGAGCAGGGACCTGTGACAGAGCTTTGCCTCCAGTCCTGCAGGTGCCAAGTGGCTGCAACAGGACTGGGACCCCAGTTCCCTGAACTCTGGGCCCCATTTGCTGCCAGGCCAGCTCTCTTCCCATCTGTTCTTGATTTATAGAAAACAGCAGAATAGCTTGGCTGGAAGGATGATGGATGAATGTGACAGTATTGAACACACTGCATGAAAAAATAATCAGTTTCCAAAATTGGTAAATTGACTTAACTGAAAGCTGTGCCTGTAGAACCCCCAGAATATGGAATATTGGAATTAATTGCAATTAATAATTAATGCTAGGCAGTTAATTAATTGATTGCCATTTGTACTGAAGGGCAGAACGATGATCCACAATAGCAGAGGCTTTTAGTTTGGCCAGCTGCTTTTTAGCTGACTCTGTTACCATCACAAGGTGTCCAACATACAACAGGCAGGGTTGCTGCATGTCGGGTACCCAGCAGAGGGTGTGGGGGAGATCTCTGATGTCAGAGAAAACTTCCTTCAGCCCACCTCCACCTTCCTTTGCACGCAGAAAAAGCAAATTAACCCAAAGTCAATATGACAAGTATTTAAAATGCTAGTAATGCCTAATCATTTGGCATTATGAGGGAGGAAGGAATGGTAGAAGCAGAAATTTCTTCAAGCCTGACATGTTCATGGATATGGACTTGGCTGGTCTAAATTCTCCCACTAAATATCTCATAGAAGACTTGGCTTCAGAAAGGTGAGAAAACATTAATATTCAAAGCCAAGGCATTCAAAGGGTTTTAAAACCTTTCCTTAACCCATAAGTAGGAAAGAATGGTAACCAGTGACCTGAGTGCTCACAGCTGAAATGTCCTTAATTTCATTTGCACTCCTTTCTCTTTTTGGAATAATTTCTTTGAGAAGAGAATTTTTGCTGAAGTGAAGATTAGGCTTCTTTAATTTTATCCCTTTGTTGCACATTCAGATGGCTGCCTGGCACGTGCCTTCATTTTGTTTACATGAGCTTGTCCAGGGGACACTGCACTGCTGATGCTAATTAACACCCCGAATGTCACTTTCTTCCTGGTTCATGTCACTCATTATGTGACACTGCTAATGAGCAAAGCAGAATTCAGGGGAGGATTTCATGCCTGAATTTTAAGCTCTAGCAAGGATGAGGTGCCTGCGGTCCGAGGCAGAATTTTTCAGATATCTGAATTTTGCTTGACTGAGTGTGTGGGACCAGCCTGAGCCTCCTCAAGCATGCACAGCTCTGGTTAAAGGAAACCCCGGGCTGTACTCTCTTACTTGTAAGTGTGTATTTGTTGACCATTGTGTATGTGCTTGGGATGCTGTGATTGCTTGGCCAAATCAGAGGCAAAGGGTGTAAGCAGGTAAGTGGGAGGTTAGCAATCAGCCACAGGAAGATTTTGCAAAAAGCGAATGTGGACATAGGACAAGGGGAAGGAGGCATGAAGGAGACCGGGATGCCGTGGTGCGGAAGCGGGAATGCAGGGATGGAGGAGCTGGAAGGAAGTGGAGAGTGGTCGCTGTTGGGAGACAGAGATTGGGCATCCAGTTGGGGGCTGAGGACTTTGCAGAGGTATGGATAGGCCTGAGGGATATTGAAAGGGATGGAGAAAGTATAAAGGGTGAAAAGCAATAATTACTATGAAAATCTTTATAGAAATATTTGAACCTTTTATGTATGAATCTGTGTGACACTCTATATCAGCTATAAATATAACATATTCTTCCTGGGGCCAATAATAATGTTTTATGGAAAATAAGCTAGCACTTATTTTATTTTTTCTTCTTGCTTCTGAAGGGCAAGTATTTTTTGGTAAATTTTCCTAACAGTTTTTAGAGCTGAAATACAATTGCTCAGTAATTTGTATTAAAGTTATTGCTAAAATTCAGAATCAATTAATGAGAACAGCGTTAACTCACTGAACTTTAGAAAAGTAAAAAGGGAACACAGAAAGAAACCTGCCTTGCTGTCCTTTTCACCGAGTTTCTGTCTTTTACATCATGATGCCGAAAGGCCAAAGCAGCACTGGGGAAATACACTGTTGAAAGAGGAAGTCGTTCTTCCCTCCTTAATTGAAGAAAATGAATGATTTAAACTCACAGTTGATGGTTAGAGAACCAAAGCCAGACTCATGAACTTTCCAAACGTACTTAAGTTCCCCAAAGTCTGCATCAGGGAACTGGCAAGGGCTTTGTCTGTAATTGCTCAGCTGAATTACTTGGTCTATTTGTCTTTCCTCTTTCATGTCTCTCTGGCAAATAATCTCCACCAGAAGGACCTACTTTTGCTGCTTTAGGGGCAGGGTCCTATGCTCAGCAACAGTTTCAGTGCCACATCCAGCCCATGTACTCTGTACTGGGACTGAGGTGGCACTGCAGCAGGTACACCACTGCCTCGTTGGCACTGTCAGCGTGACCCTCCAGAGGTTCATCCCGTGTAGAAAAAAACTCGTCTCATGGCAACAGTGTAAGAGTATTTGCTGCATTTTTCTCCCTACCTCACACAGAGAGGGTGGAAAACTTTTGCAGTTCTTAATCTTGCTTTCAGCCAGCCTGTTTCACAGCTCTGTTGCCCAGCTGTTCACAAGGAGAGCACCATTAGACCATTGTCTGTGGACAGTCATTCACACCAACTGCTAGAGGTGGACTAGGCATTCTGCTTGCGGTTTATTTCTGGACTGGTAATGGGGATTGAGATGTTTGGGTTTTTTTCTCAATGGCTTTGTACGTACCTTATGTACCTACTGCTGTCCTTTCCTGATAACATTTACATACCAAATTTCTTGAGGAACACTTTGCTGGTGATATCCTCTCTTAGAGGCCAGCTCTTGTGTAGTTAGGGAAACCAGGCTGGACTTGGGAACTGACAGCAGACCTTGGCTGCCCGAATCCTCGCTCAGAAGTAACCTTGGTGTAAGACTCTCATAGTTTGCTGCTGCCTACTGTTAGCTTATCTGAAAAACCAATAGTAAAAATAAAAATCCATTTTTGTGTGTGACCCATTCATTGTGGTTTGCAGCAAACATAGGATGGAGCTGATCAGAGGCTCTATAGTTCTGTTTTAAAGTTAGACGCGCTGATGGAGGAGTGCTCTATGAGTACATATTAACATGGAGGACCAAGAGGAACCTTGCGCGAGTATAGCAGGGAACTCGGATCTGTAGTTGCCCAGCCACCTCCAAATGTGCTCCTGGCACTGTCGAAGGCAGGAGTGGGGCTTTGGTATGTCTCACTCAGCAGGGCCTTTTTAAGCTTTTTCCTGTTTTCATAACGTGTTCTTGGCACAGCTTAAACCTGCTGTTGCACTCGGACAGATGGCATTTCCAAAGAAACCACCTTGGCAGGCCTCACCTGAGTGAGCTTGACCAAGCTTGACCCTTTTTGTACAGACTCAGCGCTTTGCATCAGGGTGGGCCTGTTTAGCCAAGAGCTCCCCATCAGTGTCCCCCAGGTACCATGGCTGCCGTGCCACCACCCCCTCAATGGGGTGTAAGAGCAAAGCCTCTGTGCTGGGTGGAATGAGGTGGGCAGGTGGAAGAGAAAAGGTGTGGAGCGAAGGGCACCTCCTCTGCTCACATCCAGCCGCAGTTTCGGGAGGGTGAGCGAACACCATGACAGCCCCGGTGACAACAGGGGAAACCCTTTGTGGTCTTCTGAGCCCCAAGTGCTGTGTTAAAGGGTACTAGAGACAATTTAGGTCTTTCTGGTGGAACTATAACAAGGCATTAGAAAGCTGGCTGAAAGTGTTCCCTTATATACGTTTTTTATTTTATATATGTCTATATATAAAAAACCCAAATGTGTGTATGTTAGCTGTGAAGGAGTCAGCTCTGTTCATAATCAACTCTTCCTTGGTGCACTTGCAAGGCTCGCAGCAAGGTATATAAATGAAATCAATCTAAAAAGCAGGAGCAAATATATGGGCTTCTAAACTTGTCAATGTGTTCGATATGCATTGCAAGTAACAAAAGAAGGATGCTTTAAATCAGAATTTGACTTTCCTCCCTTCCCTCTATCATAAAATGTAACGAGTCTCCACAGGCACGAAGGAAGGCCCCATCTCCTTCCTTGTGATTGAGCGACGCTATAAACCACAGCGGCAGAAAGATGGCTCTGTCAGGTTTACTGGGCAAGACCTTGACAGAGTTGTTTAGGGCATATCTGCAGGACCAGACATGAGAACAAGCTCAGCCCAAGCTAAATGTGAGTCAGGAGGGGTCGGGGAGCTGGGCTGGGCTTTGGGCACCCCGTGCTTTATCGCTGCGGTCCGGCACTGCGCCAGGTGGGGTCGGTGGCACCGGGCTCCCTGCGGTGAAGCCATGCCATCGCTTTCCAGAGTAGGAAACTAGAAGGGGATCTAACTTGCCGCCTCCTCAAGAGGATTGTGAGAATAAATATGTGTTGGTCTGAAAGTACTGTAAAGGAACGCTATCAGTGTTTTTACCAAAAATCAGTTAGATGACACTTAACGATTTACTGTGCTTAAAATTACTAAGAACTGACAAGCTGCCTTTGTCTTCCAGTTAAAATTTACATCTGCTCTAAACCAAACAAAATAAAAATGCCCCAAATCCAAGGAAATAACTTGTACTTCTGAGCCATCTTTTAGCTCATATGAGTTCTCCTTTAAAAAAATAAATCTTTTATCAAGTCCCCTGATATGCAATGGAGCTGGGTTCAGCAGGTTCAGATTTACTGACTCAAATTCACTGCTCTAGCTTTTGCTAGAGAGCAATCTGGCCTGGTAAAAGTTGCGTGGCTTTGAATAAAGTTCTTGTGCAAATGCAGTTTAGACTTTAAATAAACAATAAAAATCTTCTATTTCATACATGCACATATATTTACATTAATCTGCAGCTAAGTTAACAAATGCTATTTTTGCCTTAAATACCAAGTTTGATGAAAACAGTATTTTGTGCCAAGCTGGTTATAATGACCGTGTAATTCAGAAGATATATGGGACATTAAAACTCTGTGACACCTCCTTCCCATGCTAAAGACTGTAAGAGGGATTGATGGGACCAATAAATCCATTCCCATAGGGAAGACTGTAGAAAAACCGGGAAGCAGTACGAAATATAGCCCACCTGGTAGTTTTATGGCCCTATCTGAATGCTGTAATCATTTTAAAGAGATGCTGATTAGTATCAGCAACAGGAGTTGAATTGGCAGCATCAGTAGCATCAATTTCAGCAACAGCACTGGAGGTCCTTAAGTTCCCATTTTGTGACTCGGATGCAAATGCTTCATCCAGTCAGCAGGTGCTGTTCAATCTGTACTAAATATATATAACTAACAGATGAAGGAATGCAGAATTTGCACTTAAAGAAATAATTGAATGCCTCAACTGTCACCAGAATTCATTGATTTTAGATGTTTTTGAGTACAGACCAAAAAGATACAGGCCCAGGTCTTCAGTGAAGTGGATGCGGCCATGCTGGTTTATCCTAACTGGGAGTCTGGCATGGAGATGGTTCTTTCACTTTTGTCATGAGTTTCTGCAGGTTTCCACAGCCAAACCTCTTTCTGCTAAAACCCAGTCAAGCAGCAGCGGTTGGCTCCAGCCAGATCATCAGGATTCATCTGGCTGTGAGTCTGAAGGAGGAAAGGCAAAGCATTGTAATTCAGAAAAGCAGAAACACCTTTCCACGGCCAAGGATGGTTTTTGGTTTAGAAGCTGCATAAATGTGTTTCATGAACCTGAAAACCAGCATGATGCCATCAGCAAGAAGCATCAACGATTATGCTTTGCAAGCTATTTGTGTCTTTCCATTCAGATCCTGTCATTGGGGTGTATGTGTTTTCAGTGTCCTCCTGGATGTGGTGTCTGAGGCACACAAATACACACTTGCATGCGTTTCTCATGAAGGGAGGAATTGTCCACAGGCTTGCTGTGAAATGAGGTCATTAGAGAGACAAGGACTGTGAGCAGTACTTGATGTTCAGCTGCAGATGAAAGTCACATTTCATAAGACAGTTTGGTTTGAAAAAAATATTTTTAAATTTGGGTTTAGATATAATAAAAAATACCTTAGTATAAACTTCACACGTTTTGTTCTCCAGCCACTTCAGGTCCGGGAGGAAGGACTTTCTCCAACAAACTGTTCCCATCTGGTGTTGTCCCTTGTCCTGCAGAGAAACACTTGGCTGTCTCACAGGCAAACTTGTTGTGGTCGCACAAGTCAGGAACACAGACAGTACGTCACCGTGCCCACTGTGCCGGGGATGACGGGCTGAAGTGAGGAGTCTCGGAGCTGCTCCTGGTTAAGGGGAGGAAGAGGTTATGCCGGGGGTATGCATCTCTGCATGCTTCCATGGAAAGTTATGGTCTGTGGATTGGAGAAGGAATTGGGCACAAAGCAGCCCTAATTTCACCCTCTCTGATCTTAGATAGGTAGCTGGGGTGTAAGGTTAGGTGTTGAGGGTCCCCATGCCCTCTTTGTACTCAGTCGTGGAGGCGGTGGTGCTGATCTCCGTGCAATGTGCCAGTGCTTGTTCAAGGCACAGCTTCTCTGGGGTCCTGTCTCACTTGTACTTTGTTCGGTTTTGTGTCTTTTACACAAATGGGCAAAAATTCTTGGAAGAGCTGCTAATGGAAACTTGCATGCGTGCCTGTATTTTTGTCTGGAGCTTCTGTTTTAAAGGGAAGCTTAATAGGTTTTTGTAAGCATCCTCAGTGAAAGGTGGCTGTTACACCATTCCTCTAACAGCCACCAGTGACAGCTGTTTGTGGTACAACTGTAATGTGTTGCTACTGACCTGGTAAGGCTTTATTCTCAAAAAAAAGCCACTTGAAAATACACAAGCAGTAGATAGCGGCATGTTGTTTATCCAAGACACCAAATAGACTCTGAAATGAGCCATTGGTGTTTCACCTTCCTGCTGATAAATGGCCAGGAGACATACTGCATTGAGACTATTTGTTTCCAGCACATTTACGTTCAACCTGTCCATCAAGAATATTTAATATGTCAGTTCTATAGTATAGCAAAAGTAAGCTGGGTTTGTAAGAGTTGTGTAGGGCCATCTCTGAATACTGGATTTGGAATTCATAGGGCTCAGCAGGATTTGCAACAACCTGCACCTGGGACAGGCAGAGAACGTATGGCCCTTTGACTAGACCTTCCACCCGCAGCAGGTGAAGCAAGAGAACGGCTGGTCTGCCAGCGTGCACGTGGTCCGAGCACAGTGAACCCCACTTATCTATAGGGCCTAAACCATACTTTTTTCTCCTCACAAACATTTGGGTCTCCAGCTACGTTGTATCATAAATACAACTTTTGCTGTACCTATTAGCCTGGCGCTTTCTTTTTTTGCACTCTTTTCCATGGAACTACTTTCTACAGAATTTAATGACAAATTGGACTTACATCAGCAAAGCCTTGAGTGTGCTGGCCATTGATCTTGTGGCAGAATATATTGGCTCTGTTATTCATGGTGGTTTGGTTCCTATCACCATTTCTTTTTTTCATTTCTTTGTCATTAATAAAAGGAGGGTGGGAAATACCTACTGTGCTCATTATCTTTTCTATTCCCAGATTTTTCTGCTAATTTCCTGATATTTTAATTTCTTTCTTTCTCATTTTGGTTCATTTTCCTTTAAGGCATTGTAATTAATGGACTGTTCTAATTTCCTTTGAGACAACATTCTTAATTGCTGTAATTCTCACTTATGTCTTTTAGGCATTCCTGCTGGCATTGATTCATTTCAATTTGCATTCCCGAATGCTGCAACTACAAATACTAAGTCAATACATGTAGCTAGCTAGTCTCTTGTCCTTTTGAATGCTATACGGGTTTTTTTTTGCTTTTTTGTAGCAAAACTAAGTGGTGGCTTACAGTTGTAGCATTATCTTAAAAACTGGTATATGTGTGCCTTTATTGTGTTCAGTAGGTTGTGCTTTGGGTTGATGGTGAAGTGACAGGGAGTTTTATGTGATGTGTTCTACTGTGCATGCCTGCCATTTTTTTAATTAGTTTGAGAATAAGAACCTTGGTTGTTTTTTTTTTTAAACTAAATTATCCAAACAAATGAGGTTTCCAGGGATAGAAATTACAAGTCATGAATAGGACTTGGAAATCTGGAAAAAAATAATATGTGCTGGTGACACAAGATTTCTTTTATGAAGAAAAGGTGTGAATGAGATTGTCTGCAGCTGAAGGTCTCCAGCTTAATGAAGGCAGCAGGAACAGTGCGGCGAATGCCATTATGCAGAAATGTGTTGCTGTCTCTGCCTCTTTGCGCTTGTCCCGGTGCCAGCGATGACCTGCGCCCCAGGGATCGGCCCCTCGCAGTGTGGCAGGAGAAAGCAAGTTGAGGGTCTCCTGCCACTTGCTTCCTGACCCCATCTTCTGTTAGCTTTGGACTGAACAGCTTTGAGTAGATGTTTTTCCACTGTCAACTCATTTCCTGCAGGCCACCAGAAAAGCCTCAAGGGAAATAAGTTTTAGTCACATCTGTAAATAAAATGAAACAAAGCAAAGCAGCTCTGTGTCCTGTTACCAAACCCCTGGGTCACTTGGTCCTTGTGGTTCTCGTTTGGCCTTTCACTCTGGTACAGTTACTTCTTGCAGGCACAGAACTTTAAAACGAGATGAAAATTACTCAGATATACTTTAGAATAAGTGCATCTGAATTGCTCCAAATGCAATATAAATATCCCCTACAGAGGAGTCGTATTTATAGATCAAAGAAACACAACAAATAATCCACTATTTTTTCGTGTCCCTACAAATACATTCCCATGGAAGGAAATCTGAAATGTGGTTCTGTGACCAGCCCTTGAAGCAGTTGCATTTTCTCTGTTTATAATGGAGAGTTGCAACAGGGAAAGATTGCTGGGTTGCAGTAAAGTGGAAAAGGATTGACCAGTTGTCTTCTCACAATTAAGATGATTAATCAACGAATTAGAACAAGACTTAAAAGCCTAATGCATTAAAATAATATTTATCCTGGTGATTTAAACTGCTTTAATAGATTATCTCCATTCAAATTTGTGTTCACTGTACATTGTTTACAAATAACAAGTGATAGGCAGGAGGCAGAAAGCAGATATATCTGTGCTAATGCATACAGTTACAGAGCAGCCACTGGCAAGCCTTCACTGCACCCTTTCCTACTGCCACGTGTGTTTATTTGGAAGTGTTTCATCATTTTTGAGTATTCTGATTTATTGATTTTTTTTTTTTTTATGGGAAGTGTGAACTATCATCACATTCAACAAAGATTCCCACTTTCCCCTGCCCCTTTTGTTTTTGTTGTAAATTTTCCATTCGTTGACAAAAATTAATTCTGATTGCCTTGTTCTTTATGAAATATATAGTAAAGAGGTTTTGTTGCAACCAACTTAAATGCCAATTAGAATGAAATGTGACATCGGCTGGCAGGAAAGCTCACTGGGCTGGCAGTGTTAGAGGCCAGATAAGGCAGTAATGTGCTCTGAGAACAGACTGTGTTGCTGTTACATCTTCTGTTGTCACCTTTGCTCTTAAATGATGTGCTTTTTCACTGCCCTGGGTGCTTGGCCGCAGGGCACACTGCCAGCCCAGGGCAGACGCGTCTCGTGACTCCCCCAGGAAAGCAGAAGCAGGGAAATAGCGGAGTAAACTACAGGTCCCTTTTCCACCTCTTGCGTCATGAAAGTCTCCTCCAAGGTGGGATCAGTTGTTGCCAGCCAGCAGCCTTTGAAACCCTGCTGAACACATGGTGCCTTCCAGGAGGAGTTTGCCGACAGCGGCGTCTCTGCGAGAAATAAGGCCGGTTACTCAGAGCTGCAGGTCTGGGTGCTCTCGACGGCACCACAGGGCTTGGAGGGCTTTCGAGGCTTTCCCTGTCCTTTTGCAGTAGACTGCCAGACCTGATCACCTGCCTAGGTCCTTACCAGGTGTCTTCGAGGCACTGAAATCACCGAGTGCTGGCCCCTTTGCGGCCCCGCTGCCACGGCTGGCTCCGGCGTGGTGCCCACCTCTCCGGTCCCAGCAATGCTGAGGGGCTCAGGGGTGCTGCCTGCTGGAACAAGTGCTAATTATCAAGTCCTGAGGGCAGCTTAATTAGGCGGGTTTTGTATCTTTCTTCTTATCTCAGGAATTTGTGCTAGGTGAGCGTGAGGAGAGCAAAGGAGAAACCTGTCATGCACTTCTACACTCATTCACTTTCACACTTTCTTCATTCTTATTAGCTTGGCAGGTTGTCAGCAGGATGGAGAAAAGCCCCTAATAAGAGTTCTGGAAAATAGAATGCAAGCATCACTGCAAAGTGCACAGGCTGTGAAAGAGGAGATTCAGGGAAGAGATGAAAGCAGTCATATAAAAGGGTAAAAGTAACTTAATTATTACTTGGCAAAAAGTATATAAAGCCAGCCACAGTGTTCAGCGAAGTCTCTGTTCATTTTCAGTCCGGTTGCAGTACTCTGGCGACTGCCCTAGAAAATTCTTGGTGGTCGCAAGAGGTTGTGATCAGGGACACGATGTCCTGCTGGAGGCCAGGCACTAGCTGCGTACCCTTGGTGTCGATACTGGGGCCGAGGAGGTTTAACATCTTCGTTCACGGTCGTCACTGACAGTGTCGAGTTAGGGTGACTCAGAAGCAAAGCCCATCAAAATCAAAGTAACTTCAGTTATAAGGATGGTTGAAGCAACGTAAGGCCTGAGAAAATAGTTGCACGAGAGAGAGGAAAGGCTGGGTGGGGAGACTTCATTGACTAGATCCCCTGTCCTGGTGGGTTACAGAGCTCTGCAGACCGGACCCTGCCCCAGCAGTTTCACACCGACTCCAGACTCAGTTCACTTGTCAGTGGATCCTGCATAACCCAGGTCCCACTTTGCTTGACGGTCCATGCTGCTCCCGGAGTGGGGGGGGCGATCCCAAGCCAGAGGAGTAGACAGGTTTGTGGCAGATGTACAGTCACTCCGTGGTGACAGACAGGGAACATTCCCACTTGAGTTTTTGGGTGCACTGCCTTTCAGACCTGCTCTTCACCGGCTGTAACTAATTTCTTTTGCAGCTGACTGAGTGCGAGGGGACATGGTACGCCAATGATGGCCAGCCAGAAGGCTGTTTAGTATTTCATTGACCTGCAAGCCAAATTGATCGATTCACTGGGTCATCTATTTGACCACCGATGTATATGATATTTGTAGTCTCTTTCCAAAGTGGGTTATCACTGTACAGTGAGTTTTGTGCCCCCAGTTTGCTTACCTGTACCTC
Source organism: Haliaeetus leucocephalus (assembly GCF_000737465.1). Lineage (NCBI taxonomy): Eukaryota > Metazoa > Chordata > Aves > Accipitriformes > Accipitridae > Haliaeetus > Haliaeetus leucocephalus. Next base: position 316,592 of record NW_010972731.1, read on the forward strand.
TTCAAGTCAGTATTCCCACTGAGCTGGACGTGCTGTGATGTGCTGAGGGTGGACAGGCCAGGCTTTCTCTGCAGATTTGTTTTGGTTTATATTAATAAATTGGCTCATTCTCCTTGCGACTTGGTTTAAAAAGAGATAGATGACTTAAAATGAGAGTGAATTAAAATTCAAAATGTGTTGGGAGCTTGAACAAGCTGGGCTGGATTCCAGGATGCTTCACGAAGAGACAAAGACAGGAGGAGAGGCAGCAGAAGCGGTGTGAGCAGACAAGAAGAAGTAAAGTGATAGCTGGCAAGGCACAGGGAGGGAGCGATTCCCCCTTGCTGACGGGAGAAGCAATATGAAGGAGGTGCTGCTGTGCCCGTGCTCTGTGTAGAGCTAACTTGTATTTTAAATTGCTTTTAAGTTAATCAAACTAGGAGGGAAATGCTTGAAGAACATTGCCCCTTTTCCCTTTCATTCTTTCCTCCTAGAGCCGAGGCTACTTCTGTCTTTGCCATTTTCTCATTTTTCAAAACCCAAATGTTTCCACTGGCTCTGTGCAAAATGAAGGAAAATACTACTTCTTTCCCTGATTGCTTTTCCCCCCAGGCAGTCCTTCCTAGGATGAAAATCTGAGAACAGCTGTACGTCGGGAAAAAGCTGCTTCTTTCCAGACAAGCCAGATGTTAGTGAGGGCACAGAGAGCCTGCCCTCACCTGCGAGAGCGTGGCTGCAGCCCGCAGGGCTGGGAGCCCCGCCAGCCCCCGAGGGCCTGCGGCCAGGCATGAGGAGCACCCTGCAAGTGCGGAGTGCTGAGTAGCAGTGGGAGGAACAATATCTGAGAAAAACAGCAATAGTCTAGTATTTCTTTGGGCAAAGCAATAGGCGGCCTGGTAAGCTGACAGCATGACATGTTGTACCACCATTTAAAAGGTCTTTGGAGTGGTGTGTTTAGGTAATGCAGCAGTACCTGGTTGACTGGGCCACAAAGGAAAGTATCTTTTTTTTTTTTCCAAGTATCTTTTTGATAGGGGAAAAAAGTGTCAATTCTTTTTTTTTTTTTTCTACTTTTGTAATTGGTTTGCATTCATTGTTTTTTTCTTACAAAGAGGATGATGAATGGGTCTTAAGTTAACACCACTTTGCTTGCAAATGAACTTAAAATAAGTCCATTTAATAAATGATAAAAAATGCAATAGAGTTGAAGGGAAGGCCAAGTAATTAATTGATTTTTGTTTTCCAAATTAATATATAAAATAAATTTGAGCAATATAATTTTCAGCTGGCTTCATAAAAATAAATAAGCATTTTCTGCAAAGCACTATTAAAGCAGGAGGAGACATAAATAAGATGACCAACATGTACTATGGCTGGGATTCCATTTTTGCAAAGGAATGGCATACTTAGGCGAAGCAGTTTATTAATGAATGCTTTTATCTTCTGAAATATCAAAGGAGATATGAAAGATTTTCTGTTCTTATGCAAAATTTTCAGTGAGGAAAGTATATGGCAAAAGGTAGCCAACCTGCACTGTAAGAATTGCTCCTCCAGCACTTTTTCTTGTCTATAAAGTCACGGAATTAATTGTATTTCTCTCTGCTCTTTCTATAAAGTTAACGCATACGTGTATGACTAAGCTTGCCTCCTGTACACCTAGCAGCCTGGAGCCCTGTGAATTTGCATGCTGTTGTATAGGTGGTCATACGGAACAGACCAGAAGCTAGTCTAACCCAAATGTTGAGGGTGGTTAAGTTATTATCCTTACAGGGGCACAAAGAATTAAACCAAATGGCTGAATACTGGTGGCTGCATCCTGCGCTGTGAACTCGGACCGCATCTCTAGCAAGAGTAACCCAACTTTTCTTCCTTCCCTGAATTTAGCATCTACCTCATAAATTCTTCTGGAACTGCCTGACACAGGAGCACACTTATTTAAGGTCAGAGCTAGCTTTTTGATAGCTTCCATAATGGTGACTGCCATTCTTAAGAATATATACTGGAAGAAATATAGATTGACTGGCCTTTGCTGCCTTCTGCTGTTTATCAAAGTTCTCAGCTGTAAAAAAATTAATATCATCTTGCTCTTCCATTTGCTGCTAACACCACTGAAGCCAGGCACTGTGGGGCTGACGAATGAGTGGCTAATGGGTCTGTTTTTAACAGCTTGGCTGCTGCTGGCGTGTTAACTAAAGCCATTTGTTTGGGAAGGGAACCGCTGTCACTCACATCTCGGCGAGCACTAACTTGCTAAGAAAGCACAGGAAATCTATATTTAAATTCTATAATAGTTTGCACCAATGTAACACCATGGAGGATTACCGTGCTCTAGAAACCTGCTTCTTCACCAGCCTCTGCTGCTGCCTGGGTAGTCTCTTCACATTAAGACGCACAAGTGGGAGAAGTTAAGTAGGGCTTTCTAGATTGCACTTCACCAAGTAAAAATGAAATCCAGAACAAATAACTTCAGAAGCTTTTGAGAGGAGCCAAGTGTCTAAGAGAGTGATGTAATGTGCAAGAAACAGTAGAAGTTCAGGAAAAAATAAGTTGATGTTCTGGCAAGGAGATTTGTCTGTTCATATGCTAAAGCACAAGAGAGATCCATAAAGGTGGCCTTCAATATCTGTGTGATTTACAAAATTCAACTATCTGTGGGGATATGCCTTCCTTGGCCTTTATAAGTGGCAGCAAAGGTGATCGGTGAGACTTGCTCAGGTTGCCTGGTGTGGCTGCGGAGCGCAGGGTTTCTCCACCAGTGCAGTAGATCTCTTTGGACATACTGCTTCTTCAGCACTTTTGTTTTGGTCCTCTGTGTCCAGGCTCTTCTGGAAGAAGACAAAGATTATGGTAAAGAATGCTGATGCTGCAGAATAAGTATTTTCATGTGCTGTGCAACATTACTTCTCTTTGGAAGACTTAGCTGTGCTGTCGTAGCAAAATTCTGAATATCTGTGCCTGTCCCTGTTGTTCCAGCCAAGTGTAAAGAGCCAAACCCGAGATGTGCTGTTGATTTTTAAAGGCTGCTAAAAATGCCTAAGTGACTCATGGATTCTTGGTTCAGTTGTCCAAAGAAGAAAGAATTGTTATAGCAAAGGTTGAGATGTACAGATAGTTTAGTCATGTCTTAAACGTAGATGCAGTACCATAGTTAGACATAGTCTATAGCATTTAAGATTTACACATGATGCGCAGAGAGGCTCAGTAACACATCTCAAACTCTTTTTCTCCTAAGGAACAGTATAAGTAAGTCTGTAGAAACATCTTTGGGGGAAGTAACAAAAAATCTGCACCTCTGGTCCAAAATGCAAAGTGAATTGAAACTAAACCATCTGGGGCGTTTTGGGAAGGTTAGTTAACTTTTGAAAAAAGGTAAATATGTCCCTATACTCCTGATTTCAGGTCTGAAGTTATCTTACCTGTAGCTTTTGACAGAAATCTACTATAAGTTATTGGCTGGATCACTTTGGTCTTCTCACTTTCATTTGTCCCCGCTTGCATGACAACGCTTTCAAATTTATTAAAGCCCCTGCGAATGGGCCACTGATTGCATATGTAGGTTTTTCTCAAAGTTTTTAGAAGAGCTGTCATGCAGCGAGCTCAGGTTGTAAAATTCACAGTGGCTGAAAGGTGAACTGAGAAAAATGCAAATGTAAGGAACACTTTGCATCTTTCTGCTGGTTGCTTTTTATGGTATACACCTCATATTCAGCTCCTTAGCATAGAAGGTCTTATGAGGAGAAAACTGTGTCTTTCCTCTCACAGCCCTTTAGCATAACAAGACCCTTATTTTCTTCAAAGCTTCTGAGCACAACCCAACATAAATATTAAATAAGTTACACTGATAGTATTCCTGTGCCTCCACTTAGAGATATTACATCATCCTACACTTTGCTTGTGAATTTTCCCCCAGTTGGACATAGCGTTTGGCTAGGCAGTGAGCGCTGGAGATGATGCTGTATGCAAACTTGTCGGCTCCGCTCCCACGGCAGAGGATGGCTTCAGCATAGGGTCTCCTTCCAAAATTACACTACAGATTGGTAAGTGTTGTAACGGCACCCTTCCTTTTTATTAACACAACCTTATCTAAGATTGAGTGAAAGCTTTTGCGAGCCTCTGGTGAAGGACTCTGTGGCGTAGGCAGTTTGCTAACGACCTCTGCTGAGTGGCAGCAGTTAACGTGGAGCAAGCCGAGCAGCTATCGAACTTGCACCCGTGTGCGGGGGTGATGCTGCACACCATGCGCAAACAGACCGAGCCAGGATGGGGTTTGTCACGAGAAGTGACAAACTGTGAAGTGTACAAAGTTGAAAGCCTGCTGGCTCCTGTCCCAGCTCTTGGCTGGGAAGAAGAAATTGGTGGAGGGAAGAGGCTGTGGCTAGCAAAAGCATTTCTGTGCAACACGGTAGGGTGTGAATCAGAAATAGCGAGGATGGCTCTTAGCAAGCTGTTCTGTAGCTGTTTTACTTTCTCCAGCAAAGCTCCCTCGTCTAGCACCAGAGTGACTTTCCCTGGGTGGCACCACATTATGGCTTACAGTCACCAGCAGCTTCAGCTGCCCCTTCATGGCAACACATTTCTGACCTACTGCTGTCATCTACCATCTCTCCCAGCCCGTGCCATCTTGTACCCTTCTTGACTTCTCCCTCCCATCAAGGAAAACGCGTGATAAACCCGTCTGTGGCCTGGCCAAGGCTGTGCCGTTTCTCGCCGTGCAGTGGCTGTGCAGAGCCACGGGGTTTGGGTTGCAGCGTGAGTGCTGCGTGAGGGTGCTGGCCCTCAGCCTTGCATGCCCCTGGGTACGAGTCTGACAGCAGTACTGTCCTGCCATGGCATGCTTTGGATGAAATACTTGAAAATTAGAGGTTGTAGGAATGATGCATCCTTCTCACCTTCCTCATCTCCTTCACTGCTGCGCTCCTTCCTTTGCTTATGCTCAAGAAGTCCTGAGATGCGGCTGGAAGTCTTGACTGAAGGCTATTTGCTTGTGTCCTTGGCTGTTTGCTGGGGTGGGGATGTGCGTGGTGCAGCTTGCTGAGACCCACGCCTGTCGGAGGCTGAGCTCTGCAGTTGCCAGAGCCTTTGGTGGGAATGAGGAGGGGCTTTGCTCTTTGCTGGGGTATGTGGCAGTTGCAGGAATCAGTTCCTAGTGTGGAAGCAAGCAGTTTATTTCCTGAAGTGAAGAGTACAGGGGAGTCTCAAGAGACCAAGGTCAGATCTCTACAATGACAAGAGGAGCTGTCTGTCAAACTCTTAGCATCAGTATGAGGTCCTCTTGTAGAGACTAGCAGATGTGTGTAAACTCCGCACTTTACAAACCACTGAGGAACTTTTCTTTCCTAATCCATTGAAAATTAGGAAAGATTTCAGCCCATGCCTCCATTGCACTGTTTTATTCATGCAACACCCATTGCATTAAAACCACATTAACAACACGTAAAGCCAAGTAAGAGAGAGAAGAAGAAAGAAAAATCATGGTGAAGGCTGAAACAGATTTTGCCATTATCGTGTCCCTCATTCCCCAGTCACCAAGTGGTGCTATTTGACAGCTTTTTCCTGCACTCATTTGTGCCAAGATACTTGAGGAGATACACCTTATTCTGTCCTCGCCTGTGAATTTCTTTGCCTTTATGGTTTCTTACCATCACCTTAATGTTTTCTTACTGTCATGTTTAGCGTGTGAATAAAACCAGTGGCAGGACACACGGTGCTTAGAAAATTATATCTTGTGTGTCTGGAGTTCGAGTTTATGGCTTTCTTTCGTTGCTTCAGTAGTCTAACGCATGGCTAGCGGAAGCATTTTAATCTGTTTCAGATGTTGTCTGCATTAAGGGGGAGGAGAGAAACCTTCAAATGAGCAGGGAGGCTGGTGAACAAGAGATGGCTGAATGCTGCAACACATTGTTATTCAGGGCGTGCCTTCTGAAATGCACTGGCTGGTCAGCAATTTTCATGTGTGCCAGATCTGAGGCTATGAATCACTTGATACTGGACCAGCACAGAATTACTTAACCCAGGCATTGGGCCCGATTCTGGGTTTCTTGAGCAGAACTCGTCACGATGCAAGGTTGGCATGGACAGCAGATCAGATCGCAGTCTTGGGCCTCTGTCTACAGCATGTTGCCACTGTTGGGAGACTCAAGTATTTGTGGGATTTTTTTTAAATTAAATGCTTATTTAATTTATTGGCAATCACATTTTGTTTTCTTTTAGCACTGGCAGTGTGATGCTGCAGGGCACTCTGGAGGGGATGAGGGTCTGCAGGGTGACCGGGGTGAAGGACTGACCACCAGAAGTCAGGCTTTGCAGGGAGACCTGTAGGGCAGCAAGCAAGCTGGGTGCTGCAGAAAACTTTAAACCCCATTTTTTTAGAACTGAACTCTCCGTGAAACTTTGCACTCATTGTTATACCTGCTAAGTGCCACTGCTTCTGGCAGTGTGTAGATGTCACAAGAACAGAATTCAGGTAGATTTTTCTACCTGTGGTATTTTGCAGACGATTGTCAAGGAAACGTAACTTCCACTCTATTTAGGAAGTATACGTTTATAACTTTAACGTAGGTAAAGCGGTGCTTTTGTTACACAGCAGATGGGAAGACCCCAAACCTTTTGAATGTTTGTGAAACTTTCCAACCACTTACAAATTTTCTTTGAGAACTAAAGCTTATTTCTGGAGTTATCCTCCATACTTTGATGTCTTTATAAATGCTGAAAAAATGTCTCCCTGTCTGCTGTGGCTCTACATTTATAGCATGCTCACAGCAAAATCCTATTTCTGTTTGTAGTTGTAAAAACTCCCAAGCTGATCCCTAAATAGATCTGATTGCTCTGTAATCCTTACTGCCTCAATTTGTCTTAAAAATATTGGTCTATCCTTTCTAGTCATTAAACATATGCCCCTTCTGTCTGCCACCAAAGATTTCTGTGGTGTGAGTATTCTGTGGAGAATATTTCATATTTTCCACATGGGGATTAGAACAGGCTTAATGGAGTGTAAATCTTTATATGATTTGAATAAACAGGTTTCTGCCTTTCTTCTGATAGTTAATTTTGTTCGTTAATTTTGAGCAGGTCTAGCAGACCTGCCATTGGGATTAGTGAGACCCGAGGGTCAAGAATTGCTGGAAGTGAAGGGCTAGACACAAGCTGTAGTTACAGCAGGTTTTCCAAATCTGACTGGGAATGCTGAAAGGCAGTGCTGTCCTCTTATGTAAGGAAGGTTCTGCGTGTGGAGCTGGTCCATGTCTCCGAGCTCTTTAAGAGACCTGGCTATCGTTTTTATTACCTTATGTATTATTTACCACTGGCTTGAAATACTAGTATTTCAATAGGAAATGAGTTTCTCATTCTGTTAAATGTTTTAAATTCTGAATGTGGGCAAAGAAGTCAAACATGCAGGGAAAAAGCAAATAATTAAAAAAAATAAAAATCCAGGGTTTTTGGAGAAAAGGGATTTGTGACTTCTTATCTGCCCAATTTAAGGACTGCCTGCCATCTGCAAGCTCTGGCCCAGGGGAGGGCTGTGAAGGACCGCAGAGCGGTTCCTCTGGAGCTGGTTCACCAGCCCTCCCTGCCATGTCCACGCCAGTCCCGGGACTAGTGCTGGTGGACCAGAGCCTTTCTGGAGTAAACCAGCTTCACCAGCTTGGGTCCCCACCAGCCCCTGGCTCAGCAGAGCAGCTTGTGGGTGGTCAGTTTTTCCATGGCTGGTACTTGCACTTGTTCTGCAGTCATTTAAATTAATTCTGCCATCATTTAAATGGAACCGTAAGGTAATTTTTGTAATTGATATTGAGGTCAGAAATATGGTTTTGTTGTGTTTTCACTTGCTGCTCTTATAGTTTCTCCTGACATCGTCCATAGTGCTGTCCTGGCATCCCAGGTTGGGTTTCCCTGCTGGAAGGATTAATGTCACATCTGCGTCACTCCTGTAGGCATGCACCGTTACTGTAATTACTCTGGTGCCATTATAAGCTGAATGTAGCGTACTTTCTCCTCTTTTGTTATTGCAAATTGACATTAATAGGCATGGTTTGGAAAATGTTACCTATGCTAAAGAAATTATTGGAACTATTCTGCTACTTAAAGCTTTCTTGGTTCTTTTCCTTGTGGTCGTTATACCCACAAGGGTATAACCCTTTAACCCACACATAGGGCTGGGTGGTTGGGGAAAGAGTCTTTGGCAGAATGAACTGAGATCTTTGGGATTAGTGGGGAGATTTGTGTCAGTAAGTTATTCAAAATATGCCATAAAAGAGAACAAGTTCAGGGGGAAGGAGGACATCTGTCAAATGATTTGAAGAAATTCAAAAGAGTGGAGGATACTGGTGAGAAATTAGGTGCTGTTGGTGATAAACATTTCTCTCAAAAAATGACAAATAACTGGATGTTGAGATCTGTTTCTATAAAGTATTGGGTTGCCTGTCTCAAAGAGAAGAGGCATACATTTGAGGCAGGCTTTACAGATTTTGCCAGGGGAGGCATTTTTTAAAGAGCTGTCATTGTAGAGCACAGAGCCCCTCCAGAGATGTCCCCATGACGAGAGCTCTCCTTCCTGGGCAAACCTCGCACACCTGCAATGGCAGCCGTTGGGAGTACGCCTTATCTTTCACACATCTGTTTATGTTACAGCATCCCATTGGTTTTTAATAGAAATACTGTGTGAAATAAAATTCATAGTTTCTTCTTTTCTAGCTTTTTAATCAGAAATTCTGGGAACGATGTTTCTGTTCGACCCTTGCAGGGTCTCTAGTTGAGGTCTGTGATGACATCCCAGGGATGTCTACAGTTGTTCCAGTACAAGCGCCTTCACGTTACCTACCGTTGTTCACACCAGCTGGCTGCCTTGTTCATAACCTTCACCTCAGCCTATTAAAGAAATAGCTGAAAAGATATCTTTTCATTTCAGAGCAACTTGCACTTAGGTTTTGTCCCTCTAAGATAACTAAAGCTCAAGTGCTGTGCAGTGTTCGAACATAAGTGTTGTATACAGTTCTCCCTATGTACTTGCTCACCTCAGCAAACAAAGAATTGCACATCATTGATGTTTGTTTAGAGTTGCAAAATTTAGTCCCTAGGGTTGTTTATACACTATGTTTGTTTTTTTTTCTCTCCCAATGCTCATATTTGTCAGATGACAGCTGGGAAATTCAAGATGCTAGTGTGTATATGAAATGAGAAACCATCTTCTGTTTGTTTAATAGACAAGGCAGCAGTTAATAGGTTAATACTGTTTTCTAGCAGTCGACTTGGGTATGAAGCGCTTAGATGTGCTTCCGTGCTGTCCATACTTGGAGTCTCTAACGCTACAGGGATTGGGCTGTTCTTTATGTCTAGAGAAGTTGCATTACAAGATGTCATGTCTTACGCTGCATGTAAGCACATACCACCTACAGATACCAAGTGTACTCTAAGTTTGGGGGGGGGGGTTGCTTCATATTGATGAATAAATGGAGAGGCAGGAAGGCCCAAGGAAATGGACAGCAGCCCGGGAATCTGGTAGTGCTCTTCTAAAATGGGAGGCTTTGTCCTTGCTGAGGAAAGCCACCCAGCATGGCTAGAGCTGGCCCTGAGCCCGAGGCATCCCGTTGCCAGCCTGCTTTTGCCTCTTGCTTTGTGATCTTGGGCAAGATGCAGAGATGCGGCACTGAAATGTCCCCATCTGTAGAGGAAAGATAACAATACTCGTCTTCCAAACAGGGATTTTGCTAGGATTAGACGGTCAATGTTTCTGTGGGTCTTTATAACATGAAGTGCTACATAAATGATGAGCGTCCCTGTTAAACACCAGGGACATCTGTGGTGTTGTATAAATAGCAAACAATAATAAAAATATCAGCTTGGGTTAACTTCTTAAATAGTTATTTCTCCAAGCTGCCAGTAACGTCTTTTTTAAATCATTCAGAAGCAAATTAGCATGCAAATGTTTCTGCCTCTGTTAACAGATGATTTTGTCAGTTTTTAGTTTAAAAGATGAACAACTCAAGATTAGAAGTCAGAGCCTGTTATTCTCTGGGTGACAATGGAAATCAGCAGACAAAAAGTATCCAAGAGATTTCTGCTTCTAGTTAAAAAAAACCATAATTGCTTAAAGGAAGTCTAAAGGGAAAATGCCATCTAAGATCTGGTGACCTCAAAGGAGCAAATAACTAAATACAGAATAATTTTAAAACTCACCTACACTAATCATGGGAAGGCAGTGTATCTGGTAACTCCTTTGCACATGATCTTGCCTTTTGAATTTTGCAAGGTCATACATGTTTGGTCTCACCCAAGCACACAAATCAATGAAACCCAACAGTGCGATGTGACTGACAGCACCATTTTCGGGTAGGCTGTGGGATTTTGAACAAACCCTAAATGAGTTCAGAGTTAGTCTGAAGCAACGTGAGTGAAGCAGATGGTTTTTGCTCCATATGAGCAAAAGAAGAATCAGATCTATTGCCTGGAATCGGAGTGCATTAATGGATCTCTCTGCTATTTTGCATGCCTTTTCCTGCTTATCTCCAGTTTTCACTCTCTTCCTCAGCGTTGTTTCTGGCTTTCAGATTATATAAACATCCTTAGTCCTTTTAAGGTATAGTCTTGTGTTATACCTAAGCCTATTTAATGGCAACTGCTGTCAGAAGCGCTCCCAGCTCCACCCTTGGCTTTGTGTTCCTGCTGTCCCTTTTGCACTGGATCTTGCAGAGGTGGTTGGCCAAACTTGTTGGAAAACTAACTCACTAAAAAACCTCCACAAAATCCCAAACCCTACCTTTTCCCTCTGATTAACCCAGTCATCAAACTTAACACGAGCAAGGGGACAGGAACCTGGAGCAGGGACAAACTGCTGGAGGGAATGTGAACTGCTGATTTTGACAGAAACCTACAGTTGCACCAGATTAAATGTAATGTCAAATTCCTGTGGTAGGACACCTTGGTTGGGAAAGGTGTGATATGAGCATGTGTTCAGGCAGATAAACTTGCTGTCAAGGGAATGTGCTGCTCACACACGCTGTAGGTCTCAAGAGAGACTGAAGAATGTTTATGGACTCACCTTCTCACAGGGCGAGCATACTCTGGAGCTGCTCTCTGGGGTGACACCTCAGCGCAGGGACTGGGGACAGCCTTACCATGGCAATACAAGTATTGGTGGCAGCCCTCTCCTGCCTGGGAGAGTCGGTTAGGAGGACCAGCCTGCTGCCTGTGCCAAATCTGGCTGGTTTAATGTCAGTGTCACTCCTGGATGTCTGGCATGGCAGAGTTGACGTGCCCCTGGTTTGCTGCTGTTAGACACGTTACAGCAAAGCCAGGGAGCAGTCAGTTCAGACATCAAGATTAACATTGAGATTCACATGCACACAGAGTTCAGCTTAAGTGTGCAATCCACCCAGAGTCATAAATGTTAGTGTAAACAGATGTCTGTGATAATTAATTAAATACTGCTGGTGAATTCGTAATAGCTGAGACAGACACAAAGTATCAGTATTCAATGTGCAAAACAGCACCTCTAGCAGCTGAGGGAAGGCTGTTGCATTCCCGTTTGGCTGTGCCCGTCGCAGCCCAAAAGCTGCTGGTGTTACACACAGGAGGAGAAAGTCTCCCTGCACCCGGCTCCCATCCAGCCCCCAGACCTCTGCCCGTGTACAGGCAACACGTGAGCGGTGCCCCACCAAGGGCCACGTCCTCCTCTGACTTGTGCGAGACCTGTGGCCACGACAAGGTACACAAGGACCATAGCGAGAAGGTTTAGTAACCTCACTATGGGCTCCAAATGGCCAAAGCAGAGGCCTGGGAAGTGCCATATATAACATCTTTATGCCTGTACTTCAGATCTTCCCTTAGAGAGACACAAGGTTGCTTCTCCTCGCCTCTGTTTTCCACAAGCTAGATGATGGCAGTCACTCCCACAGGCATTTGGGACAGTGCATTTCAAGGCTGCAGTTCAAGGCTCTCAGGTTAATTCCAAGTGACTTTTACACTTACTGGTCTAATTGCTTTCAAGTTCAAACCCTTCCACTTTGATAACAGGAGTTATGATTGATTGAATGTCGGTTTAGATATTGCTTTTAAAACTGCTGGTTTTAGATTGAACTGGTGCTGAATTCTTCTCCAAATGAAGCTGTGGCCCTGAAGCTAAAAGGCTAAAAGTGGGGTGCACGGGAGGGCTGTGGGCTGTACGATGAGGGGCCATGGGAATGGAGATGGTGTGCTGGACTGGGGTGCTGTGTCCAGCTCTCCTCCCTCCCCAGGGCACTCCTAGGATGCTCTTGGGGCCAGGCTCCACTCAGGAACTTCTGGGGTGCGTACAAGCTTGGGGACAGTGTGAGGCTGTTGGGTTAGGGGCATCGTACAGCTGGGACAAGCACAGAGCACCGGCAGCGCTGGACGGACCCACCAGACTGGCAAAAGAAGGGGCTACATCTGCCCTTGTGCCGTGGCACGCAGGGTGCTGTGTACAGGGGCAGCGTTACAGCTCTGGGTCAACTGCCTTAAAAAATCATGGTGATTACTATTCTTCTTTCCCCGATCAATTCCTCCTGCAATTTTACGCTAGAATTGGCAACTAAATTTTTAAGGCCGTGCACTTTGGGAATACAGGATAGAGCGGTACATGGTTTTATCTTCAGCAGCACATGTGTTAACAGGAAAGAAAGATCATCAGCTGAAGATGCTGTTGAACCAGTGTTAGTGTTAACTCTATATATGGTATAACACAAACAGCCTGTAACATTTATTTTTCTCTATATGTAACACAGAAACACAGCATCTACCTGCAGGAATGTGTCTCTATATAAATAAGGCACCTTAACTTGAAGAAGTTAAGGCGCTTTAACAGGAGAAATCAGTAAACGATTTCTTTTTGCCTATCTTGTGGGTATGCCCGACACTGCTCAGCCAAGGATGGGGCAGAGTATTATTTTTTTTATCTAAGGGCCCTGGGGTACATCCTGGTGCCAAGGAGCAGGAAGTGAAAGCAGAGACACATTAAATCCTGGATATGGTACAGGTTGGTCGAGATGGCTTGATACCAGACACAGCCACACAGACTGGTAATGTGTGGCAGCTTCTGGAGTTTGTGGTGGCTGCTGGAGGAGAGGACCTGGGGCAATTAGGGATGCACTGCTGAAGCATGACTCAGCTTGGCCAACAAGCTGCTCAGAGTGGCAACATGAATTATGGTTCTTCCATTAGAATTGCCAAGAGTCCCAGAAAATGGAGAAGTTTATCACTGAGCAGTGGGCCCAGGGACCTCCAGTGTTCATTGCATTCAGAATATCACATCGCTGAATCATTTTTGACATTGTAGCCAGCAAAGACTGACAAGACCGAAGCCTGAAGGCACTTTCTACTGCAGCAAATAGCACCAGCTGGCACTGCAGGAGATGTTATACTCCCCATGGAATTATTTCTGAACTCTGTAAAAATTATGTTTTCCTGTTATGTGGTGGTCAGGCTGCAAAAATTGGCAAAGCCCCTCCATCTCCCTGCTCTGGAACTTGAACTGCAACCACAGGATGGGATTACAGGAGGAAGATGACTGGATAAACTGGAAGCAAGACGGAAAGAAGCCAGCAGGAAGAGTTGCATGTCCATCTAAGATACATACAAGTGGTGCATTACAGCTGAAACCAGAACGGCTGCCCTAACAAATCGTTGCCTCCTCTGGTAAAAAAAAAAAAGGCGGGAGGGGGAATATGTGTGGACAGACAGGCAATTGCTGCTGTGTTTCTAATCACTCTTGCGTATTTCTGATAAAGATAATATAAGCCTAAAAGATGAACTGTCCTTTGTTAGCAAACAGATAAACAGACGATGCTTAGAGAAGTTCAGACCTGCCGAGTCCTGTATGTTCAGCACAAGGTATGCACATCTGGCCACCGTCTCCCCGTCTGCTGCCACAACACTCTCAGCTTGCTTATTCCCCAAACAGCTCCAAAAGGTTCCTGGACCTCAGGTACCAGATGTAGATGTGATGGCCACTCAGAGATGCCAACTTATTTTGCAGAATCAATAGCAAGGGCAGCAGTCTCCAAGAAAGGTGTGCATTCCCCTATATCTGTCCTGGGAGTGGAGGAACTGAGCTCCGTGCACTGGCACCTTGAGCAAAGGTTCAGCCACTGATTTATGCATCTCTGCCAGCTTTCCTCAAGGGGCTGCAGCACGTTGCAAGGCAAATGGTTTCAGAGTAGGGGCACACAATCAAAGCAATAGTTCCTCTTGTTTAACTGAGTTATGGCTGCTCATCAGCCGAGCTTCAGTAACTCAAGGGAGGTGTGCTCACAGCTGGTGGTAAATGCAAATGCCAGCATGCCAGAGCACAGCCATTGCAGTAGAGGAGCTGCAGTAAGTTACATGTTACGGTGATACTTTCATTACTGGTTTTTTTTGTTCCTTTGCTTTAACTAAGAGACAGACGAGGTTGGTTTTTTATAGATGGCAAAACTGAGAGAGGCTCAGAATAAGCCCCACAGCCTGGGAGTCCCAGCCCTCTGCATCTGACACACACCTTTGGCTGAGAGAAGTTATTCTGCTGCTCTAGAGATGTCACGACACGGAGTACAGCACACACACTCCACGCTGGCCACAGTCGGTACAGCTCCATCAGACAGCGCTTGCTCACGTGAACTCCAGGGTCCAGGTTTCCAAACAAGTAGCTTGTCCTAAACAGAAGTGAAGGTGCCTCAATCCCTGCACACAACTTCAAGGCACTCCGTGGTGGATGACACAAGCAGCCAGGCAGCAGCTCTCTGTTTTCTGCTGAGGTTGGGGCATTCACCAGGGACACTGTAATGGTAAATTGTTCAACACAACAGCACCTCGGCTTTCGGTAGCAAAAAGGGAAATCCTTTGTTCCCTGTATTCTAAAAACAATGGGAAGCAGCATACTGGAGAGATGTAGGTAGCCAGTGGTCTTTCTGAAAAGTAGGCTATAAGTGGATGTATATATGTACCTCTGCCCAGAACATAAATGTACCCTTCATCAGAAACACAGGCCCTACCTCCTCACAAGTGGAAGAGATTGCATAAGGTGTTTTCATTTGCAGTGTCTTAAAAATCTGTTCTGCCTTAACCATCAGTCTTTAAAAAAAAAAAAAAAAATCTGTTCATGTGAGTTGTTAAAGTTTTGTTAATATTGGGAATTGAGCTCTTGTGTTATACGATTTATGAAGTTTTCTAAGGTGTAAAAAATGCTACCACTCATCTAGTAATTACTAACAGCTTGACTGAAGAAGAGCCGTGCAACTGTGTCTCACAGCAAAATAAGATCCCATTTTTGTTTGGGATTCTGTGCCCTATGTGATTTCTGTAAGTGGCATGAGAGGAAGGGATGGGTGAATTTTTTCCAGTTGAAACCTCTCCGATGCCTGCAAATTGAATGGAGTTTGATGTATTTTTAATTAATAACTCCACACAGAGACACGGTTTGGGATGGTCAGTGGATGAGGAGGGACCCTATTTCTGAGCTTAGCAGAAATCTTTCTGTTTGCCTTTTTTTCCTGTGAGACTTAAAACTTGACTATTTTTTGCATGGTTTTCATGTCATTTC
Source organism: Haliaeetus leucocephalus (assembly GCF_000737465.1). Classification (NCBI taxonomy): domain Eukaryota; kingdom Metazoa; phylum Chordata; class Aves; order Accipitriformes; family Accipitridae; genus Haliaeetus; species Haliaeetus leucocephalus. The sequence goes on from NW_010972731.1 coordinate 332,100, forward strand.
CTCCACCAGGATGAAATAAAATAATTTCATGCATGATAAAGAAATTCCTGGTCAGTTCTGTTCTGAGAGACCAGTGTCGGAAGCTTTAGAGTGAGATAAGTAAAAAGACAACGTTAACTTTTCAATATCTATTTCAAAGACTTTTTTTCCCTGCTTAATCTTCAAAGACTTTTATTTTGTCACAGCTCACGTAGTTTTGATCACTAATGTATCCACAATGCTCTCTGTACAGATTGTGGGCATTCAGAGATGATGGGGGGTGGTGTCTACCTGTACTGACTTGGGGGCACAGGTCTCCTGCAAGGAAAACTGTAGTCTCCAGTATTTGCAATATTCTCTTATGCACAGGTAAAATCAACAGGAGCTTGGCATTCAGTGTAAGCCTTAAAGCAATCAACAAAAAAATCCAAACAAATAATCCCCCTCCAAACCCTCAGGAGGCATTAGATTGAAAGCAAGTGGTTTGGAGATTAATTTCTTAGAAATTTCTAAATGCAGAAAAAGCTTCACGCCTTTGAATACTAATTGGATGCAAAGCTCGTAATTTATGTGCGTGTTTGTGACAGGCAATGATTACTGGAGCGATGTGCTTTGATGCTGTATGCCCAGTGGACTGGCGCTGGCCTCACAAGATGGATTTTGTGTCTGATGTCGGCTCATCCCTCATGGGCAAATGCTGCAGACTCTGACTGCAGGTCACCAGTAGCTTTAGCACACCGTCGTGCTCTGTCTGGTGTTTTAGGAAGTCCTGTTACACCTGAGAGCAAGGAATTTCAGTGCTTCCCCAAACTGCGTCTAAACCAGTTTCCCTGTCCCACGAAACGGCGCTGGGGGCCTTCTCAGTGCTCGAGTCCCGCACACCCCTGGGCCCCGTGCGTGGCCAGGCTGCCCGGGCGCTGGGAAGGCAGATGCTGCTGTAGGACACCCTGGGCATCACAGGAGCACCACGATGGACAAAATCAGCCGACTGCTCTCTCGCAGCAAGCAGAGGTTGATGATGCTCTGTCATAAGTGAGCTCAGATTCAATCTCTGTCTTTGAAAGTGAGCAAAGCCTACTCAGCCTTCCTTACAGCTATTCATCAAAACTTCAAAGTAGTAATATTTTTCCTGCAAGGTAGGGGCACAGCCTGGCATCCATTTTTTCCTTTTTACTTAAAGCAGTAAATCTTCATTTTCTTAGAGCTCTAGGAGCAATTTCTCATCTCCATATATCCCTGTTTATAAAGATGTTATTTACGCAGACATCTCTTCGGCAAAATCTTTTCTTCCTTAAGACTCAGTACCCTTGAAGCACTATATTCCCCTTTTAATGCACATCTTGTTTCCAGCCCAGCACCCTGCCTAGCCACAGGACTCTGCCTTCTGCTGTGGCTTCAGCCTTCTATTGACAGCAGGTAGTTTGCAACTCATTCCGCTCCATGTAAAAGCAAAGCTGACCATCAGCTTCTTCCAACCCATCACCTCTTACCTGAGATAAAAGGCTGTCCTTCTTCACAAGGCAGCATGGGAAGCATGTCAGAAGAGCAGCATATCCCATGGCCAGACTTGTGTTAGAGGAGAGTCTGATCCTCTCCTTTGGGACCTGTCATTCCATGTTACAGACCAGCCCAAGCAGCTACAGGGCGCTCTCATTAGTATTCACTGTATTTCATGCAGAATTGTAAAACACTGAACTCAGATGAAAACAGTCTGCCTTAAATTATGTGGCCAACTGCAAGCTATCATAGCATGACATGCTCTCCCTGTGATGGTGGAGCAGCATTAGGCCAAATCTGAATGCTTGTGGCAATCCCATCTGGGTTTTATTCAGAAATAATTTGGTAATACTCATGGGACTGAAGAAATGAGTATCTACTTACCCATGGCGTTTGCTGGGGGTATTTTCAGGCACACTCTGAAGAGGCTGTTGAAAGACACAGTGGGACAAAGGAGAGAGCTCGGGGTGCTGAGCGCTCCTGGGGGGCTGAGTGCCCTCAGCCCAGCGGCTCTGCTGGGTCTTTGCCAACCCACTTTGATTCCACACTTGTTTTGCACTAATCTGAGTTCAAAGACTTCACCAGGAGGCTTCCAAAGTTACAAATGTAAGAAAGAGGAAAATTTGACCCTAGCCACAATCAAAGTAGAAATACCAGCACTTGCTCCTTATGGAGGAGAGGGGAAGAAAAAGGAAAAGGAGGGGGGGGAGAGCAAAGACCAAGCAGACGCTCTGTCTATAGGCTACCTCTAATAGCTCAAGTGCTGGCAAAGCAAGGCATGAAGACCTCGGAACGATCAGACCTTAACAAGCTGAAGCCTGGTGCCTGGTAGGCCTTGCAATAGGAGGGGGGCTTTGCTTAGCTCTAGGCTTTGCTTAGCTAACCTTTCCCCACTTAGTACTTTCTTAATTCTAGTCCAGGCACTGCATTTGTCCAGCTCGTCGTCAGTGTGACACCACGTTTGCCACCATACTGTCATTCCAGCCTTCGGCACTGAGACCTCGGAAACGAAGCAGACGAGAGCCATCAGCTCCATCCCTAGCTCAGGGCAGGCCTCAGGCAGGCGCTGCGCGAGCTTTGCTCTCTCTGCTCAGTTATTATTTTGGTACCTCCAGCTTTGCAAACCCTCCTAGCACAGGCCGATTCTTAGACACGTTAAATGCCACCGTACTGCGAACACATGGACAAGTTGCCTAGGGCTCAGCTATATCAGTGAATGGCACAACTTGTAATTCATCCTGTCAATAAGTGGGTGTGTTAATCAAGGGGAAAATCTGTGCAATTGGCTGATTTTGATTCCAATTAATTTCCCATTAACAGACTTACTAACTCATTAACAGAATGCCTAGTTAGAGATGATGCCAATAACTCTTTGGCACATATGGCCCTCCTGCCATCATGGGAGGGAGTGGGCTGGCTCAGTCAGAAAGGAGAACTTTGAGGATCCTGGTGCCTTTCTTAAAGTAAGGATTTTTACCTCCATTTTTTTATAGAGGGGTCTGCTTGCTGGAGGACCCGTGTCTTGGTTAAGATTGAGCTCTTTGTAAGGGCAATTTGGTTTTGTGTGATAAGAAGCAGTTTCCAGTAGCATGTGTATTGTGAAGTTTGATAATTTTGATTTCTATCTGAAATTATTGTGGCTTTATGTAAATCTGAAGAATATAGTGTTCCATTTGTATCCCTTGCTTTTTTTCCAAAATGATGAGGGCTTTTCACAACATAAATACTGGGGGGGG
>NW_010972731.1:335321-337700 GCF_000737465.1 Haliaeetus leucocephalus
GGGGGGGGAATAGTGCAAGTGAAGCATATCTATCCTTTTCTATCCATCCTAAAAAACTCTAAGGGCTATGGAAAAACACTTTGGAGCTGTTAATAATTGGGGGTATTGATTAGGTATCAGGTAGTCAAGATTCTGGCTTATGATTCAGAAGACTTACTGCTGGCTCAGACCTCTAAAACATGCAGTACTCAGTGTGTCAGAGAAGGAAGGAAGTTTTGGCATACCTAGGTGTTTTAAAAGTTTTCTAGTGCTTCAGGTTCCTGCTGTTTTGTACCACTCTGCTATTGAAGAGTTGTTTTAAATTCAACCTACCAAGTGGACTCATTCAGTGGAGAGGAAGTTTTGGGAGCTGAGACTTGCTGGGTAGGAACTGGGCAGGATAGCGTAGCAAAGAAAATTAACTTTCATGGAATCTCTTTATAGTTCTGGGTATTTTTTAAAAAGTCCCTTCTGTAGTGTATTAGATTTCAGTTGGTAGAAAGAAGGCTTTTTTGTTTGTTTGTTTGTTTTTGTTTTTTTTCCCCACAGAGGAGTTCCTCATGCCTCCGAAGTCAGTGGGAGTGCTGCTGTGGACTACAGCTGCTGACCCATCATTTTGTTCTTCACCTTTGTGGTTTGTAGTGAGCCACTAGCATTCATCTCTGCTCCTGGACAGTGTAATTTAGGCTGCTCTTGGCTTCTAGCTGTGCCATAGACCATTGAGTAAGAACTCTGCTATTGAAAAAGAAAACCCTTAGGACTAACCTCAGTGGAGTTAAGAATGGTATCTTCAGTTGTGGGTGCTTTATTTGGAGCATCCACCTCAAAGGAGCTTGATGTCATTCCTGTCGTTGAGGGTTGGTTCTGGTAAGAGTTACCATGCCTCTGTTTTCTACAGGTTTGTTGTCTCTTTCTACCTGCAAATCATGTTTGAGGTCTCTTGGTTTCTGGATATGTGGCAGCCCCTGCTGTGCTGTAGAGCGACTGGGTATCTGCAGAACATCACAAGTCAACGTGCAATAACTTACATGGTCCTTCAACTTTATTATAAATGGCAGACTTTAGTTTAAATGTGATTCTCTTCCAGCATATCTCAGACTCAGATGCTTACAAGTGTAGTTTAGGACCCTCGCAGTGCATGCAGCTTTACTAACAAATGCTGTGTTAACCACCAGTCCTGGGAACAGCCACTGAAGTCGGACCTAATGGATCAGTTACACAATCCTGGAATTTAAAACAGCAGTGTGAGGGAAAAAAAAAAAAAACCCAGAGCAAATGGTCTGACTTGGGGCAAGGAAAATAATTTTATTTTATAATTAAGCTACAGAGCAAGATGACAGACTTCATAAACTGAGTCCTGTTTCCCTAGACAAGCCAATTAATGTACATGGTTGGAATGATATGTGTTTTAACAAGCAGCATGAAAAATAGTGTGTTTCAAGTTGGGAAAGTCACATTCAAAGCCTTTAACATGCACAGTCAGCTAGATACAAAATGCCAACAAATCTATCTTAACAAGCTTTTAAAATGTATTTGGAGTAATGAGGAGAAAATATAGGAAGACTTATAAACACACATGAAAGTAATTTCAGCAGTTATAGATTGCATAGCACAGTGAAAGCATTTTAGTTACTGAGCAGCAGTAAAATGTGTTGACTGTTTAATTTGTACACAGTTTTATTTTATAGCATTTTAAAAGTTGCCTTTTGGCAGAGAGAATACATAAGGATGTAGAGTTATTGTAAGGCAGATGACTGACGAGAGCTCAAGTTATCTTCAAGGTTAGAACTATTGTAGGAGAATAATGCTCCCAAGGATCTGGGATGTATGTGGCTGGTGTCTGTGTCTATAATCAATTCCAGTTATGGATCCCACCAGCAAAGGCATACTTGGATTCTTGCAATTCATTAGCAGCTGTGTTTCAGATACTTTGCCAGGGCCTGATCCCAGCCTCGTGCTGGACAGCCTGCCCTTCATTCAGTGGACTTTAGATGGGGCCTTTAATGAGAAACTGTCTTTTTACAAATGCCCTGTGATCAAATAGAATAGGTTCCTCATTGCTGTTTGTGAAATGACTGTGACTTCCTGCATATTCTTTTTTATCTAACAACCACACAGGAGTCCCAGAGTCCTTACGAGGCCTAGAAACTTCATTACAGATAATTTTAGAGTTGGTATCTTCAAGCATAGCTCAGTTTAAAAATAATGCACTTTGAATAGTATATAATAGTTCTTCACCCTGGCCAAGAAGTTTGGGTCCCGCCCTTACATCTGAGAGGCAAGTGCTTGTGAGTCATAAGAGCAGTAAGTTAGCAAGACAATAACAAAATTGTAATAGAACAACTTGATCATGTATGAAGTCCATGTAATGGGGGGGGGGGGGGGGGGGGGTGGTGGTTA
>NW_010972731.1:337710-341814 GCF_000737465.1 Haliaeetus leucocephalus
TGAAAAATCCTATCTTTGGGGGGGGGGGGGGGCAGTAGTTGTGTCTACTGCCTATTAGAAAAGGGAAAGACAATGGTAGTGCTTAACTAGCTTCAAGCCTCAAGAGAGGATGCATCCGTCTGTAACAACCAAATGGCAATATAAATGGGCAAGAGCGGAACTTGCACTGTAATAGCTGCGCGTGATGCTCTCTCTGTATGCTGCAAGGCTTATTTATGAAGAATTTTTTTCCTCCCTTACCCTGGCAATGCCTGAGAACATCTGATTTGAAGGTGGGTGAAAGGGGCAGCCTGGCTCAGGCCGAGGGCAGAGCTGAGCTCCTCCGAACCCAGCAGCCCTGGATGCGCTGTGCTGGGCAAGTGCCATGGTTGTCATCTTCTGTAAGGAATGCTTGGCCATTTGGACTTGGTATCAACTGAAATAGAGCCATCAGTGCTTCAACTTGGATTGTGGGGGGGGGGTGTGTGTCACAAATCTCACGCTTTCATTTGTTGAAAGTGTTAAGCTGTTGTTTCTTGACCGCTCCAAGCTAAATGCACGTGATCAGCAGCACTGATAGACAGTGTTGATGTTTATTCTGTTCTTGGGTGGAGTTCACATGTGACTCCCAGATGCTGTAGGCACAAGCCGAGGAGTCCTGGGTGAGCTCCGTACTATCAAACCCGTGAAAGGCTCTATTCAGTTGTGTAGTTACTGCTGAGCTAATGGCGGAAAAGCTCTGCTGTACTGAAGATTAATAAGAGCTCTCAAAATAGCAGCCCCAAATTTACCTCTCTTTGTGGTTTGGTGCAATATCCTATGAATCAGTCATGGTTAAGGCTGTTTCCATCTTTTTTTTTTTTTCTTTTTCTTTTTTCCCCCTTTGTGAGATGAAAGACTAAGGCCCCACCCTCCTTAAGTAATAATGTTTCACCAGCAGTTCCTCTCCACATGTGGATGGACCAGCTGCCTTCCCTGAGCAGACAGCCAGTTTCCAGCCATCTCTAGGACAAGTTACGCAGTAGCATCTGGTTGTCATTATAAAAAAGCAAATAGGCTTGTTTTTCCATCTCCCTTACATATGTTAATATCGCATAGCTGGACTCCAAAATGTGGAGAGACACTGTCCGCAGACGCGAGACCAGAAACTTGCCACTTTATCGTGTGCAGTCTGGCTGCCGTGGTGGGCAGGCATCAGTGCTGCCGTTCCTCCCAGGGGCTAACCTGCTGCTGCAGCCGTAAGCCTGCCTTGGACCCCACAGAAAAGACTCTATATTGTTACTGATGCTGAGAATCATTGTTTGGACAGAGCAAAAAGCAGCCTTTCATGAAAATTACTGAGGAGGAGTGCTGTTTCCATGCGGTTGCTCACCCCCATCACCTGGTGTCTGGGTGTGCAGTGCAGGGAACCACCTGCAAAACTGCTCAGAGGCTTCCTAGCAGCACAGGTACCCTTCCTTGTCAACGTTATGCCTCGTTTGCTTTCTTCACTGCCTAACTGATATGTGAAAGAAGTACCAAACCGAACTGCTACAGCCTCCATCTGTTCTCCTTTAAGCTCTAATCCCATAAAACAGCTCTGCATGTGGTTAATGCTCAGTGTGGTCCGGTCATCTCACTGAAGTTAAAGATCTGGATGTTCAGCCACGTGCAGGGATTGTATGGGAATACCAGCACAGAGAGAGTGGTGTAGGCACAACTGCCACCTTTAAAGCCAGATTCAATAAATATCCGTGCTGTGCTCTGGTCTGTTCCTCTTCCCAGCACTTAACATCTATTGACGTCTCCTGCTTATGTTCCTTTTTGAACCACAACGCACCAAGCGTGTACCTTTTGTTACACTAAAGGGACAGTAACGTGGAGGTGAGCTCAACTTTCAGGGCACACAGAAGCCTTAAATGTAACCTGACATCCCTTGATGACAGTCCCTTACATGTAACCTGAAAAAAGGAAAAGAGATCACTAGTTCAGTTTAAGTTGGTAGCTTCATTTCTCTTACTTTCTACGTGTTTAATTTATCTCTACATTCAGAATTCCTCATGCAAATTATCACTGACTCTGTTTAACTCTGCTTAACTAATTGGTACTTGTATATATGCAAGATTAGTAATCAACTATATTAATACTATTGACCCCTGTTTGCCTCTTAGTGCTATCTGTTTTTCCCAGGTGAATGCAATTAGAACATAATTAATTACCAAATAGCTATGTTCCCTTTATTCTGAACACTGTAACAATTACACACTGAGATCGGCACAAAATCCTGAATACATAATTCATTGTTTTGTGCTTTCCCCATAGAATCCATGGGAGATTTGCTAGAAAATAGGCACAAGTAGTTGATACATAATGTATTTAAAGACCTATAAAAGTTTCATCCTTGAGGGCCCACTGGGAATAGGATGGTTTGAGTTTAACTTTTAATTGTATAGCTGAGAAATGAAGTACAGATAAAAGGATGGTTACTGTAACTGGCACCAGACCAAAATAAATGTTGGACCTAGCTGTCCGTAGCCTTGAATACATGAATAACTTTATGCTCTTGGGTTGTTTAATTGGATTCTGTGGGACTGTGAATTTGAGTAAACTTATTCATGCATGGGTATTTTTTCAGGATCAGGCTGTTGCACATACTTTCATTGTTGAACAGAGGAAAAAATTCATAGTGACTGTAGATAAGGCCATGCATTTGACTCGGGGGGGCGTTGGGTCTGCTCTCGCCCAGTGAGTGCTCTCACCCATCCTGCACTGGTGCACAGGAATCCCACTTACCTGGGCAGGAGTGAACTCTGCAAGAGCTGAGTACTGTGGCCACGGCATCTACTAAAATTGCAACATTAGAAGAAACTATTTCTGTCCTTTTCAAGGCCAATTCTGAATGTAAATTGACTTCTTCAGCTGAAGTAAATACAGTGATGGAATAGGAAGCCTGTGTTCTGGGTAAAGATACTCACCTCACTGGCCACCCAAACCATCACAGACCAGGCGCTGCATCAGCTTTAGGTATCTTGTCCAAGCCAAGCCCGGGTACTCGTCCTGGTGCGGGGTGCCCTGTTCCTTGCCTGCTGCTGAGCACCGAGCTCCAGCACCGCAGGGGGAGGCTGTGGCCGCAGTGATTCAGAGCAGGAGTCAGACCCTTTCTGTGGTTGCTCAAGTGCCTTCAGCTTTCCCACCTCCCAGTTAGGGGTGTGACGTACTTGGGGATGCAGGGGGATGGATATTAAGTGTGAATACGGCCCTTTGACCTCAGGTGAAAAGGTTTTGGACATATTGGGATTCAAAACTAGATGCATGCTGCCATAGTTGCAGGTTTCATTTTGCCCTTCAAAAAGGCATAGAGGAGCAGACCAAAAGAAAAGCGTATGTTTGGCAAGAAAGATTGGCAAGAGTGAAGAGAGGCTGGGTGGGGTGTGCTCACAAAGCAGACTCCCGAGTCACTTAGGCCCTTATAACTGTGCCTGCGTGCAGTAAAGAAAATGCGACTAGATAGTTCCCTTGGGGAGTTTCCTCCACCTTTGCCATTTGCAAAGGACCACTGGAGCACGCTGGACAGGAATGCAAAATATCTTAATTTTTCTGTCTTTGTCTGGGGTAATTTGGATAAACTGCTTTATCCCCATGTATCCAAGCTTTTTTTTGTTAGTAAAACAGGCACAGTAACATAAATGTTCTTTTTATAAAGTGCTATGAATTGGTTTTTTTTTTCTTTTAATTACTGTGACAGTCTGGGATCTGAGCGCACAAACATACAAAGTCTTGTAAAGCACAGTGTTTCCCTAACACAGTGTTCTGAAATGTGAGTTTAAATTACAAAAAATATGGAAAAAGGAACCGTTTATGAGCTTTGGCCTGTCCTCTCCCCACCCCTGCCCAAATTAGTTTATTAGATCCGAAGCTCGGTGACTCAGGACAGTGAAGCCTGCTCCCCAGCCTGCAGTGACCACCACCAGGCGCTTCCTGAAGGTTTAAACAGGCCGGTGTCTGGGTTGGTTCTTCTTTTCGCTTCCTTGGCCCTTTCAGGTTTGGGAGCAAACCGGCTAAATGTCGGCGGGCGGCGCCTGGTTCTGGCTGAAGGGCCGGGGCCGGCTGAGGGTGCGTTCCCTGACGGGCTGCCGGCCCGCAGCA
>NW_010972731.1:341939-363948 GCF_000737465.1 Haliaeetus leucocephalus
CCCGAAGCCGGTGCTGCGGCGCCACCTGGCGGCGCGCCGGGGCGGAGGCTCCGGTGCTCCCACCCGCGCCCCGGCGCCGTGGGCACCACCGGCAGCGCGGCCACCGCTCCAGCCCGGTGCGTTGGCGGGTTGTGCTGAGCTTGGACGCTTCCCTCGCGTTCCAGGACCGTCCTGGTTGTTCCCCAGACTTGCTGGTAGCTGGTTAAATAACAGGCGGTAGCACTACCTGTTCCTCACCGTTTCTCCACCCTGCGCTTGCTGGCCGTGCCGTAGGGCTCCGTCGGTTCATCCTCCGATGAGGTCCGTCAAGAGCCAGGAATCGGTATTCAAGAGAGAAAAGTGCCCCATTACCTGATTTAATAGTTTTCCAAGAGAGAGTGGTGCTCTACTAATGCTGAGCTCAGCCTTCCATGGCAGATTTTACTGGTTTGAGATGGAAAATAGCTGTTAAAAATGAGAAGGTGGAGAGGGAGGAACAAGTAAAGAAAATACCCCAAACTCTAGCGATGACAGGTTGGAATACAATTAGCTGAGCTCCTCCTGGCTGGAAAGCCCTGAAATACTGAGGGCTGCAGGAGACTTTTGGAATGATATTGCAAGAAGTTTGAAAAATAGTTTCCCTATTGCCCACCAAGTTTTAATTGGCTGGGATGAATAAGCCAGGTTTTATTGGTAGAAACACATCAGAGAGTTCTGCATATAATTCTCCTTTCTCATTATGGTACTTAAATGTTTATGCTGGAAAACATATATAATTTGAATATGAGCTGGGCAGTTCTAAAATATCTCCACGTATCTGTGATGGATGCCTGACACAAATTAGGTGAGATGATTTATAACATCCGTAAACACGTCCCAGGGCAGAGCGGATGATTCCAGGTCCATCAACTGTGTGCATGGCCTTAATGATTCTAACTTCAGTTTTCGCTTTGTCAGAATCTGAATCAAGTAGAGCAACAAGCCAGTCTGGCTTTAACTCTTCCTTCTGACCATCAAAACTATCAACGCATGAAGGTAAAGCTTCTTCCCCTAAATCAAGAGGATTTGCTATCTGGCTGTCATGTAAAAATAACTCCAGAACAATATTGGGAGATACCAGATCTCTCCTCTTTCAGTTTTATCACTTGGAAATTTCTCATTTGCTAAATTAAGGTTATTCAAGTCTTAGCTTGACCCAAGGCTCTGGATTACGTAGGGTTCCTCCCACTGGTTTTCAGTGGAATTTACATGAGAAAAGATGGTGTTTCCACCCTCACTTTCATTTCTGCTTCTCATTCAGAGCTTTTCTTAGCCTTTTGCAATTCTGAGAATCGCTATTTCTCTTCATTGAGGGAAGGCTGTTGTCTTTGACAGCTGCGAAGGTATACATAGTCTGTCACTCACAATAGCAAGTCACAACAACTAAAATTCTGGCTGCATCTCTCAAAATAGGTTAGGTAGGTAGCAGAAGCGTTAACAGAGCCATTCCTTATAAATTACGATCAATTGAGCATGAATTATGAATTATAGTTCACATTTGGTGCTCAGCATGCTGCTTAAGAACACTGGTCACATGTGGTACTCTTCCATTTTCCAGAAAGAATTAAAGGATGTTTATAGAGGAGAAGGAAGTATTTTGATGTTACTGTGGCGTAAATTGGAACAGCTCCACTGTTCAGTGATTTTAGTCTGGATTTCATCCAGCATTATTCAAGGGATAATTTTACCCAATTTTTATTGCATTTCTTCCTTCAGATTTTTTTTGCTGTTGTTGTTGATGTCATTCTTGTTGGTTTGTGGTTTGTTTGTTGTCCCTCCACTCCCATTTCAAGCAAGTTCCTGATACTCGGCTTTGTGACTTCGCCTTTGTTCCTAGTCTATATGTTGTAGGGCAGGCCAATGATGTTCTGTTTTGGGGGGAGAAACCAGGCTGTAGACTTTTCATCTATTTTTTTGAACCAGGCAGAAAATGAGAGCTTTAAAATCAATGTTATTTTATTATATCATTAACATAATGATAGTGGGGATGAAAGAACTGTAGTGAGCACAGAAGAAAAATTAAAAATGTAATACACTGTGTTAGATGTAAATCAGGACGTGTATTTATTCCACAGTTTTTAAAAAAAAAAAAGTCTTGGTAAGCAAACATAACTACATAGTGGGACTGATGTTCTGGTGTTATGCTAACATAAGATTTTTCCATTGAGTTTTAGACAGAATAATTCTGGTTAAACACAAAAAAAGTGGTCATTTAACCAAACTCGCCCCAGCTTCTGAATCTTCTAACCTCAATCCCACTCTGCTTATCCCTCTGGCACATCTCTCCATGATACCTCTTTCCTCCCTGCCCCACCTGTGACCTTCTGCTCTCAAGGAAGCTCCTTATTACATGCAAAATCCTGGTGGCAAAAACTAGATTGGTTGGGCTAGAGACAAAAGCTGATTTAAGTCCAGTGACCTTTAATGGCCAGGTCCTGGGAAGGACTTTTAGACCAGTACAAATGCTTTGACTGTGACATAGCAATATCAGTTTATTCCAGCCTGAAGAGCTGATCCAAACCCTTGTTTCAGTTGCACAGATTTACACTTCATTACACATTACAAATCACTTAAATCTTCTTTGGGATTTGATCTTTCTTCATTTTTGTTATTATTAAAATAATAGTCAACACTTGTAGGTCCACAATGGGATGAAATGGAGGAGAGTTCTTCAAGTCACTGATTTCTTTTGGAAATAATGCTGCCCTACACTTATTTATACAGATACATCCATGGTTCTAATTAAAATGGCTATAACTGCATGTGCAAATGTAAATGGATGTTTGCTTACAGCCTGGAGGTGCTCACACACAGGTCTTGAAACTTCTTTGTGAGCTTCATGGTTCCCATGGGATATTCTCCCCTAGGATAATCATGACTCGAGTAATCAATTGCAAAGCACAAATTCTGGCAGTGAAACAAATTGCAATAATCCATTTGTTAGGTAATTGTGAAGAGCAAATTCAGAAGAAAATGTAGTTTGCTTGTAGAAAACTCCTGATCAGAGAAAGTGATTATATTTTGGAATTGGGGATTTGTTGAAAATGGTTCACCCAGTCTTAGAGACCTTACTTTCACAGGCTCTAATACTTTTGACTTTTAGGAAGATCTTACAAAATAAGATGTTATTACTTATACTGAATAAAGCTGTGCTAGCTTCCTGGTTTTGGTGGAATGACTCATATCTGTGTAACTCAGCAGAATTTTGCCCTAAATTCTAGAAAACTGGATTGCCCTTTTTTTTTTTTTAATATATCATATTTCAGATGCTTCTGATTTGTACTACCTTCTTTTTTTTTGGTTAAATAATTACTTGCTGTACAAATCAGCACTTTCGGTGATGCAGGAATAGAGAAGAAATATTAAAAATGCAATCAAGTAAGATCCACTGTGTCCTTGTTTAAAAAAAGTTATGGATAGTCAATCCCATATTTGTCCCTGGGCTTTCAGATTGAGTCTCTGGGTTGGGTCAGTATGGGGACTGCAAAGCTGAAGGCCGTGATGGCAGCAGCATGGCTGTCAGTTCTCTAATTAGCCCATGGGAATTACAGGTGACATGACTGTTGTGATGCATGTTTTGAGCTGTAACTAGGTTTGTGAGCACTCTGACATTTTTGGCACCTTTATGCGCCATTAGGATCTACTTTTGACAGATATTCCTCTAGTTAATGTTTCTGGCACAAATGATCTACAGAAGCATATTCCAGAGACCCAAGCAGAAGGCATTAACAAAATAAGCATTGCTACAATTGTTAGATGAAAGAGGGTACTGCTGGTCTGGCTGTAGAGGGATGACTAGTTGGAGCTAAAGCTAATGGGGTTGGGAGGGAAGGTCTCACATTGGAAATGACTGTGGAGAACACTGGAAGACAAGTGAGACAGATGGAGAAAAACCCTGAAGACGGGTTGGTTTTTTCTTCTGGAAGTCTAAGTAAGCTACATAGCCACATCCCACTGACATTTGCTTTCTTTTGAGACTGCCATGAACAAGTCGCTGCACTGGTGTAACAGGGCTGTTTCTGGGACCAAAACTAGTATCTCTGTACCATACCCTGTGTGCTGTGTAGACAGACACATCACCAAGATACATCAAGTATGATGGCCGCTTTTACCTTCTTCACAGTATCCTTGAATTCACCCAAATTAAGTTCCACCAGAGGAAGGAAAAGTTAAAGATTACTGTCTGCTTAATACATACTTTTCAATTGAGAATATTGCTAAAGTTTACATTAAAATTTCCCATAGTAGTAGAAATAAACAATTTCAAGGCTAAGAGCTTAGCTTATTCACAATGTGGACTTTTGCAACCATGCTTCATTTCCTCTAGACAACATTATTGTAACACGTTGCTGAGTGCTCCCCCCCCCCCCTTAGCTCACTAAATTGCCCCCAGTTCCTGCAGACAGGCCTGTAACCAGAATACAAGGTCTCACCGCAATCTACCAGCCTCAATAGATGGATTCCCATTTCAAACACATTGATTTTTGTGGTGCTCACTATAGTAACGGCATTCTGCTCTCTGTGTTTTGTATCCTTGACTGATCAATGTTAGTCTTCAGCTGGAAGCCTGGATGTCTCTCTGGTATGAACTTCAGCTTTATGTTCATTTAGAGCTTACAAGCCTGAGGAGTTTCAGCCTGAAATATGACAGTGACTTATTAGCAGCTCAAAAAGGAGGTTTGTCATGAAAATAAGTAGGAAGCTGAGCAATCGCTGGATCAGGTGGATCTATTGTGTCTCCAGCCACATCTTGTATTACATTCCTCTACAGTCGTGCTGACTTTGGCAGCAAGAATGAGTATATAAATGACTGCTGTCTCCTGACCTGACATCACACCTAGCACAGCAAAAAAGAGAAGTTTTAGCTGACTTGTATTACTCTGCATACTTAAGTACTGAATTAAAGCTGCTTCTAGTGCTTTCTGTCAGTCTTTTGGTCTGTAAATATTTTGCCTGGAAAAGTATCCCGTTCTCCCTCTGCATGTAATAGGCTAAATTTTTTTAGAGGCAAATAGGTGCCAGAAGAATACAGGACATAAACCAGAAAATGCAGAATCACAGTGAAATCTGAATGAAATGATCCTGTCAGTGAAGAATATGGCATCAAACTTCTTATTCAAGGAAGATACAAGGAAGAGTCATCTGGATGTTACCCACAGATCCTCCTAGAGACATGTCTCAACAAGCCTAGAAAACTAATGTTATTTATTATCTAAGGGTCAAGAGTACAATAGCAGGGGAAACAGGACATATTACATCAAATCTAAATGTTTTAGAGGTAGTTATGGTTATTGTATACAGGTATACATTAATAGAATTCTTGAAAGGGTGGAATTGGGTTGTTCTGGAAGTTCTCAGTTAATGTTCTCAGTTCCTACAAACTGGCAACCCATACCTGTTGGTACTTAGTGCCACACTCTTAACTCGTCCTACCTCATCATTTATTAATATTTGTTTCTGTAACACTAATTTTAATAGTTGTAACTTTAAGCATATGAACTAATCTGAAATTCTTTAAAATACAACATATCACTAAAAATGGTAATCTGTCTAGAACAACCTTTTTCCTATATTCCTAAATAAAAATAAAAATCACAGGGATCATTTTTGTAATTTTCTCTCAGCTTGCATAGACATGAATTAATTATGTCTTGGACCTTTTAGGGGGAATTGTTTTTTCCTAAACCTGCCTTGATTTGACCTTAAAGCTACAGATGATAAAGATTATTCCCTAAGAGTCCTTGGTGACAAGTTCTATAGGCTATTTCGATCACTGCTGCCAACCTTTCCTTAAGATGCCCAGCTGCAGTGTCAGCCAGCCTATCTTGCTGACCTTGTCTGCCATGCTAAACCACCTTGTCTCAATTTTTTGTCTGAATTGGGAACAGTGATCTTAATTCTCTTCTTATTTGAATAAACATTTTCAACCTCTGGAAACTTTCAGCAGAAAGGGTGTTCCTCCCCCCCCCCTCCCCCTCCTCCCTCAATTATTCCTTTGGTTTTGTTTTTTTAACACCTTTCAATTTATTGACTTCACCCACTGTGGATTCTGGTCCTAGATATAGTATTCTGACAATGGCTGACACAGTGTAGAGTCTATATAACTTATTATTCTTTACATGTTTGAGGCACATCAAGGTCATATAAAACTGTCTGTATTTTGGCTGGGAGGAGGAAGGAAGAAGGAGGAAGATGGCCGATGCCCACAAGACTTCTGCAGTTTCTGTGTCTACTGTATTTGTCTGAGCTTATATTGTACCTTTACTGCTGATACATTTTCTTGCAGAAGGAGGATATACTACAGTACTTCATCTTCTCTGTGCTTGTGCTGGCTCTCGGGGGAAATTTGGTCTTTTTAGTATGCAGTTCAAGCACTGTCTGAAAAGGCGTCATGGTTTGGATAATTTTTCAAACAAATTTAATACACTGATTTCCTTGGGATGAAGATCAAATACTGTTCCATCCAAGATGCACCTAAAGGGCAACTTGTTTGAGTTAAGTTTACTGAAACAGAAGTGACAGAATATCAATTTGTTTTCTAACTTCATGTCATATTTGAGAATCAAATAAGCAATTACATGAGAGTAAATTGGATTTATTTAAATATCAGATTTGCAGTCCACTTGTTTTATTTGATTGAGATAAAATAGCCCTTCATTTTACAGTAAACATGCTCAAATATTATATTTCTTCCTTGGCTTCTTCAGAGCTTGTAGTTTCTTCTCAGCCTTAAGTTGAAAATATTACTGATACATAACATGTAACCGACTTACTTAACACCAGAAGCCTTCCCTGTATTAAGGTGATGAAGGTGATGAATAGTCCTAAATCCCTCTTTCTTTGTGATGAGGTGACTTGCAAACTGGTGCCGATGTATTTGTGTCGACTTCTTCTGTCATTTGCATTTACCAAACCCCAAATTTGAATGTGAAAATAGGACTTCACATATAATGTGTTTGCTTAGTCCATGGGTGCAACCATATGTAAATATAGGTCAAAATTATATGACCAAAAAAGGGTACAATTTTATCTTTTGTTTTAGAAAATATGGCATTCTCAGATTCTTCCTAGACTTTTCCAAATGTTCAGATGCCTCCAAATAATCCAAATTGTCCTACTTAAAGGAAGCAGATTTCAGCAGTTTACTCCTTTCTGTTGTTCATCAAGGAGCTTTTACTGTAATTTGGTTTGTTACTAGATATGATTTACACAAATGTTTCTGCTTGCTAACACTATGTAAGGATCCTAGAGAGCTCAAAGGATTACTGAAAGGAAACTTAAGTGGTTCACCTCTAGGCCTCCTGCTCAAGATTAATGGTAACAATTACTTCCTTCCCCTGCTTTCCCCCACAATATATTTTGCAAAATGTGTCAAATCAGACTCTTCCAATTCTATATGTTTTCTGAATCTGAATTAATTCCCATGGTGGGGAGGCAAAGATCATTTTGCTTTTGTTTTAGTTCATCTTTTACACAAGAATTATTTTGGATATTCTATTATAGATTACTTCTGTATAAAAAACCACATTCTTATCTAGAATTGTAATGCCCCTCTAGGCCAAACAGAATTTTGGTGAAATACATGAAGCTCTTTGCCAAATCCGTGAGCTACTGCGAGTCACTCCATTCTACGCAAATCAAACTCCTGCATTTACAGTAAGCGCTGAAGAAACTCTAAACATGACAATTGAGGTTTTACCAGCCTGAAAATTATACCCCAACCATGATAACTGAAGTTCTGACAGCAATGAAACTGAAATTTGGCCGCCAAAAGTGTATTCAGCTGTTTGTTCTAATGGTTGTGATCGCCATGAATTCTGAAAGGAATTAGCGATCTTGGTCCAGACGTAGTCGCAGTGTGTGCAACGTGCATGAAACAGCAGGTATCTACATGCAAAACAACAATTGTCAGCCAAAGGAATGATCTCAGTCAATTATTAAGGCTAAATTACTCTCCGAAATGAACTACTCAAAGGAGTTGCCTACAAAGGCCTCAGCTGCAGCTCATGAGTACTGCAGTGTCTCATACTGCCGTTGCCCGCTGGAGTGGTAAATGCAGCACTTGCTCATTGGGTGCTGCTAGCCTTTTGGAAACACTGAATTCACGTCTCCTTTTTCTGATAGGTAAATCGTGCTCTTTGCAAACATTTCTTAAGCAGTGATTTGGACCTTCTTATTGCAATTGTTTCTTTAGATCTTTTCAGTAAAATCATACTGTTTATTAGTACATATGGCTGTGAAAGTATTTTTCTAGTATCCTACAATTTGCAGACAGGAAACATCAAGTTCATCTGTGTTTCCATGTGGAATTGGCAGGGCTCCTGTCCCTTTCGTTCACCTGCTAGCATATTCTGTACAATCATAGAAGATTGGATGGGAAGGGATCCTGAAAGTTGTTTTGCCCTCAGGGAAAATCAGAAATGTTTAAGCCATTCCTGACAGCTTATTCGTCTAACCTGTTTTTGTGGAGACTTCACAACCTCCCAAGAGGATCTTACCAGTGCTTAGAAAATTTTCTTAATGTCTTTATAAATCTTTTCTGTTGTACTTTTCTTGTCCTATCTTCATTTGGACTCAGAGAACAACTTATTGCCTTTCTCTTTGCAATAGTCTATACGTATATTTGAAGGCCATTAGCATATTTACTAATACTTTGTCCAAGATGTGTATATATATATATTTACATTTATCTTTTCTTTTTTCATTGTAGGACATGCAGTCAGATAGGGTGTGTCATAAAATTTACCATCTCCAGTGTTACTCTATGCTAAGTTAAGGACTTAGATAAAGAGTTTGCCCATTGGCTTTTACCAAGAGGTGGTACAAATGTACACCAGCTCAGGAACAGGCCAAGGATAAAGTTCTTATTGTTCTACCCTCTTGGGTGCCTCATTGCTTCACTCAGGAAGTAATTTGCTTGGGTTTATATGCTGTTAGCACATTACTTCCTAGATACAGGGACTGACTTATTACAGCTTCTTTGTCGGTGGCAGCAGGGAGGATTAAAACCCAATCTTTTGCCCAGATCTGGTGACAGTGGGGAAGAGAGAGAAATGGAGATTAATTGGACTTCAGAGACTGCTCTTCGGTATGCTGGCCCAGGCAATGCTCTGTTCAGAGAGTGGAGGGACTGTACACAGTGAACAAGAGACTTGTCTTGAGACTTGCCTTAATTATTACTTTTCTTGCCAGTATCTGATTTATTTAGCAAATGAAAGTTTTCTTTTTTCCCCCCTGTTTTTCTGATGAAGCCATGGGTATGTCTCTTGACTACAGAAGGTAGGTCAGTGTCATTGGTAGGGTCTACACCTGCCTAAGGGCTTGGCTTCATCACTGTCTACAGATCTCTTCAGTAGCCGGAGCAGCTCACCTAAGCACATTATTTCATAATTTGTGTGTGTCTTTATTGCCTTGTGTTGCCTTAGTCCTACCACCTTTCTTTTTTTGACTTCTCACCTTTCTTATCTCTTCAGCAATATCTCAAAATTCAATCAGCTGAACTGTTCATCTATAAAAAGAAAAGCCATTTTGAGATGTTCAAAGCTATTTTGTCAACTTGAAATGTTTTCAGTATGTATTTATGTGTACTAAGTGCAAATATATTATGTGATTCTCTTTTCTAATTATTTATGGCCCTTTTGCGATATTGCACGTCAGTTTAAATTTGCACCACTGCTGAAGTTATCTGACAGTAAGCCATAATTCTGACACGCAGTTACAGTGTTGTAAACAGTATCTTGTCTTACTGGTAAAGAAAGCCAACCTGGGAGGCTCTTCTAAAAGACTAACACAATAGTAGATGGATTTATTTCCTGAGACTCTATAAAGAATACAGGGCTTTTTCTTCCAAAGGTTTTTGATAGTTCCCATGACACTTGTGTTTTGTTGTTGGGTTCTCAGTTATTGTGCTTGGTCAATGATGATGTTTCACAGATTAATCCAAAAGAGGAACCAAATGGCAATGTGAGACAAACAGCAGCAGAGCTAGAAGGGTTCCTCCTTGTTCAGGGTACTCGTTTTCATTTCTCTATAGTAAGACTAAGTGCTCTTTTTAGCCCTTTTGCGCAATTATTTAGAAACCCAGGGAGGAGTTGCTCTTTTCACTCCTTTCCACTTCCTTCCCAATCCAGCTGTGTCAGAGGATGAGGTCACCATCCTGAAATGCTCTTTAATACCGCTCTGAAGGAGAGCAGTTTGTGAGAGTGCTGTCTAATAGGCTTCTGACAGAGCCAACTGGGCAAGTTTAAACAGTTTTTAAATGGACAGTCCGAGCTATCTCAGACAAATTTGCTTGAAGAACTGTAGGAGTGTTCCTGTAAATGCATTCAGTAGAGTTATCTCCACCAGGGAGTGGTGACAAGTGGCTGGCATTGATGATCTCTCCCACTAAGACAGCTGGATGGGGAGATGATGTGTGTCTCCAGCCTGG
Source organism: Haliaeetus leucocephalus (assembly GCF_000737465.1). NCBI lineage: Eukaryota > Metazoa > Chordata > Aves > Accipitriformes > Accipitridae > Haliaeetus > Haliaeetus leucocephalus. The sequence continues at coordinate 352,387 of NW_010972731.1, forward strand.
TTCCCAGGCCAGCAGTAAGTGCCACTGGCTGCATCTTCAGAGGGAACTTGTCTGCATATGTATGTGTTATCAGTCATATGCTCTCTATCCATGCTGACTTTCTTAGTTTAGTGTTAACCTTTCCCTAAATACCTTAAACAGAAGACCCTGTTATCCCTGTAGGAATTACAGTCTTATAAATAGTAATGGGAATTTACACCTGAGTTTAGTCCAGCATAACTTTTCCTTGTATCTTGAAACTTACTGTGCATCAGCTGAATTACATTAACTTACCCTATGTGCGCTCTTAGCCTATGATAAACTTGGTGATTTAATCTCAGTCATGCAGTAATAAAAATAAAAACAACAGATTATTTAAAGGCACTCTGTTTCCAAATGAATTCCCATTCATTGTTTGTAAGGAGATGACTTTGCTATTTGAACAAACACACTGAATTTGAAAATTGGAAGTGGGAGAGAGATGGGAAGAAGCACTTAAAACTGTTCTTTTGACTACACCATGCACAGCAAAAGTGGATTAAGGACCTGTTCCTGAGTTGATGGTAGTGACTGTGATTCATACCAAATTTAAAACCTATATGAGGTCTGGTTTCATCATATTTAATTTTTAGTGAAATATTTTGTTTATAATGACACACACAACAAATAAATCATAATCCAAGCTAGTGATGATAAAGGAAACGTGAAAGAAAAATGATAAATTTGGTGGAAATGCAGTATTATGAATTTCATCTGTATTTGATCTGCAAGTATCCATTGCATCTTGTGCTTATACCTTCAGAACACTTCCTCTGCATTTCAGAGCTCATATGGTAGAAAGATTCTTTTCGTCATCATCAAATCAGGTAGCACTTGAGGCTGCTTAAGCAGTGCAGTGATTACAGTCGATTGGGTGGCATAACCTTTCTGAAGGTTATTCTGACACCTACAACACTTGGTACTGTACCACGTGAAACTGAGAAAATGCCTGTGGTCATTCAGAAGGTTATTTTGCTATTTAAAATGCCAAAATTACTCTATCTGGCTAACAAGTGCTTGTGTTTCCATTTCATATACCATGTTAGCATTGCTTCAAAGAGCTCATCTCAAAGAGACTTAAATTGGTTACATGCATTCAACATCCATTGAAATTCAATGGCATTTGGACACCAGATTCACTTGTCCACCTTTAACTACTTTGGCCTTAATTAGCAATAACCTTTACAATACTATTTAATCAACCAGTGATTCTCCATCTAGTCTTAATTTTTTTTTTCTGATCTCTTACTGTGTGTGTGAAACAAATGGAACTAATATCAATAGACCTCTTAATCCGTTAATCTAGCTAGCTTTTGTGTTATGAATATGAGCCTGGCTTTCAAGCAGCTTCTTCTTTATGCTTTGCTTAGGGTTCTAATATTTGTGCTTAACGTCTTTGATGGATTAATGAGTAAAACCAAGCCTGTTGTGATATTCCTCTGGATCTATGTCTATTACAACTTCTCCTTGCGGCAAAGACAGTTCATAAGGTTTCAGAGGCACAGAGAGCAATGAAATTATTTAATGTGTATTTGGCTAGAATCTGCATTTCTTTGGAAGAAAGCTTGGCTTTTCTGTACACTATTAGCAAATTTGCTAGTTTAGAGTGGAAGGAAGCAAGGGAGGTCCTAGCAAACCATGGAAGACATGAGAAAAATAAGTTGGACATGAGGCCCAGTAATACTGAAGGCTCAGAGCTTGCCACAATACTGGTTTTAGGGGAATGCTCACAAGCCAAGACACTATGAATAGGCAGCAGTCTTTTGCAAAGGAAGGGATAGAAATTTTATGCCAATATGAAGTTAAGAGATCATGCCCCTAGAGTCAGACATGATGGTAAGTACGGTACAAGCCATTGATTGCAATATCTCACTCACATTGGTGTAAGTCAGGAGCAGGCACAGTGAAGCCCAAAGATACAGGCTGCTGTGAGAGCAGAATCAGGCATCATTTCTACATGCTGTGGGATTTATTTGCTGTTCAGGATTTACAGTCATCTCTGAGAACTGCTTCTTGCAGCCACAAAACCAAGTACATCCTACACTGAAGCACAGCAATAACAAGATTTGAATGTCATTAGGGGCTGCTCCTACACATCTTGTATTAAAGCAGCTAAGTGTTTAACCCGTGAATAGAGCTCCTATTATCTTTGCTTTTGAAACCTCAGTATAGATCACTTAACCACTCTGCAAGAAATCCCATGAGAGACCAACAACAGCAGGGAACAAAGTCAGGCAAAAAGGATTGTATCTGCTAGAGCTTTTTAAACACATTTTTCATATGAGTGCAGACTATTGCTCCTAATATAGATTAACCTAAGACAGATTTCTGCAGAGCATGAGGCTGTAAGAGAATTTGGCCAGATAGTTTTTCACTGAAAAGCTCTGCCAATTATGTGCAGCACAAAGGATACTAATGCACGAAAGACATAATATGCCTCCTCCTTCACAACACGGGGCTTAAAAATAAATGTTACAGATCCTATCTGCATTTTCCATCTGTGCTCAGGTAAATCCAAGTCTGAGATAAGAATCTGTTTCAGCATAGTTCATCTAGCAAAATGAGCTACCAAATTTGTGGGTTCAGTTTCCAGCCAAGAATGTGGCCATTTGAGAAGTTTCAGTGTTGTATAAGGTCAGTTAGAGTCTCCTCAACAGTTGTGTAAATCTGGAGGACTGGGGTTGAAGAGGTAATAGAAGTGTGAGATCTACCTGTACATAACTGATTAAGAAGAAACCTGGAGCCTCTCTGCTGGCTAACAAGCAAATTACCTTATTCACTTCAATATATTTTATAAATAGTAACTGATCATTAACAAATGTATAGTACCCTGGCTTTTTACTTATGTTTTAATGCTTAAAACAGATGTCAGATTGACAGTACGCCAAACAAATCTCTTTGTTTAGTCACAGAAAAGTTATGTACTAAAAATGGTGAAAAAGTCTGTTTCTTCCTCTGCCCTTAACCCAGTGACTTAGAAGGACTGACTTGAAGAGGCTCCTTCCAAAGGGAGATGGGGTCAGACTCCAGCTTCATCTTTGGCATTCCTTCTGAGATTGCCAAAAGATAATTGTGATGATGGCATTTGTGTACAAAGTGAGGTGAAGAGATTAAGGCTATGAGATGGAATCAACCTGTGCTACCAGCCAGCTGCAATCTACTCTTTTTATGAGTGTATTTGCAACAGTGTTTTAGCAATAGTTTTGCAAATTAAATGTAGGACTGTATATTAAAACAATGGGCTTACACATGCATGCATAAAATCTGTGTTAAGATTTGGCTATATCCTGCTTCCTGGAGCAGCAACAGTGCTGGAGAACAGATTTGGGATCATGACTATGCTGTGGACCTGCCCGTGTAGCAAATCAGAACATTTCCAGAGTACTCTCTGCATGATCTGATTATGGACTAGACTAGCTCTCAGTCTGGATGTCACCACAGGACTTGGATACAAATACACCTCTCATGAAATGTGAAGATGTTTACTGTTAGCCAAACAAATGATAGAAGCTCATTTCCTAAACAGGCCACTGCTAAGCAAGGAGAAACAGGGATGCTCACTCTCCCTCCTGTTCCGCTCCTCTGAGGTATCCTTTCGTAGGTCTGCAATGGAGGAGAAATGAATCTCTCCTCAGATAAATTGAATAAGCTTTTGTTGAGTTGGGCAGTTTGTTTCCTAGTTCAGCTACAGGCAAAGCTCATCCAGAGACAATAACGTGTTGCATATGAATGTTCAGGAAAACACATGTCATGCCTATTAGTGAATAGCACCCTGAAAAACATTTCTGAATATGCAGGTAGGAGAACAACTATTTCAAAAACCAGTACAAATACATCAAAAAAAAAAAAAAAAAGAACCTAAGAAACCACTGTTGATCAGTGGTTACATTCAATTTCAAGCCAAGTTTAGTTTCTGAATACTTTTAAACTGATTTGCATAGCATCATTCTGTAAGGACTCAACTCAGCAAAGCTCATAAGTACATGCTTTATTTGAAGCCCTTGCATATGCCACCAAATTCAAGTGCTTTTCTGGGTTGAGACCCAATTTTTTGCATTACAGGAATTTTCAGGTGCTTATTTAGGTCATAAAAGATCTGAAGTATTTTATTGTAATAGTTCTTCAGGAAAAGAAAAACCTAATGCAAAACTTTGCTTTCACTAATCATCAAGAAGGGTGTGTCCCACTATTACATGAAATTGCAACTACATATTAGAAGCCATTCTAGGGCAAAAGAGAGCCATATATTGTAACTGTCACTTTGCTGAGAATGTAGATTGTATTGAATTGGATCGTTTATGTGTTGTCAAAATTTACTATGTGGTTCAGAATTAATCAGAATTAAAATTCACCATAACATTTGTTTGATCTTAAAGGTGGCTTGCACAGTATATACAAATAACTTGCTATATGAGCTTCCTGAAGAATTTATTTTATACTGTAATTTAGTGTCAAAGACTTAGAGACAACAGGAGTATATTTGAATTGTTTTACGAGCACAGTGTAATCACTGTAGGGCCTACTTACTTATTTTCCCTTTCACTGAATAATATTTAGTTTCTTTTCTATCTTCTCTGCCTTTACAAGAGAGGTAACACTTATTAATGTCACTCCTGGGGCAAACTATTGTAATTTAAGTTCCAACCCCTAATCTGTATTCTGCGTGCCAAGGTGTTTTACCCATGGTATCTATTTGTCTATTGAAAAATGCCTATATGTGTACATGCCTGAACTTTGCACACACAAACATTTAGGTAGTTGAGTAATTCTGCAATATGGCACATGCATTACACACCTATGGTGGGTTATGGAGGAGTGCATTATTTGAGTTCTTACATGAAGAGTAGATGTCTCCTGCACATCACATCACCGCCAGAACAGTTATCCTTTGTGGCAAACACCTCTTGGCCTTTTGGAGCAGAATGTTCTCCAGGCAAATAAGTTGTCAGACATGTGCTGTACCCGCAACTTAATAATAAAATGCTTGAAAGGAACCAGTAATTTCAGCAAGAACCTGTACTATCCAAAAGGTAGAACCACAGTCATGTAAGTGTCTCCATCTTATCAGGCAGATCTGAAGGAAGTAGAAGCAGCAGGACTTAGTACCTTGTGTATAATCTCCCTTAGTGAGACAACAGAGAGCAAGCAAGGCACTACCTCCAGTGGCCCTTGCTGAAGAGTCAGCACATCAACAGTGCTCTGATGCGAGATAAATATCAGTTTTCAAACCTGATGGAGCCATGATGGTGGGCACCAAACCACACCTTTTCCTTAAAGCTGGTTACAACAGTATGTGCTGTGCTGTGGTGTAACTTGGCCATCTCCCTATGGACATAATTTGTGCAGCTGCAGGCATGGAAACCAGTGAACAAACCACTGATTACATGTGAGTGCAAGTGGTCACTATGTAGTAGCCACTGCTTCAGCATGGTCAGCGCCGTGGCTCTGGAAATTGCAGGCAGCTGGTATATTTTGTATGACGCTGCTGATGTGGAGAGATTGGTTTACCAGCTCTTTTTCCTCCCAGTCCTTAAGTTCATCAAAGCAGAAATCATTATGAGGGCAAACCCATACGGATGTAGATAATTTCAAGATACTTCTGCTGTCTGCTACTGCAAAACTGCTGTTAGTTAGCTAGCTCACAAGGATTTTCCTCTGGCTCCTCAGTGTCCATAGGGCTTCAGGAACCTGCCTTCTTGTCTTACAAGGATGGGAACTTGTTCCCTAGAGGAGTATGTTTTTGCATCTTTTGGTCCTATTTTTGGAGTTTTCGTCATTGTGATGGAAGATCTGGGGCTGAGATAAAAGTCAGTGCTTGAACCGTTAAAAATGAGTTAATTCTCAAAGACTGTAAAGGAGGTATCACCTTAACCAAAATCTTGCATGATTTAATAACAAGTGTTTACAATGTGTTACCAGTTCTACAAATTCAGAAGCCATTAAAATGAGAAACCATATAGTGTATGACGCAGTCATCTTTGCCGTACGTGGACTAACACGTTACTCCTCCAAAAAAATGTATTTCTTTAAAGGCACATCAAGTATCTTGTCTGAGTACTTCCTTTTCTTGTAGCATCCAAATTATAGCCAAGCAGGTTCTTGCACCTACTTTTGTTAATGCCTATCTAAATACAGCAAGATTAATGATAGTTATCAAGCTTGTTTGCTTAGATTTGTATAACTGTCTTTGGTTTATAATATCCTTGATAAAGCCTGTGGTGTTGACACACCAATTTCAGAGGTAAGCTGAAACACTTCTTTGCTAACTTGGCTGGTAGGAACTGCAGCAGGAAATGCAGGCTACCTGTTCTGTTCCTCTCTCCCAGGGGGAAACAGCATGTTCACACTTCACCACCCCCCCCCCCCCCCCCCCACTTGTGTCCAGGGGGGGGGGGATTTTTTGAGAAGGTCGAACAAAATTTCACTGTCACACATTGGCATATAGGACCAACTCCACCTAGCACACTGTTTTCTGTGGGGCTACCCAGTGTGGTCAAGGAACACAAGTGCAACAGTGGAAGGCAAATGATCTGCTGAAGCTGCCAATATTGGGTTTGACATAATATCTAAACAATGTTCCCTGACATAAAAAGTTGTATTAAATCAATTACCAGAAAATGGCCCTGTTTATGAAGAGCAGCCACACTGTTTTATTAGGTATTTTTTATAGCAAGCTTTCATATAGATGAACTTGTATCAGAAGCTTAAGAATAAAACTTTGTCTTTAAAATACTGTATTTTTCAGTGTTAGGTAAAACAAAAAAGTATTGAAATCTTTAAAAAGCTTGTTTCCTTTCTAGTTATTGTTTCTGCAGCAAACGATAGTGATGTCTCAATAAAAGTTTAGATACATGGAAAACATTGCAGGTGACTAGTGGAAAAAATCTCTACATCTACTTTGCATTGGTATGTCATTGTAATAAATGTAGTCTAAAAAACTTTCTGTTGGTGTTTTCAAAAACTGGATAATCATGCAAACACAATCTACAGTGTCACTCTTTGTGAAAAAGTCTCTTTTTTTCTTCTCTGCCCCTTTGATTTTCCTTTTTGGGGTACCACCTGTCTTTTTCCATCAAGTGGAAAGACAAAAAAAAAAAAAGCAAAACCCAGAATGAAAACCCAAACCAAAGAAACCAGTTCCTTCTGCATCTAAACAAAGTGCTATTTGCAACACTCAGTGGCTGGTTCTAACTTAGATAATCCAAAGTAGGTCACTTTCATGAGTCTTCCAGACTTTCCAATTTGGTAACTCAGAAGGAGAATAATACAATTTTTAGTTAATGAGAGAACATCAGAAAAAAGAACTGCAGGAAGCTGTGAACTGCAGTATCTCCTTACTGAAGACAGAATGCCACATGGTAAGAACAGATGGGTAATCCTTCCGTGATTATCCTCGACCACTGGCTGAAAGAAAAAGCTGTCACAACACTGAGGGCTGTATATAAAGTACATGTACATGGCATTTCCCCTCATTGGTAGTAAAAGGTTATATATGCTAAGAGATTATAAAGAAAAAGGGACGCTTTAATGTGATGGTGAAGGGAATAATTCTTCCATTTTCTTTCACTTCCTGAAGTGGAGCATATGCCAAGGTCCTGAACTAAATTTAACTCTCAGAAGGAAGAAGTAATATATATTCCACGTGTTACGTATTTTATATAAATTGAACATAGAAAAGCACCTGCTTTTATTGTCTTTGACTATACTGACAGGGAAATGAAAAATAAGGATTATTTCTGTTGCTAATTTATAGATACTCTTACCATAATGAAATGTTGGTGTTAAAAAATTAGCCTTTTGCATATACGTTGACACCAGAGTTTGCATTTGCAAACTATTAAGTGGCAAAATGGAACAAGAATGGATTAAGAATGGCTTGCTGGAATCTCAGGTTTTACAAAACCACCAGAACTGAAGGGATTTCTTCCACACAGTGGTCACATCTCTATTGACTTTAGTTCTGCCAATGCATGCTAAGAGAGAACCTGGCTTTTGTAACTCACTTGGAGAGTAGCTAGATGTAAAATGAGTATGTAGCAGGGAATCTTTGGGTTTTGTTTGTTTACGAAAAGAAGAGATGGAATAGTGAATATTCATGGTACAGTACACCTGAGTGGTGAGGAATGTCCATGTAAACCATAAAATGACTGGAGAACACAGAGTAGGTTAACAATGGTGCTGTGTTTCCAAAAAAATTGAGATACATTTCCCTGCCCTTTAAAGTACAGCAGCGCATCAGTGCTTAAAAACAAAGAGCAATGAGTTGGGAACTTGTTGCAGAGCAGATACCAAACCATAGTCTGAAATGTTGAAATTCTCGAAAGAGTAATTCCCTACCCTGTTTTGTTCTTTCAGATTTGATGCGTAGACCAGTAAGACTGCCAGCCTTCTGGGGAAAAGGTGTATGTTCTCCATATGCATAAAGCTTTACTAAAATGATAAGGGGTGCTATGTTGTTCTGGCTAGTGATAGATGGAAAAGAAAAAAGAATTTACCACTTCAGGGGAGAAGCCCAAACCTCAGGAAGATACCTCTACCGCTACTGCAGATTACTCATAAAACAGTGCTCATGCTTGTGGCCTATTTTCAATCTTTTCTATTCCAAATGTGCATTCCTTAGGTGCTATGATTTTTTTTTCAATCATAGGATTATACACAAATTTGCTAAATGTTCTGGATTCTTCACAGATTTTTCTTTTAAGATTGAGTATATTAGAGATAGCTATTCTTAAACAAATCAATTCATTCCCAGATAATGCCTCTTTCCCCTTCACCCTGATAACATATATCTGAAATCTAAATTTTTATGTGATAGGGACATGACTGGTTTTAAGAAAAATGCAAATCTTCACGCTGAAAGAACTTAGTCTTTCACTGATTACAGAATGTGCTTCTAAACCACCTATGAGTCAGCCTGTGAGTTGGAGTTCAGATAAGCCTGTAGTGTTTGTTCACCAGATGGACTGTAAGCTCTTCAAAGTAGAGGAAAGGATATTGCTTATTAACATTGCTCTCCACTTACTTCTTTGTACAAAGTCTGGTTACTTGATTCAATTTTAGACTATATCTACACTGTAAGGAGGAGGAAATGTATTTTTGTAACAGGATAGGTAAATCTAGCTAAGTAGATCAGAGTAAAAATTCTGCTGGAACGGAGTATGGTTCTTTTTTTACATCATTCTAAGTAGCCAAGGTTGATACCCACCTCCTTTCAAACACACCCAGGCTGAATCTGCATACCTATGCAGAGGTGAAAAATATTGAAGCCAATTATCTGCTAGAATTTTAGAGCAAATTAGTGAAGTCACATTACTTACCCTTGCTTAAAACACCATCACTTTGACAGTTAAGTGCAGCCATCATAATACTTCTCTATGAAGAATCAAATCTGTTTTTTCTCCTATATACTTTGTGCTAGATTTAGTATCTATGGGCAACATCAGGAATTTTCAGAGAGGTAACTCTCTCAACTGTCCTCTGTGTAACCAGATTAAATATTCTCTGATGCAACACAGCTCATTCAAGCTGCCATTATTCATGAATGTGATAATAAGAAAAGTCCATTTTATGGTTTTAATTTTTATGTCATTTCTGATTTCAGTTTGTTCTTAGGATTTGTACAGTTCAGTTTTTCAGTTTTTGTGATTTTTTTAATCTTTAAATTCTCAAGAAGCTCAACTTTGCCCTTTTTGTTTTCCAGTTTGAATCAGCACAGGAAAAAATAATTAGTTAAATTATCCCCCTTCTTACTTCTATTTGGCTGTTTTCTTTAGCAACAGAAAAAGGATGTTTTGAGCAGTTAGCAGTCATTGGTCATAGCACAGTTTTAAAAATGAGTGCCATACCTACTGCACTCTCCTTTCCAGATTTTGCATAATCTCTATAAATACAGGGAAAGGAGGATGTTGTCCGAGAGGAAACCTGCTCCTCTCCCCACTCCACTTTTTCACTCAGTGCAGAAATGTCTCATGCTGAGGCTCCCACCCATACGCAGGGCAGACTTTACATGGAAGACTCAGATCTTTATGGCCTATAAATTATTGTGGTTTGGATACAAATCTTCTCTCCAGACGTGCTTTCAGTAGGACACATGTGAGACTGAGCATGCACTGCTGTTCCTCACTGCCTTATCAGTCACAGTAATTATATACAGAGATTAGGAAAATCCACAGACATTTTCTGGTATAAAAATTGCCCCTGAAAATCTGGAGGAAATTTTCCAATAGGACATAAAAATTTTAAGGAACATGGATCACAATTTGGTCATAATTACTGCTGTGCTCCTTTTATAGAGAGCGGCATTGCCCTGTGCTAAAACATTGCCTGGTTTCAGTGCTGCTCCTAGCCATTTTAGGGCATCCGTTTGAATGTGTCTCCCATTTCACAATGAGGTACGCAGGATCAGAATCAGGCCCTGAGGTCTGTGGCTCTTCAGAGCTCTTGGTGATTTGGCCTGTTCAAAGTCTGGTTTTTTCATCTCCTTGAGCGCATCCTGCCCTCTAAAAGCCCAAGGGAAGGCTGCGTGGGGCAACCGCATGCTAAGACCGCAACTTGCTTTTGAAGAGGAAGGCACTTAATTCCAAGTGGAAGACACTTTTATCTAGTATTTGTCAACAGATTTGCTTGAGGGTATTTATAATGCCCAATTATTTGATGGTTTGGAATAAAAATTATCCATCAACTTCCCAAGCTGTGCAGACTCTGTCAGAATATTCAAGAACACTTTGAATCGTTTTCAGTTTTGTTCAAATAGCTCACTTTACTGAACTGTGTGTCCAGCAAATCTGATGCATGCGCAACTGGTGTGGAAGCCTGGCACTGTCAAAATTTGTTATCACGGGCTCTCTGCCCATAAAGAGCAGTTTGCCATCACCACAGATGGCAAAAATGGACACTGTCCCATTGCATGAACTCAAGGTCAGCCAGACGATGCTCAGACTTCACACAGAAAGAAGCCTTTCCGTGCTGACTTCCCTTATTTTTTGCTGTTTGCCAGATGGGGGGAACTGATGGTGTCTCTAAAGGCATACCTACGCTGCAAGCAGTCAAACCACTTGGCTACTGGCAGGGCCCACAGAGACTGAAGGCCCCGCAGACTGAATGCTCAGGTCTACTTTGAGCAGGGTTGGAGTAACAGCCTTTCAAAAGTAAAGACTGGTCAATAGCTACCTGGTAGGGAAATTAATGAGTATACGGGAGTTGTTGATAATCTGTAGAAGTTTGATGATTTATAAACAAAATTTTCTTCCACTAAGGAGTGCAAGCTGCGCCGCCTTTTTGCTGTGGCCATTTTTAATGTGACCAGCTCGAACGAAAAAGCCCCATCTGAAACGGCTGCGGGTCAGTTCGGGGCAAACGGGCTCCAAGTCGGTTAAAAAAATAAAAACCAGAAAAAGGGCCGAATACCAACCCTGACAGGGCAGGAGCGGGTGAAGGCGGCAACCGAGGGTGAGGCGGCACCCTCGCGCCTCGCGCCCGTCGCCTCACGCCCGGTTCCCGCCCGCCGGCGCGCGGCAGCTTTCCCTCAGAAGATGGCAGTCGCCG
>NW_010972731.1:364108-461711 GCF_000737465.1 Haliaeetus leucocephalus
GCGCAGGTGCCGCGGTGCGGGTCCGGTCCCGCCGCGTGGGCTCCCACCCGCGGCCGGGGTCCTGGCTGCACGGCCAACGGCGGAGGGGCCGTGCGGCGGGAGCGCCCGTGGGCCGCGGCTGCAACGCCAGAAAACGCGTCGGTGGGACCCTCTCCTCTCCCCAGTGCCCCTTCGGCACTGCCTGCCTCCGCAGCGGGCATTTCGGTATCCCCGAACTTCGCTGGAGAGCCGTCTGCCCGATGCCTTCCTAAGGGTTTGTTTTACTGCTACTTTATCTTTTCCACCTGAAAACCGCACAGGGCGCTATTCTTTATTGCACCGCTCTGTCAGGCCCAGTAGGTGACAGGCAATGAAATCTAATGCAATCGTTTCTTTTAACCGCTAAAAACTCAAGGATACTGGAACTGTGTACCCTTTCGCCCTACCTCGTACCATTTTCTTCTGCAGACTCCCCAGTTTTCATTTAAACGACTCAGGCCTGGAACCGCAAGGGATTGCAAAGCTGGCCCTATTGCCAGTTGCGTTTCTGGATTTTTTAATGGGCGCGTGAAAAAGCAAATTAATAGTGTTCGTGGTCAATTGACACAAACCTCGGAAATGCGTGCCGGTGTGTACAACCGGTATGTAGTATTCTTCAGCTCAGGAGAAGCTTCCTTTGGTTTTCATTTAATTCCTTTAGCAGTAGGCTTATGTTAAGTAAGTGTTGCCTCTTAAACTATGCATGCATATTTTTGTCTGTTTCTGTTTACATCTTGAGAAAGCAAGAGCTTGAGGCTCAGAGATGATTTACCCTCATAAATGACTGTGGGTGTTTCGGCCACAGAAAGGCTGCCGAGACTGTGCCCTGAGCACACAAGTGTTCTGTCACTAACATTTGGGACAACTTTTCTGAAAGGTAGTATGCACCCATCCGGTGTGTGCAGATCCTGCTGTGCTTTCTAGATGTGAAAATTAAAATTCTTGCTTACTGAGTTCAATTTTTGTCTCTACATGTAATCTTATCTTGGTACTTATGTGTTCATAAATGTAACTATTCAGGCTCCACTATTTTTCCTCCAGCACTCTGACCTCTGCCTCTTTTCCTATCTGTCTAGTCTTTTATTCTTTTGTCTTTCATTCTTCAGCTTTTTTCTCTCTTGGTCTCTCCAGTGAGGGATATCAAAGGTTGGGCGGTGCTGGTACCCAGGCAGGTGGGGGGCTTGGAGCAGGCAGGCAGCACCTGGGGCTCCAGCCCTGCTCCCCAGCTCGCTGGGCTTTCTAGGAAATAATCCTCTTCTGTGAGCTCTGGGGCAGCATCAGAACAAGTACTGTTAGTGGTCGTCCTACAAACGTCCTGGCACAGCATCCGGTTTGCACCCGGTGCGTTGGAACAAATGCCGAGTTCGGGGCCGAGCGCTAATTGTTTCTGTGCTGGCGACACGCGGATGCAGATATGATCATTTTGATGCTGGCAGTTATGAATCATGCCTTTGTGCATACAGATTTGATCGAAGACCTAAAGATGGAGCACTGGGGTTCCGAATAGAAAACATTTTTTAAAACACATGCTGAGTGTACCTATTTTCCCCTCATTATCTAAATGACTAGTGTGGATCACACTGGGCTGTCCCACAAACCCCAAACAAGGCTCAAGACAAGTGGCAGTGTGCTCGACAGAGTGCTTTGTCGAGGTGATTTAGCAATACTTCTTCAAGATGACTTTATGGTACTTGTGGCTTTGCTTAACCTACGCACTGGGAAGTGGCCGCCATCCTTAAAATTACTTTGTCAGAATACAAACCCCCACACTTAAGCATCCGTCTATTGATTAAAATGTGTGCTTGGTGGAAAAGTGATGGGGAAATCGGATTTGTGCAGATTTCTGCCTTAACAGCCTGGCAGCTAGCTTAAATTGGTAGGTGAAGTTCCCAAGCACTCCCGACATGCAAATGTTGATTTATCTAACCCTACCTATGTTGCCTGTCTCTGAGGCAGGCCCAGTTTTGATTTCAGACTCAGTTCATGAGGAGAATCTCTGTTTAATGGCATTGTGCAATACGGAATTTGTGCGAAAGAAGATCTTTCTCCTGTTGCTTTGTTTCCATATTACAATGCAATTTCTATAATGCCTGAGCAAAGTTATTATCCTTCTCAGTCCAAGTTTCCCATAGTTTGTGTATCTTAAATTGTTTTGCAGCAGTTGGAGAAACTGGCTGGTGTGAATACAGTAGTACCATTATATCCAAATGTCTTTGGGTTAAGCGCATCTGAGAGACCCTCCAAGGATTTTTCAAAGATTTCTCAGTCTTGCATTTTAATCAAAAACGAATATTAATTTTAATGTGTCTTTGATCTGTTAATGGAGTGGTGTGTTCAATATGTCTTTGAGGAGTATTTCCTTGAAAGATGCTAAATGTTTGTCTGTGACATAGTACTTGATCACATTTTTCATTTTGAAGAGTGTTTAACACATGGGCACCCTGCTAACTGCCTTTATAAGAGTCTTTATACTAAATAGTTACGCAAATCAGGTTTTCAACACTTTGCAGAAGATAGTGCTTCTCAAACCTATGTCTGAAAGCTGCCATATGAGGTTATAGTGTTTTTATTTATCTTGTTTTTTCTTTGTCTCTGACCTATGTACAAGACTGAAATGGTGGTATGTATTTTACTTTACTGAGCTGGACATAAGTTAAGTAGCGTGAGGATTTGGTAACTTGTGTCTGTGGGAAAAGAAATGTAATTCTTTGAACCAGGTGTTTAAGAGGTGTTTAGATTTTTATTAAATGCTGTCAGATACATGTAATAAACAATTTCATTTGGAAAATGAAATAACATCATACCATAGTAAAAAATGTTGCCCCTGTACCTGTGCATAATTGAATATGAATTGCCAGCTTGGCAGGAAGAAACAATTTGGACTTGAGCTATTTTGCAACTGAAAACATTTACTGTGCTGGATCCCCTGGCCAGCTACATCTGGAGCTTTCATTACTCATAAGCAGTTTCCTGCAGTTGTTCCATATTTAATTAAACAAGCTTGTAGATATCTTCAAAGTAGTATGAATTGTATCGGTAACGGTGATTTCAGTGGGTACTTGCAACCACGTATGATTTTTGCAGCTTGTCAGCACCCTTCGTAGAAGCTTTATTCGTTCAACAAAACTCAAGCATTGAAAGCATGGAAGAATTCAGGTACCTTCTGAGAATAGGTTGATTTTTATGTAAGGGTCTTTATCTTTGAAGAGCATGCAACAGCTTTTTGAGAAAATACCATAAGCATCCTGCTTAGTCTCAGGCTTTTTTAATGCAGCCTGCTAATGATGGTGGAAGGGACTTGTTGGTGGATGTTGTGTCTGGGGAGCCCAAAAGGAAGAAGGAGGAATGCAAATCCGTGCTTCAGGGCTGCTGGTGATGAGAGGGATGTGACAGTAGAGCATCTGCTGTGGTCTTAGCTCACGCCCAGTGTTGCACTGTGAGGCAGTTGTGTGTCACAGTGATGTGCTCACGTTACTCAGCTGTGGCCTCTGCCTTGGAATTGGGCATTGAAGGCAATGTCTGTGGGTACGTAATGCTCCTTCATGGCTCGTGGCACCACTGGGTTTTCATTACTGCCTGTTTTACCATAAAGTAAAAATGCCAGAGCATTGTTACTGTGTCAGTTGAGTGAAATATAGCTCTTGCCTGCTGGTGTGGGAGCAGAGCATTTCTTTAGTCTGAAATTTTGTGTATTCATTTTAAAAAAATGTGTGTTTCTTTCAGCATGAAGCTGTCAAAGGAACCAAACAATAGCTCAAAATGTCTAGAACTGTAAAATGAAAAGAAACTGTTGTGTGTTTGGGGACAGTGAAGATTATGTGTTTTAACTCCAAGCAGAAGTTAAGCTAGGGAGGACAGTCCTGAGAATCACTAGTGCCTCTCCTCCTTATTTTCATTTCTGTAGTGGGAGATGTGGTATCTCTTCTTCTGGGAATGTGGAGAGTGAGGCTGGGTCCACTGTTCCTCCATGGATTGGTCAGCTGAATTGGCTCAAGCAGGTTATTTTTTCTTTCCTGTTCCTTCTTGTCCTTGTTCCTTCCTTGTGTGCTGATTTTGGCTGAGGTAGAGTTAACTTTCTTCACAGTAGCTAGTATGGGGCTCTGAAAACAGTGTTGATAACACAGGGATGCTTTAGTTACTGCTGAGCAGGGCTCACACAGAGTCAAGGCCTTTTCTGCTCCTCACCCCACCCCATCCCACCAGAGAGGAGACTGGGGGGGGGCGGGCGGGGCACAAGAAGTTGGAGGGGTCACAGCTGGGACAGCTGACCCAAACTGACCCAAGGGATATTCCAGACCATGTGACGTCATGCTCGGCATATAAAGCTGGGGGAAGAAGGAGGAAGGAGGGGACGTTCAGAGTTACGGCGTTTGTCTTCCCAAGTAAGCGTTAGGTGTGATGGAGCCCGGCTTTCCTGGAGATGGCTGAACACCTGCCTGCCGATGGGAAGGAGTGAATGAATTCCTTGTTTTGCTTTGGTTGCGTGTGCAGCTTTTGCTTTGCTTATTAAGCTGTCTTTATCTCAACCTACGAGTTTTCTCACTTTTACTCTTCTGACTCTCTCCCCCATCCCACGGTGGGGAGGGGGGAGCGAGCGGCTGTGCAGTGCTTAGTTACCAGCTGGGGTTAAGCCATGACACCTTATTACCTCCTGGTGATGCATACTGAGCTCCACCAGGTTAAAGATGCAGGAAGCCAAAAGTTATTGTAATGTCTGCCTAAACTCTGTAATATCTGTTGGTTACTGAAACTAGGAAAGGCATCCAGCTGCTCCTCTACTCAGTGGAAACAGTTATAAAAACTATGATCAGTTGTAACTGAAGGCAAAGTAGCAGCAACTCCATAATACTGGAGAAAACTAGGGGAATCGTACAGCAAAGAAAACCTAGGAAAATTTACTCCACTTTCTGTAAAGTCTATCCATCAAATATTTCCCCCTGTCTTTTCCAAACGCTTCCCCAAAGTAAGAACGGTGCAGAATTCACCTTGTGTATCAAGCAGAAGCTTGGTGGTTTTTTTCAGGTTTGGAAGAGTATTTGCCCCTGTCATGTTTAGATTCTGCAGGTGGATTCCCAGTACTTTTTTACCAGAAACAAACACACAGCCTGGACCTACCCTCTGCCGAGCATCAGTGTGTTATCCATGTGGGAGGTACTTAATAAGTGAGTTTCTGCACAGTGCACAGGTTTCAGTATAGCACCTGCATTAAAGCATAGCTTTGCACTGGGGTGGTAGCAAGGTGGGCATCGAAGGAGAGAGCTTCTGCCTTGGGTGAAGAACTGAGCTACTGCTGGAAGACTCAGTGTTGTCGTTGGGAGTTCACTCTGCAAAATTGCACTTAAGCATAAAACAATCTGTTAAGCTCCAGAAAACAAAAGAGTTTTCAAGAAAAAAAGAATTATTTCACCCCTAATTTATACTTTTTGCTTAAATCGATGAATGTATAGGTTCCATATATGATGACACAACCAGATGGTACCTATTTAAACATCTTCCCTTCTAAGTAGCTTGTTGATATGGATGTGTAGCCTCACTAATTTCATCTCTGAACACAAGAAATGAGGGGAAGAAGGTTTCCAGAAAAATTTCCAGACCTGAAAGGTGCAAGGGAGCTTAATGTGAACTAATCATTTACGTGTTAAACTTCAATCTGGTGTGAATCAAGCTCTGGAATCTGGGTCCTCACTTGTTTTAGTACACCTGTTGGTCTCAGTGAAACAGCTTAGTTAAGGTACCTTAGGTCATCAATAAAATTAATGGCATCGAGCTATTATGTGGCTAGAAATCATATATTTCTTAGAGAATGGGTCCATAGTACTGACTTGACCGTTAAGTACAGTTTTGCTAGTTAACGAGAGCTTAATCATGCTGCAGTATAGCTTTTATAACAATTGAAAAGGAGAATGGAGACAACTAATCATTTTGTAATGGGAAGGGGGGGAGACAATACATCTGCAGCTAGAAGCTGCATAATGATTTTTACGAAGCCTTAGCACTTAACAAGGCACATGTTAATAAAACAAACAAATCTTCTCAGTAACAGAGAACTAATGTATGCATTATTTAAGAAGAGTATTAGAACCAGATTAGATTGATGGACTCCTACAGCAGTTACCTCGTTAAGCATCTTCTCTGTGGGGATGTGGGAAGGTATTATATGAAATGGATCTATGTTAATTGGTTGTGCCATCGGAAGTCTTTTTCAGGCCACTGGTGTATTTTTTGTTGTGTTGGTTTTTTATTCTTTAATGTATGATGGGATTTTGCAGATGTTCCCTTTGAAACAGAAGCGTTTTCATTTTTTTAGCAAGAGAAGACCAGCTGTTGTACAGGAGACATACAAATCCCATTTATTTCTTGTCAGCTATTGCAAAGTGGGTACTTTTTGGTGTAAAAGGCCCTCATTACCTGCCACATCTCAGCTGTATTGAGAAATATTTTTCAAAATATTTTTTCCCTTCAGCATTGAAAGTCCATGATATGTGATATAGCATCTTATTAGAGCTTGATGAAGGGACAGGAGTACAATGAAAGCATGAAGTGAACTTAATTTGTAGGAACAGTCAAATTATATAACCTCAAGGATTAATTTTAATCAAATACTTCCTGATTTTTCTTTACAGTGTTAAAATTAGCTCTGGCACTTCACTGGAGCTTTTACAGCGACTCTTTAAATGGGCTACAATGTCCTGTATTTTTTTCTTCTAATTTAGGCCGATGGGGTGTCTGATTTGGGCAGATGCAGGAGCATCCCTGCACAGATACTCACAGGGTGCGTGAGTGTTGGCACGTGTAACTGCTTTTATTAGTGCAGTTTATGAGTAGCAGCACTTTCAAGTGTTCCAGTCTGATTTTTAGACTTGGGAGCCTCAGTCCCTCTTAATTTTTTAAGTAATGGTAGGCCTTTGATGCTGTGCCTCAGAGTATGTGTTGAACAGGAGAGTGCTCAGTGGGAGCAGGGAAGGTCGGAGTCTTGGTTGCCTTCTCCCATCAGTAACCTCTTGACATCTGTAGCAAAGCATTTAGAGCCACATAGCTAAAAGTGACATGTAGTTTTGGGGTTTTCAGTTATTGACTATCCAGACTAGTCCTCTTTGGTCTGATAATTGTGTTTTGTTGGTTTTTATTCCTCCAGAGGAGCCGAGGCTTGGCAGGTTCCAACTTTATTTGTCCCGTTCACGTTTGGTGCAGCTGTCCCCTTTTGAGCACTTAAGCCGGGGCTGAATCTCACAAACACTGGGTTGCTAAGTTCAGGCAGTCTAAGGCCTTCTAATGAATAGAGAGAGATGAGTGCCTCCAGAAGGCAATTCAGCTTGCTTGAGGTCTGAATCTCTGCAAAAGCCTGCTCCTCTGCACTGGCGAGGGAGGGGGGCCGAGGCAGTGATGCTCAGATACCTGCTGTGTAGGAATCCATTCCTTCATACACCAGGTCTGTTGTTTTTCTTCCCCAGTCTGCAAAGTGTGCTTAATTAACTTCCCATCTTTATGGAAGTGGTGTTGGTTTGAAGTAATCAGTCCTTGTGAAATAGTTTGAGATCTTCAGCAAAGACTGGGACCAGCTTGTCAGCTGCCATGCATTGGCATAGCTCCATTAAAGTCAGTACAGACCAGCTGAGGATTCTGGACCCATAAATGTAATTATTGTTATAATAATAGCGTCAAACAAGTAATCATTATTTTTACTCTCTCTTTTCATTTCAAAATGAGAAAATTATTTCCTCTTGGATCAGTGAAAGTAATTTACATTACGCACAATAATGGTCTACATGGAAGTATAATTATTATTCATTTGTATGGCACCATCTGGGCACTAGAAGCTTTACAGACAAATGTGAGGAAAGGTCCCTGCCTTGAAGAGCTTACAGGCTGAATAGCAAGTATAGCTGCTAGCACTTAACAAGAGTCACGAGCGTAACTTTTGCAGTATTACATCAGGGACCTTTTCAGCACAGGACTTCCACAAACTCTTCTTCAGTGATTTCCACTCACTGATCAGAATTTTTCTGTGATTGGCACTATCCAGCCTAAGGGTAGGATGAGTCAAAGGATTGATTAGTGTGGATGGATCAAGAAAGAAATCAGCAAGAGGCTAGTATTATAAATTGGCTGCCCAGCTGTTTTCAGGCAGGTAAAAGAGATTTCCAGGCTTCAATTGGAAGGAGAAAATGGTCTCGATACCTTGTGGACCTGCACCTCCTATGGAGTTACTCCCAAGCTTTACATCAGATACAGGACTGAATGCTTTACTGAGTTTGAGTATGAGCTGAAGTGAAAAGACCAGACTTTCTAATTGTGTGGATATAAAAATTGAGCAACATGGAACGTTGCCTAAACTTATATATGGTGTAACCTTGCTGAGTTCATCCTTTTATGTGAAGTACCAAAAGGGTCAGTGCAGGACACTTAAATCATGTGACTTCTTATTTTTAGAGATGATTAGAGGATTCCTCCAAGGGATGAACTATTTATAGCACATCTATAATTGGCTTCATTTTTTTGTGGTAATGAAATCAAACTTCACAATAAATGAATATCAGTTTGGTAAAAAAGGTTAGCTAAAAAAGATTTCACACTAGTGTGTGGTTGACTCTGAGGTCAGATCTTGAATGCTTCCCACATATACTTTGTTTTCAAGCTACTGCTCTATTGCTGTTCTGTTATATTATTAGAGAGTAAGTGGGATGCTTGTTTAAAACAGTTCCACAAAGCTGAACGACTAGTTCTTGGATTTGGTTGAATGAGTCATGGACACTCATTTTTACTTCATACTGCAGCCTTTGCTTGCCCTTTAGATGTGCTTTTTGGTTCAGTTATGTTGGTGGAGTCCTAGTATTTTTCTTGGAGTTGATGCTCTTTGCTGACTTCTTAATGGTGAGTTTTGGATTTCATGCTCTCTGAATTTCTGAGAGGTCTTTCCTTTTGTTCTTAAAACTCAGCCTGTTTGTAGTTAGTTTTGTTCTTTATAATTGCACTCCTTGATTCAGGAGGACACATGGTTCAGTTAAAACATCTTCTTTGAAAGAAAAAGCGATGGAGGTCATGGCTGTATTGATTCAAGTGATGCGAGTTCCCTGAAACTATATCCAGCCTGTTGACCCTTACTTGGGAGATGAACAGACAAACCTGAAAAAGACATTTCCATGGCAAATTTTTGGTTCTTCAGAAACGTACAACTGCATGTCATAGAGGCAGGTAGGGTCCTTGTGTCACGTGTTCTATCTGTAAACTTAGCGGGATGACAACTGGCCATCCTTGATGAAGAGCCCCACAGCTATCAGGGTCATTAGTTATCTTTTTAATGGGGGGACTTTTTCCTCAATGTGGCAGTGTACTTGGAGCTGTAACTAGCTAAATGGCCATCTGCTAATCATGAAAATTTGAATTGGACTTCTGTGTAGAAATGGAATGTTACCAGAGATCTGGATTGGGGTCATCTTGAACAAGCATGTGAAGAAAAAATAATCTGTTATCAAGCTAATAATACCTGGCAGAAAAAAATACTCTCAGGAAAAATAGCAACTTGTTGCCTGTAGAGGTCCACATTTGGGTAGCTGAAGATAAATCTAGGCACCTAATTATATTGACTTAGATGCCTATAGGCTTGCTTATGCACTTAAAACTTTCTATGGATGCCTGACACAGATGTTTAAATATGTAAATATGGATTCAGGTAGCTACCTTAAGGCATTGAAGTTCAGCAATTTGGCCTACAGTATGTAAAACCCAAGCAAACAAGCAGAAGAGGAGTAAATGTAGTAAACAAAGCTGTTAGTGTGTATACACCAGGAGAATAATAATACTTTGCACAGCTACTGTGCCTCAAATTGCTTACGTTTTGGCATTCACTTGAATTGAGTTTAGTCACTCGGTTGCATAAATAGAAACTTGGAGGTGCTGTCTGCTAGCAGCATACATGGAGCAGTACCTCAGGAATGAACTAGCTTTTTGGCAAAGTCTTCAGCACAATATTTTGATAAGTCATTGGTTCTTATTAAAATAATAATTATGGTGATAATTATAACTGTAGTTGGCTCTGACTGAGCTGCTGAGTAGGGGGTGGCGGGAGGAGGATTATGAAATGTTCTCATAAAACCATCTGAATCCTGCTCTTTTAGCTCTGTGCACGCAGATGAGGATGTTCGTGTCTGTATTTCTGGCATGTCATGTGCCAGTACGTGGCAGTGCCCATGTGCTACACGGCTCCCCATAGGAGGGAGCTGGAGATTTCTGCACAGTCTGCCTTACAGGCTGATCATCATCCTTGTGTTCGTGTTTCTAACAACAGAGATATGATCAAAATAGGTGGTAGTATTTTACAGCAGTACAGTGATAAAATGGTGTAATAAGCTCAAGGCTGTCTGGCTTTCTCTAGTTAGTATGGTGACGTTTGCTGTGTCTGCGACTTCATAGCAAGCTTATGTCATCTTGTTCCCAAAAGCCCAGGTCAGGCCCTGATAATATTGAAACCAAAGGAAAGTTACCATTAGCAGGTAGCGCTCTAGCTATGATGACACTTCCCTGAGCCTTTCTAATCTAATTCAGTATTAAACATTTCCACTAGCCAGGCTGCCACTGCATGACCTCCTGTGCTAAGTGACTGGAAGTGATTAATGACTATTTATTAGAAAAAGATGGCCTCAAACATGCTCATTTTCCAGACAGCGTAAACAGTGATTTCCCCTCCTCACCCCCAAGCCCCAGTTATAAAATAAGGTATTTTTCAGTTTGGTTTCTTTCAAAGTCGATTTTTTTCTCATCCCTGGATATCTAAAAAAAGCAAACAGCACTGTCCATTGCCTGCCCACCTTGTGTGAAGCTGCAGTGGGCATCTAGAGTGTGAGTTTTGGGATGCTTGCTCCCCCTGCTTAGGGCTTCAGCAAAATGCCACTTGAAATGGGTAGAAGGAGATTTCAGGTTTTAAATTGCAGGACCAGTTTCTGTATGGGGAAGAACAGAAAGTTAGAGGTCAGCTGTAAAGCTCTGTGGGAGCACAACCAGTTTAAAAATTAAATAAATCTAAGTGCATTTATCATGCTTTCAGAGCACAGGAGTTTTCCAGAAGTGAATCTCCTAACAAGTGCTCATTTTGAGAGGTAGTTGATGCAGAGAAAGAGCAAGGTTTATTTGGCATTTTGGGTAGGTTCATGTAGCCTGTGACTTTGGTTCTGCAGTTGCTGTGGGATCCATGGGTTTATGCACAAATTCCACACAGTAGAATTTGACTCAAAGGTATTTTATGTTAAAGTTAGGTTATAGGATTTGTTTGCCTTTATACAGCCAAATACATAAGAAGTGCTTTACTAGAGTTCAGACAAATTTGACAGTTATTTAAGGCGGTTTTGTTTTTTCTCCATTCTGGTACCATCACCAGTCTGTCAGACTGAACAATGATCTCATGCTGTCAGAATGTTACCAATAGGATATTGCATTCTGTAGTTTAAGTCCTTCGGGGGATTTTCACTTTCTATCTAGTTGCACTGATGTAAATTTGCAGTAATTCTCATATCAAGGACCCATGAATGAATGTAATTGCAGAGGAAAATAAGGGTATCACAGGTCAAATGGTTCTTCAAGGACACCCTATTTGGACAACGTGGACATCTCAACAACTGAAGGAGCCTTCTGTTGCTTTTGAAGTGCCACTGGAATTTTGTAAATGAGTGTTCAACACTCAGGTTCTATGCTGTAGATGCTTTCTCTTTGTGAAGTGTATGTCACTTGGAAGGGATAAATGAAGGGACGCCCTTGAATTTCGTACTATCCTGGATTCAACTTCAGGTTGTGTTTCCATTTTAGTTATCAGACTTAGCCAGGCTTTGATCTGAAGTCTGCTACCTAAACAAACCTCTTCAGTGCTTTGAAGCCTTTGGTAGTCAATGAGCAAGGTGCTGTTTGTTTTACTTGTTAGTAAATGTTTGTATTTTGTTGTTAGTTTTAACATGGTCTTGTGTATTAACTTCTTCCTCCTTCTTGAACAGCTCACGCCTGTTTCTGGAGGTTTTCTCAGTGGTTGCAGAGGCTGGTTCAAGGTCTAGTTTGAAGTCGCTGGGAGTTACGGCGGTGACTTCAGTAGCTCAGGTGGGACCGTGTTGGTAGCACAGTTGCTTAGGAGGTGGATTAAGGTAATTGGAGAGGAAAGTATTTCAGGTCTCTATTAGACACTTGGTAAATAGTAACTCCATTATGGAACACTGTTTCTCCTTTGAATAAATTTGTTTATTTTTGTTTTCCTTGCTTGCTGTCAATGGTAAGCTGTTTTCTTCCTAACTTGTAATTGTCTGGTTTGAAAGACTGTTTCCTGTTTGCTTAAAATAAACACTGCTGCAGCATTCACCTGTTTTATGCTTCCTGCAGACAGCAAAATGTATCCTCAAATGTTTAAATCTGTTGTTATGGTTAGGATGGTAGTTTCATAGTGATGTAGAGATGCTACAGGAGTTTGAATAATTTCTTTAGTAGAGAGTTGGTGGTTTGGTGGTTTTGGGGTTTCCCCCCTCCCTGTTTACTAGGGTAAAATGTATTCAGGGCTTGATTTTGCAATTCTTATGTGAAAAGAGGCATGCATGCATACCTGTATTCCGTAGTGGTCAAATATTTGTGAGTCTTGGTGCCAATTAATGTAAACAGGAGTTGCCCATTTGGGTGATTTGCCCAACAGACTGACTGTTGCTTTTTGCAGTATCCAGTTTCAGTGAGCCCAGGACTTGGCAAGTCAACACTTTATCAAGTTTGTGATTTTTTAGTAGCCAGTCACTTTTGAAAATCTTCACGTTTAGTGTTAGCTCAGACTTTGATCATTATTCTGTGTAAGCATGATGTGTCAGAGATTATTGTACAGTACTAATTTTGAGACACCTTTGCTGAATAAATTTCACCTTTTTCAGTGTACTTATATGTTTGCTTTAGGATGAAGACATAGGTGTGAAAGAACTTGAGTAATACAGTACACTGAGAATAACCCGTAGGTCTTCAGAGCCACTGAGTGTCTTCACTAGGAGCTGGAGTGCAGACTTGGATATAAAATGAGGCAACAATAGTCTTATGAATATGACTGTGTAAGGGTTTTTTTATGTAGCTTTTGCATATTCATTTAAGTTGTTAAACTGAAAAGAGCCTTAAAATAAAGGTTATTCTGATGTCCTAAAGTGTTCCATGATATTTAAAAAAAAAAAAAAAAAAAAAAAAGGAAGTATTTGATAGCGACACTTCTTTAAGTGGGTTTTATAAGTACTGGTTCTGTAAAACCTAAAACTGATATAAATCTGATATGATTATTCCTGTTAAGCAGTAACTTAAAATCAAAATAATATACAACATTCTTTTAACTTTCCATTCCTGTTCTGTGTTCTGAATGGAGATTACCCATGACAGGAGAGATTGATGGGGCTGGACAGGTACAACTTGAGTTCCTGTATGTTTCTGTTGGCAGTGGTGGAATTATTTAACAATCACTGTCCATTTTTAGTGTTTTTAGGAGTGCTGAAACTTGTAATTCAAGATTTTTTAATTTTTTTTTTTAAAGGCCCTTAGTATTCTGCTGGCCTTGTTGGGTCTCTTTCTAAGTTGTGCAATGTTAATGATTTCATCCTGTGCTGAATTACTGAAGATGCTCATGCAGGAGGACTGGACTCCGAGTTCTGCATTATGCTTGATGCATGGAAATACTGTGTTGATGGAAGTTGTGTTAAATCCATCCAGGTTGCATTATGCTTTACCTCTGATACTCTCAGTCAGTTTTAAGAGGTCATACGCTTCAGTAAGTGTTTACTGGTGGACTTCTTTGGGCCAGCTTTGAAAGGAGGGGGTGGGGCTTCTGAATGGGTTTAAAATGCCTGCTTTGTATTCAAGTGGATTACCTGTGTTAGAATTTAATTTAAATGTATTGATCCCTACTTAAGGAGATACCCAAATTACTCATATGTGGTGGTCTGCGTGGGATCAGCCAGTGTTAGGTTAAACCGCAAACATTTATGTGGAAGGACAGTGTTGTGTTCTGATCAGCTTGTACAGTGTGTCAGCTTTAACACTTGCTTAGTGGTGTTTTTAATGGTTGGACTTGATCTTAAGGGTCTTTTCCAACATAAATGATTTTATGATTCTATGAGTCTAACTTTGATGAAAAATAAAACAAAACCTCAGATCTAGAAGAAGGGTGCTGTGTCTGTCTGTGTGGCAGCAACTGGATGTAGATTCAACTCCCAGCTTTGCAGGGTGCTGCTTGTATGGCCTTCTTGTGGAGGAGGAAAATACAGGGCTGGCTGTCTCTGCTCCCCGTTAGTCAAGCAGAAGGACTAAGTCACTGGATAGTGGAACTGGTTTGTGTGAACTGGCAGACTACAAACATGCATATTAAAGCTGCACTGAGAGACAATATTTGCCAAACATCCTTATCTGATATCTTTTTGGGAAGGCAACTATCCTTGATAGACCAGTCAACCAAAGGAGTTTGAGGGTTTAAGGGGTGTTCATAACCTGACAAGTGACTTACTGGGGAATACAAAAGGGAAGGTGTATTTGATGAAAAGCATAAAATATTTTTTTTGCCACAATATCTGTTGGCTGTGACTAAGGAGACTGCATAGATAAAGGTACTTTGCTGTAACAAATTCTTATTCCAATACCAGTGCAAAAAGCAGCTGTTTTATACAGCTTCTGTGTATTAGGTGTGTGCCCACTGTACTCCTGTGCAGGTCTCCCAGAAAGACGACAAGTTCTCTTTGTTTCAGTTTCAGAGTCTTGACTTTGAGCCAAAAATAAAAATGACTGTTGATAAAACAGTTGCCAGCCCTTAACCTACGCAGGTGGGTTGTGCTAGCATCTTTCTTGCCACAAGAGAAGAGACCCTTCTGTTTCAGCTGTCTGATAGACTCTGGTTTGGTGGGAAAGATGGTCCAGGTCTGGACAGTGATGGTAACCACTTGCCAGTTAGATTTCGTTACTAGTGCTACTGGCTGGGGTTGTGCCTGGCTCACCTTGCAGCAGCTGTTTTTTTCAGAGCAGTTGGTGGGAGGGAACCCATTTTGTCTTCTTTCTGCTACATCTGTAATCAGGATAATTTTTCTGTGAGCTGCACAGATTTGCTGCCTAAAACCTGTGCTCAGCCTGGAGGTAGTTGGTGGAAGGCGACATTTCCTGCATCCCAGTGTTCACTTGCTGTTAGTGGAAGCTTGTGCTGCTTCACTCATGCACATTTTATTTTTAAGGATTCAACACTGATACTTAGGAAGTCCTTTGGTTTGCATATTTCAACATAAATATGAGTATCTTCTGAACATATCTAATGTATTGCAGGCCTAATATTTCTTGCAGGATTACCAATCTCCTTAAGTAGTCTTTTTGTGTGTGTATGAAGGGTAAAAAAAAAAAAAACAAACAACAAACCCAAAAAAACAAACAACAAACCCAAAAACCTTTGGCCATTCCAGCTGCTGAGTTGTGAGCACTAAGTCCTTGAGAAGAAGCTTTTCTATTATCCCTAATGCTCTAAAGCTAGCTGAATAAACAAAATGAGCACAGATGTTTCCTTGCTGGTGATACAGTTCATAAGACTACACTGCTAAAGGCATTACTCAGCTGCAGCTTAAACTTCTGTGTGCAGAAATCTGTTGACCAAACAGTTGAGTCTTACTCAAGAAGACTTCCTGCAAAGTTGAACAGGCTTGCTGAGTAATACTTTTTGTGTTAGCAGTTTATTAACCACTTAATGAATTACCCAGATGTGTTTAAATTCGCCCAAAAGCTGTTTTTTTTACCACATGGAAATGCTGCGAGGACACTGTGATGTGCTGCTGAGGTTGTGCATGGTTCCTGGGGGAATGGGCTGAAGTGTGTGAACAGGCATTTGCCTGCAGTTCCGGGGAGCAGCTCTTTTGCTCATACTCAAGTAAAAACAGAATCAAAGCCCGTGCTGTACAGAAACCCTTTACAGGTGTTTTAATTCTGGCTAAACTCTGGTTATGCCAATTTTAACAATTTTGTAAGAAAATTTCTTCACACAACAAAAGAGAATAACTACACATTGGTTGCTGTCTGTATTTAGCAACAAAACAACCCTCTGCTGCTACACTGATCAGGCTGCCTCCCTGCCTACTCTTTTTCCAATAATTTTCCTTGTTTAGGCAATTTTTTGCGAGATTAAGTTCTCTAGGTTTATAGAACAGAGTTTGATGATGCGGGTGGGAAGGGGAGGCCAGAAACAATGCCCAGTTCTTCAGTGAACCTGAGTGATAACAGTGGATGTGCCCTGGGAGCAGAGGGTGCTTCCAAGATACCCTGATCTTAGCTTTCACAGCTCATCTAAAGATGGGGTCATGGCTTGTATAGTAAAGCAGGTGTATGTTAAAGCTTTAAAGCAAGCCTGAGAAATCTGACCACTTAGCACCCTGCTTGTCACTACAGGATCTGCGATTGCATTTAAAAAAAAAATTATAAAAAAGAAAGACTACTTTCTTGGCACGTGTGTGTGAGGACTTATGTTTTACTAATTATTTCAGACCATGTATTTCAGGGATTTTAGAGGTATCAGTTGCTATTGGAAGGAAGATAACTTTAGTCACCTAGCTCATGAATTGTTAGAAACAACCCATGTGGGATGATACTGTCTCAGAGCTGCTGATTTCTGTTACTACTCTGTTAACTCCTGACTCTTCTTGGTAACCCTGTTGTTGCTGTTGTCCCCAACTCCCTTTTCGTTGAAAACTTACTCCTTTATTCCCACATCAGGCTGAGCTTGCTGTTTCTGGTAGCCCAAGGCAGTGACACATGGAAACATTCAGCTGCATGTTCAATTGCTGCACTGTGGCATGGCTGCTTACCAGGGCCCACATATGTGACTGATTGTATGAGGCTGTCCAGCACTTTGACGGAGTTGTATCAGAAATGCTGGAGGCTTGAACTTCAGCCACCCTTCATCCCACAGAACACATCTGATTCACCTGCAGGACAATTCATCACTGGTGCAAAGAGGAGCTTTCTGTTTGGATTCTCCCTCAATGCACCATGGAAACTTGGTTTCATGTCTGTGTCTGGTCTCTCTCTGCTGGCACCTTTTTTGTTTCTAAAGATCAGCTTTTCCTGCTCTCCCTTTCATTTTTTATTCTTACTGATGTGCATCTCTACTTCTGTTCCTCCCTCCCTTTTCTGAACAAAGAACATTTCTTGTTTCTAAGCATTTGAGTAACATAGTTTTGTTCCCTTTTTGCAGAGATGGACCAACTTTGATCAATAGCAAAAGCAAATGGTTGTAGAAATTCTCGTTGTGCGCTTCTTGCATGCTCTGTAGAGTTTGTAGCTGGTACTTAGCATATTGCCTCTGGAAGCATGTTTCTGGCATGTAGCTTTTATTTGTGCAGCCAGAGACCTTGGCAAATGCTTCACATTTGATATGAACCCACAGTCCTTTTAGATGTTGAATAATATAAATAAGGACTTATCAATAGTGATGGCAAAATAAGTGAAGGTGTGAGTTTAAACCTTGGTAGTTTACGTGATACTAAGTCCCCACGTGGGCACTTTGATTCCACACGTAGGGTGCTGTTCTGTGGGTTTGCTTTGGGATCCACTCCCAAAGCTGGTGAAGTTCACCTGACAGGTGCTTTTACCATGGTTGAAAGCCACTGCATAGGAAGGAAGTGAGGATTAATTACTCTGGGCTATCGACCCAAGTCCCGAGTGTATGACTTGTTCCAAAATACCAATATTTTTTATCATTTATTCTTTATATAAATGAAGCAAAGAACAAGTAAAAGAAGCATTTATCTTCAAGCAAGTGGCTATTTTTAAGCATGTTCTTCAAGAGTAATTTTAAACTAGTATTTACAATAAGATATGTTATCCATGAGAGAAACTGTGGTTTTTACTCTAAATCAGAGTAAAAAAAAAAAAGTAATTTTTCTATCTCCATCTAATGTGTTGCTGTAGTTTCCTCTTTGGATGACAGCTGGAGGGGTCAGAGGTGATAGGAACCAACACAAACTAGTACTGGGAGACATATCATGGCTTATGTTGCGTTAACGTGGGTTTATTTTGCTAGCTGCATCTGTAATGCAGCCTTTGCTTAATTTGGCTGATTTTTAATGTCTGACTACTCATTTGCATCCCATTTTGCATTGGTGGCATATTTGTGCCATAGCTGACACTTACTTCTGTGCAGAAAGTCAGTGCAAATCCTGTGCCAAACTTATTCAAAGGTCCTCATCAAACCAAGTTAGGGGTAAAAGCAGAGCAAATACTGCAAAGGAATTTGTCATGGCTTTCCACTCCAAGGTGAATTTTTATCCTAAAGTACATTGGAAAGTCTGCTCTGAAGTCACTGTAAGCAGAAGTGGAAATGTGAATAATGGGGGGCACATTTTTCAGTCAGTTAGAAAAATTAGGTTTGATAATAATAGTGTCTGGAGGAAAATGTATTGAAGTGGCTGTCACTGAAGTCTTGGGGTCCTAAGTAATGTGCTTTAGGAAATAGCCGCTAAGTTCATATTCTTTTACTCAATCCAAAGGCCATCTGAGAAGGGATGAGCATGCTTCTGAGGCTGTGAAAAGTCCAAAGTGAACTCTCTGAGGAAGCAGCATAACAGTCACTCTTTTTTTTTTTTCCCTCCATTTCCGAGGCAACTGCTTCTTTCACCTGTGTATGTTCTTCATGATACCAGCTGCTTTATGAGAAACATCTTTCTGTGTTGCTTTTCAGTACGAGTAATAGGAAAAGGCTGGTAGTTACTCATATGGATGGTAAACGAGCCACTGGAAACAGGGTATGGAACATTTCTTACATTTTGTAAACAGTGTTGTAAAATAAATTTCAGCTTTGGGTGGGTGTGCATCTCTCAAAGAGCACTGTGGTTTGTGCCCTACAAGGGTGGCATAATATAGTATGGTATTTGAAAAAGCATATACAGTATTAATAGTAAAAGCAATTAAATATGGAAGCAATTTCTTAGGAAGATAGTGAATTTTCTGATGTTGAAGTCTCTTAAATAAAGAGTAGATACTCTAGGGTAACTAGAAGTTAGTACAGATATCGCAGGGTTCTGTGGCCTCTGCCATGCTGGCCTTAGGAGGATGTGTCTGTGCATGTGGTGTGTTGGAATGTCGAAGGGGAGACAGGGGTAGTGGAGTCCAGGATTTAGGTCAAATACTGACCTTGGATACATCTGTGATTCATCCACATCACTGTGCAGGAGCTTTACCTGGTGCTAATGTTTCTATTAGCTAGGCTCAAGGACACTGTGCTACTTGGTATTTGTAATTCCTACCTTTTCAAGATCACTTAGAGTTAAATTAAGATGAGAATTTCCATTGTCCTTAAATATGTAGTGTCCATTGTGAATTCTCAACTCCTCTGAAGCTGGTAGGAAAATTCCCAATTACTTTGAAGGAGTTAAGATTTCACCTTAACGCTTGTTTGCTCCAGCTTTTCTCCTTTGAGTTATAAACTCCTGGCACAGCTGTAAGACCTGAAATACTTAATAGTGATCGGTAGTGACTGCCTGCAGCCAGAGTCACCTGGAGCATTTCACCAATTTGACATTTGTTTTCTAAGCTCAGGCTGATGATTCCTTTAACATTCTTTTCTCAAAATCGATTTCAGTTTTGATTCACACTGCCAAAGATGACGTGACATTTATACAGTGGCAGATGCATGGACATCCTGAGGTAATGTTTAGGTTTCTTTTGCCAATGCAAAGCATTTAGGGATTTATCTCCCTGCTTACAAAATGCACTTGTCCTAAATAAGGCATAAGCAAATACATCTAGAATAAATGTTTTTCCCTATGCCCCATGTGTTGACAAACCAGCCAGCCTTACTCAAATATGCGTATGTACATATATGCATATACATACATTTATATGTGCACATTGCCTATGGCCTGTTCAAAAGCCTGGGGGAGGAGATTTCTTGCAGTGTGAAAGTCAGAGATCAAAGGGTTAATGCTCTCCCTGAAAGGCAGTAGGGTGTCAGCCCATCCCTGTTACTATATAAAAGGACTGATGCAGGACTTCCATGGTGCATGAAGCAGCTTTAGACATCTTCCCAGTGAATATTGTGTTTTGTTGCATAGAGGACACTACGTCTGTGGAGAGCGAATCTTGAGGAGAAAGAACTTTAACCGATAACAAGGTGAAGTTTGTATTTGTGCACAGCCCAGGTATTTGGAGAGTATAGGTTGTGTGCAGAGTTGTGCTGCTGTGACAAACTAGCTTTTTGATTCTTAACAAAATTGTTGCTATTAGTTTTTTGCAGCACATCCAAAAGCTTTTGTCACATTTGATTTCAGGTTAAAGCTGTGCAAAGCCTTCAGGGTTTTTTTTTGAAGGAACATACTTACATTTTCCTATTCCTCTAGATGAGAAGTGGTGTCTGCCTGCTTTTTTTTTTTTCTTGTAACTTTTCTTCTTGGTGATTGTAACAAAAACTGCCAACTAAATTTCCTTCATGTTTGCAACATGACAAAGTACATCCTTGGCACAAATTCTATATAGCTGGAACAGAAAGCACAATAAAAGAAAAATTTGGAAAGAAAAGTAGTCTGACTATCTAAAACAAATGTTGATAATCTGGTGACCTTTTTAACAGCATAGAAGTGTGATATATTGTTACTTATTTGCAGTCTCCTTGGTTATTGAGGTTGTCAGTGGGATTCTACCCATCTCTTGCCAATTTCTGTATTTTTTTCCTTTCAGTGTTTGTGTGTCATCAGGAGTTTGGAGCATAAACAGTTCAGTTTCTGTGAAGGAAAATGAAGTCTTGTTAATCTGTTGGAAGTTATCAGCAATATAGATGATAAGAGGTGAAGAATTATGAGTCTGCAGTGTAGTAATGAGCAGTTCCATTCTGGAGCTGTTGACAAGACACTACTAAAGAAAGTAAGTTGTCAGGTAGTGAGGAGCAGCATCCTGCCATGATTAGACATTGCCTGAAAGATTATAAATAAATATTAAAAATAAATTATCCATTTTTATTGTTGCAAAACATATGTTGAGGATTTTCTCTGAGGTCTGAAAACCTGGAATAAGTTTGGTAGCACTACTGAGAGCGGGACTGTGTGCACCTTGGTCCTTGTAACAACTCTCTATCCTTGTGTGCATGAGCCTGCTCCAGAGAAACAGTGTACCTTTAAACATCTCACCGTTGGATATCCCACTGCTGCTGCGTGGCTTGCTCCCAGCCTGGGCAGCTGTGCATCCAGCAAGTTCCTTAGCCTGAAGCAGTGGCTTACTGCTGCTGGGAGACAAAGTGGGCAGAAGAAGTATGGGAGAGGGAATGTTACTGGGGGCAAGCAGGGGGTTTGGCAGAAATCCAGGGCGGAAAGGATGTAGTCTGTCTGTTGTAGTGAGTCTGGTAGTTTATTCAAACATGCTTCTGAAAAACCTGTGGCTATTCTGACTTTCATTTATCTGTAGGGACTCAAGGGGAGGCTTTTGCTTCTCTCCCTCTCTCTCTGGGTCTTGGACCTTGAGTCTCTGTCCCCTGCCAGCCATGTTCCCCAGCCCACACCCAGAACCAGTGGGTTGCCAGCATGCTGCACTCCTGATGCAGTTGTTGGATGTGAAGGATTGCTAAGTCTCTGCTTAAAATCCAGGTTAAAAATCTAGGATTGTCAAAGCTCAGGAGGAGAGCAAAACAGGTCTGACTTTCAGTTTATGCTTTGTGTTCCTGCACAGCAAACCCCCAGAAGGCCAAACAGAAATACAATCTCATTTCTTCTTGTTGGGACTACTTCTAACCTCAGCTTCAAAGGTGTCTAAGTGGAGTTGTTCCTTTATTCCTAAAGAGTCATTCTTCTAATACAGACCAGCAATTCTCTGCATCACCAAGATCATAACTTTTTTTAAAAGCTGTATTAAAAAACTCTTTGTCAAAGAAATAACTGATCCACCTTTCTTGGCTTGCTTTTTTACTCCACTTTTAAAGAGATCTCAAGAAGATTTTTCCCTGAATGTGTGAGTTGCTTCTCAGTACCAAACAGGGCATGTTGTCATGAAGAAGAGATTGAGTATCTTCTTTGTCAGGAGTGCTTGGAACATGTTATGGTTGAGGATATGTGGTATACGGCAGAACTTGGTAACCTCAGCTGAGGTAATGACTAATCAGAAGTACCACCTCAGATGTAGGGATGCAATGCCAGTTAAAACCACACAGGAACTGATGCACAAAGTAACTCTTGTTTATTTTTTATGTGCCTGTATTTCCAGTTGCCTGTTGGCATCTTTCTAGCTTGAAAAAATTGAAAAGGCAGATATGATAGCAAAACGTTACATACAAGGGCCTCAGAGCCTTCTCTTAGAATGTAAAATGTGCTTGCAGTTAGACAAGCACATTATTTTATGCCCCAAATTAAGTCCTGTAGTAAACCTGGAGAAATACAAGATGACATAGCAAGTGAGGTGCTGACCTTATTAGTTTATCATCTGGCAGTTTTTCTGAAACTACCACTGTATGCATTATTTATTCACCATTTTAATAGTTCTTGCTGCCACCTTACACCTGGTAGCATCTTCTATAGAGTTTTAAACCATATTTACAGTGTTCTATCTTAGGGTAAGATTATATACTGAATCAATCACTATTCATGATAAAGCAGCCAAAGATGGATAAATTAATAGTATGTGAAGGCTCTCTAGTTTTATAATTTTAAATGAATTCATAGCCTGAATTTTTTTTGATTACTAAAGCATCGATAATTTACTAAACTTTGAATTTCTTAGTTCTAGCAATAATTTCAAATTAATGTTACAAGTTACAGTTCAGGCCCTATAGTGAAGTTGTCCAATACCTCTGCAATAACTTTACCGTGGTTAAATTAGAGTGATCTTTGTGCTTGATTCCTGTAGAAAGTGAACTTTACACTTAAGCCTTGTGAGGACTATATACCGATGACTTTTGTTCTGCACAATGCAAGAGTAGCTTCTCTCATTGTCCTGTGTCGTCTCCTAAGTTCAGAGGATGTTACACTTTATTACTGGGAGTGGGAGAAGCGATCAGACTCTTCTGGGAGACCTCTTGACTCTGCAGGGGTAATACTGGATACAGGGGGACGGGACTTATGAGTTTTACTCTTGCTGACCTTTTTTTGTGGCCTTCACTGGCCTCTGTGCCTGTTTCTTTCTGCATTTAGTCTTTTGTCTCTATGGATCTTGTATGTTTTCTTTGAAGCAGGAATGTTATTTTACTATATATTCAGCACAGAGAGGCCCCACTCACAGCAGGGTTATTCAGGGGCTTTTGTGTTACACGTAATGATCAGTCCGTATTGTAAAAAAGGCAAAGTAAAAAAACCAAGAGAGGAGAGTGTATGTGTTTCTGATTTGAAGGCAGGTTTGTGCATAAATATCTGTTCAACTTTAGGAAACAAGAAATGCTTAGCTATAGCACATTTCAGTTTTCCTTTTTTTTTTTTCCCCTCTTCATCCCTGCATCTAAATTGTCCAGCAAAACGCCTCTTCCAAACCACTATTTTGCTATTTTGACACATGTAATTGGTCGTAGTACTTTTATGAAGCTATCATCAGAGGCAAACTGCTTTCTTTTTATTCAATCTTTTTTTTTTGTAACTTGACTGCAAGACTCTTAGCACTTTCTTGATGCCTCCCAAAGTTGTGCTTTTTGTGTTTTACCTTTGCATTCTTCTATCAGATTCTCTTCAGAGCTCTATGTCATCCTATTTGTATCCATCTTTATAGAGATATTCTACACTATACTGTTTACTAGGAATTTTGATTCATCTAGTACTTTTTGTCTCCCAGCAGATTGATTTACAGGCATTGACTTGTACATGTTGCTGTTTGCTACCATCAGAAATGCAGAGTCATGTTAGAAACTGTGCAGCATTTTGTTGCCTAACTATGGCAGTTAAACCAATCCTTGAAATGCAGGGATGGTAAACCTTTTAAAAATTGAATTGTATCTCAGAGGCCTATTACTCTGCGAGAAAACAAATTACTTCTTTGTAACATTTTCTGCTAAGATGTTCTTCCTTTAGCTTTCTGATTATTCATCAGCTTGTGAAACTCTTCCTATTGCCATTTATTCCTTCTGTTTTATATATCTCATAAGTTTTGATTGATTTGCCAAATTTTCCTAGTTTGGAGGAGAATAAGTTTGGGAGCTCTGAAACAGTTGCTACCATACCAACCTCTGAGAAATGCTGTGGGTTTGAATACTAATTCAAAGAAAAATTGGTTGGGAACGTTATTTTTCTGTTAAATGCTGTTACATAAAATTCTCAGGGATCTCACATAAACTTTTAATTCCTACAAGCAAAGCCCCAAGCAGGTGCTTTAATTCATTCGAAGTTAAAAAAAGAATTAGTGTTCTCTTTGGAGTGAACCTGCAGGAGTTTTGGAAAGTTGCTCTGTTAATGTGATTGATTTTTACTTCAAGGATAAATCTGTCCTTCAACAGCCAAGTGCAAAGGTTCACACGCCTGCATGGAATAACTAAGAGTGTGCGTGATTTCAAAGTCTTCAGGAGGCAAAGGAGCAGAGTTTGTTTCCAAACAAAAATGCCTGTTCTGTTTCTCTGGAGAGCAAGAGGGCTGGTGTGGACTCCATCAGGGAGAAACTTCTGGTCGGCTTTATTTCAAGATTATGTCAGACAGGTTTCCGTGGACAGAGGTGCGCAGCTCTTCCTCCTTTGGGGACTCCTGACGTGGTGGCTTGATCTGCATTCGGCCAGTTTTTTGCAGGTGCTGCTTGGGATCTGACACTTCAGTCATCTTGTAAGATCACAGTAATAAATATTGGCCCATTCGCAGTGTCTCCCCCCCCCCCAGCACTGTCAAAGTTGTATCATTACAAAGCCCCGCAGTGCAGAAGAGCGGTGGAGAAGCCGATCAGTATTCCACCCATGTGGACAGACCATGCTAATGGGCTCTGAATGAGCCCAACTGCCAGCCGCTGTTGGATGGCATGGGGCTGCAAACGCTGCTACTCTTGAGTTACAGCAGTGAGTGCCTAATATCACGCTCGATCAGGGTCAGGAGGCAGCTTAACGTGACATCAATCAGCAGCAGCTATGCGGGGACAGCGGCTGAGGCAGGATGGTGTTCTCAGAGCACGTGCTGCAGGGAAAAAGGGGTGTTAAACAGTGTCCGCTGTGCTTGTGTGAGAGCGGAGAGAACAGAAGCTTTAAAAAATAAATGAATTTGCTTTTTTCTGCCAAAATATTCTAGGCGTAGCTGATGGAAAAAATAAATTAACTGGGCTTTGATAAGTACGTGGTTAGCCTCTGTCTTCATCTGTATCTTTGTATTTATGGAGCATCTTAGAAAGTTTTGCTAGTCTCATTCGAGGTAAACAGGTTGTGCATCCTGCACACTTGCAGGTTTTATTTGTACTCTCCTGCACATGTACTCTGAACTTTGCAAGCAGTTTCTGTGTTAAGAGTAATTGGTTGTTATAGGCTATCATTGTGTCGGTATTGATTTCTCAGTTGTAGCAGGCTTGTATGTAAGGTGATGGTCCAGAGCCCCAAATTAGGATGTACTGCTCTTGCTCCTTACTGTGTTGGTTGGAAATACTTCCAACATTTCTTACCTGCTTAAAATCTCTATTTCACACTATACAGGTTGGTGTAACAGGAGCCTTCCATGCTGCTACTTAGGTAACAAAAAGATGAACACTTAAACGTGAGTAAATGACAAAGCAGGAGTTTGATTGGGTGTAGGGGAGCTGTTCTGTGCTGGAACATTGCTGCTTCACCTGCCTGTTGAGAAAAGGATGGTTTTCTTATACAGTTTTTCACTGCAAATCTAATTCATGCCTGGCTGAAAGTCTTGTGCAAAGGGATTGTAAATGTCATGCAGAGGGTTCCCTGAAGAAGTTTGACAAACAAAGCAGCAATATAGGTTATTGGATGTTTGTTACGTGTTTGTAGGCCTCTTTTTTAAAAGGGAATTTTAGAGTTGTCATACAACTGCAGATTTTTAAGTTCTAATCCTTTGGATAAGGTAGCAGTGGTATCTTTAATGAAAACTGTGTTGGAAACAGCTAGGACTACGTGTTTCCTAGCACTTGAAATGATTGATGGAAGGAGATGAGCAGAAAAGCAAACAGCAGAGGATTATGTTTCAGGGTAGAGCTTAAGCTTTTGGGAAGAGGAAGATTTTATTTTTTCTGAAGTGCTTGTCATGGAGATGACGTTAGTATTCACTACTTTGCTACGCTCTGCCAACCCCTGCAAAACAGGTAGATACTCAAGAAGAGGAGCTCACATCTGTGCTTCCTGTAAAAACCTTTCTCAGCTTTCCACTTCTAAACTTCCTATCTTACGTAGTTTTCTCAAATCTCTACCCCTTCCTCTGTTTTCCTAATTGCTGCCTGGATGTTATCACTGTTCCTCATCCTCTAACCACTCTTAACCGCTCCCCCCGTTCCCCCGTAAATCCTAGCGGCATGTGTGCTCTGCTGTCGCAGCTGTGGTGCTTCCTGTTTAGGGTTTCTGCGAGGAGCCCCAGCCTGGCTTTTGCAGGGTGCTCATGGCAACCCACGACCAAGGCACAGCCATGGCTGAGCCAGTTCCTGTTTTCTCTTAGTGCTGCGCGGTGGCCACAAAACAGCACGGCTGTGGAGCCGCTGAGCTCTGGCACGTTTGTTCTTCCGTTGCTGGGGGAAGCTTGGGCCAGCAGCAGCGCACACGGTTAGGAGTGTTCAGGGGTAATGTGTCAGGCAAGTTACTGTCAGGGACCCCTGGAAAGGTGACTCTCAAAAGCCTTGCTTCTGCCTTGCAGAGGGGCAAAGTTTTCTATGGGGAAGTTTCCTAACGGTTGTTGGCAAATAGAGTGAATTCTTGAAACCAGTAATTCTTGCATAAAGTAGCTGCCTGTATTTTCAGAGGTAGTAAAGTCAGCTATGATCTATGTCTCAGCCAGCGTCTTCTATAAGGAGTTTCACAGATAGACTAGATAATCAGTGTAGAACATCTGACTGTTTGTTTGTTTATTTATTAACAGAGCAGTTAACACTGGAAAATGCTGTTTTGCTGAAATAGCACACCTGGCCTGTGTGAAAACTCAATGTAAGATTTTAAATAACTGGAGACCAAAAGAGGCACTACTGCATTGCCACCCTCCTAGCCTCATTGTGGTCCTTCGCTTCTATCCCATTAGTTACAATATAGTCTGAATATACAGTACCTAGTAATAACTATACATGAATAATGTGTACATTAGATAGACAGAGAAGAATTTTTGATGTCCTTAAATGTTTCTGTGTTTTTCACTTTAAGAAATTTTATCTAGAATTTTCATAGAATTAAATTTAAAATTTTCAACTTCTGTTTCATATTAAGAATTACAGTTAACTTCAAAGCATCAAACTTGGTTTGTGCTGGAAGACCAATTTTTCTGTCCGTGTCTGCAAACAATAGCTGAGCAGATACATACTTCAACTCTAACAGTAGTGTCTGGAGTTTTGTTTTATTATTTTACTGTGTGGAAAGATGTAAGACAATGTCTGTGTTTTTACCAAATGGAAAGAATTTCATCAGGAAATGTCTCCACTCCAAATATGTTCAGGTTTTCTTTACTGCAATCAATACGGTTATTCATGGATTTCTGCTCCCAGCTCACTTGTGGCTATATTTAACATATGTCATTGTA
The DNA here is from genome assembly GCF_000737465.1 of Haliaeetus leucocephalus. Classification (NCBI taxonomy): domain Eukaryota; kingdom Metazoa; phylum Chordata; class Aves; order Accipitriformes; family Accipitridae; genus Haliaeetus; species Haliaeetus leucocephalus. Next base: position 391,726 of record NW_010972731.1, read on the forward strand.
CTGGGCTACATCGTTTTAAGAAAGCTTTTTATTGTTGTACAGACATGTGTTGCAATGAGGCCAGTGTTGTATACAGCTGGAGTGCTGTATAAATCTGTCTCCTACTCCTGTAAACATGAGCAGGGTGGCTGTGTGTGTTGGGTTTTGCTGGTGGTTGATGTCTGTTTTAAATTCCTGTAGTGGCTGAAGCCAGCTCAGAAGATCATCCTCGGTGTATGTTCAGCAGTCTCGCAGCTTTGCATAAATAATTGCTCAGATGATCTGCATAGTTCGTGTAGTGCTGAAAATAATTTGCATTTGCTGATGATGAGGCCTACGGCATTATATATCTGCTTGTTGTGATGATGTGTCCTCTGTTGACAGAACAGATTTTTGTTTCAGGAATTTTGAGACTTCCGAAATGAAATGATGGTTTAATTTTCAGTGACTACTTTCTTTTAAAGGTCAATGGTTACACAGGCACATTTAGGAGCATCTCTGCTGTTTTTATTGACAGGGATGAACCAACGTTACATATGAAAAGCAATAATAGTTTTGGTTTTTTTTTTACTTTCTCTCTCTCGTCTGTTACCTCCAGATGATTTTCTGTTGAAATGTGATGCTAGGTTGTAAAGTTAGGAGAGTTAAAGTGAAGACTGCTCCCAAGGTGACCTTAGAGATTTTTGGGGTGCATATGTTGAACCCAGTTCTTATGGGTGCCAGCTACCCATAGTTTTCAAGAACTTCAGTAAGGACTGAAGATCTCTGGCACCATCCAGAGGGCATTTGGCACTTTTTAGTTAGGTCCGAGTTGAATATTTGTTAACACTTGTAATTTTGAAGAGTCTGTGATACTTAGGCATATGGATACCATTAGTTTTGAGTGAAGTTGGCTCCTTTTGGAAATCTCAACTGTGTGTCCAGTGCTAACGTTGGCATGACCAGTTGCTCCTCACTTACACCATGTTCGGATCCCCTAGTTTCTCGCATGCATTTTCCCCCTTAGTAGCCTGCCAGCATTATCTGCAAGAAGCTTGATTGCTCCGTTCTACAAAAATGGCATTTAAACTAAAAAAATAAAATGTGTTGTATTGCATATTTACTCAGAAAATGCTGTTGTGCATGGGATCTGAGGTCAACGCCTAATTTACTTGGTTTAGGTTTGAGATAGGTGTAAGTATTGTAGTGCCCTGTGTTGTGTGCTTCTTGTGGCAAGGCAGGGGTATGAACATCGGCCAGCCACCCTGTGGCTGTTGTGAAGTGCTCAATGGGCATGCATTAAGAAATGCCACCAGAAGCTGCGAGCATGTTTGTGGTTTTTCAAACAGATGTTTGAGACACACATAGTTACCTCTGAAGGGAACATCAATTACAGAAAGCTGGGGCTGGTAGACATTTGACAGGTAGTAGTGGTATAACTTCGTTCATTTCCACAATGCTGTTCTAATGTAATGCAGCTTATTAAGGTAGAGAGCACGGGCTGGCTGAAAACCAACTTTGATTAATACAGTGAAATTTCCACCCAACTCTGTGTAGGAATTAAGTTAATTTTTTGTTACTAACTTTTATCCCCCTTACAGTTGTGACGTAATAGGCCAGTGAGGAGTTATGTTTATATTCATTTCAGGTGTCATCCCTTTAGGGTAAAGCCATATTACGTGATTTTGAAGAAGATGATAAATGCAGAGATTATCACAAAAGTAATTTTCTTCATTTCAGTTGCTCTGTTGCAGACTACAGATTTCAACTTGAGAAGAAAATGGGGTTGCAACCTTTTTTGAAATGCTGTCACACCTGTTTTTGTGGTAGGCCTTTGAACTTTGAAAGGAAGAGAGCCCTCAGGTGAAGGAGGTACCTCTTCTTTGTCCCATGATATTTTGCTGAGGTTGGGCTGTAGTATGAATCTGAAATACCTCAATTTTTTGCCATGAAATTGTTCTAGGTTGGATTAGGTTAGAGTAATCTACTTCATAATAATGCTGGAAATCTGGTAAAATGACAGATCATGAGTTTGGTTTTTTTATATTTTATTTTTCCTTTTGAAAGAGTGTGTAGTACCAGCAGTAGCAGCAGCAGATACTTCAGAGAATGCAAGAGCAATAAGACTTTGCTTCATTGCATTCAAACCTTGCAGTAAACACTGTGGCACATTGACTCCTGCTTTTCTTTGACCTCAGTACAGGTGTAATGCCTTCTAAATGTGCATGAGTATGTTGCCACATCTGATGAGGAAACTGCTGCAGAATGGTACGCCTGAGGCCTCGCAAAGGTTTGATGGCAGGTGTAGAATAAGAAATCAAGACCTTTTGACTACCTGAATCTGCTCTCATTTGTCTGGATCCATGCTTTCTTTTCATCAAAGACGACATGTATCTTTCCACAGCATCCACAGATATTACCTTTAGCAATTGCAGGAAGACTCAGCAGTTTTGAAAAATTCCCAGTTATTTACCCAAGGGAATGAAAAATGTGTTGGAGCTGCTGGCTGGCTGTTAAAATTGTGATGCAAGGGTGTGGCCAAGTGTTGGAACACTGTCAGCAACTGATTTTGTGTGTGTGCACGCATCATTCATCTTAACCAAAACTGAGTCGTCTTTCATTTTCTGGGTTGCCCTGCCTTGTGTCCCAGCCTGGCAGCGATCAGTGGGGTGAGGCAGCCCTAGCCCATTGCTTGAGCTCTCCCACAGGAAAGTCTTCTGGATACAGCTGCAAAGAGGAGCAAACCTGTTTTATAGGAGCAGCTCAGTTCCTTGTGTTTTTAACTCGATCACCTAAACACTATTGTCTTAACCCTCTCCGCTCTTTTTTTTTTTTTTTTTAATTAGCAGTTAAGTCTGAAAGTGAAAGTGTGACTTTAATGTCTGAAGTGATATGGTTATTGCAATAAAGATCTCTCATTTTACTCAAATCACAGCTGGCCATGGTTTGCATAGTGGGCATAAATTAAGCTATGCGGACAGTGCTGTGTTACCTCCCTGACATAAAAGGGTACGTCAGGCAGAAATATATATGTACACCCTGCAAAAATCCCAAATGAGTCCTCTCCTGCTAAGACCTCTGTGTAGGTTGGCTTAAGTTATTAATAAAATTGCTTATCCTGTTATTTACTGGTATGTAGGCAGGCAATTGGTATAATTTTGTGAGCTACACAATCCAAATTGTTCTTGGCCACAATTTTTAATGGCAGTGTATAAAAGTTTTTAAGGAGCATCTCTATGACCTTGAGCTGGCTTCATGGTTAAGATGGCTGTGGTATGCTGGTTCATCTGTGACAAGTGGTTTTTACTTTCAGAATACTCCATGGTGGCATGCCTTGGACTTCTTCTCTTTCTGGTAGTCACACCTGACAGTTAAAAAGACTTGTAAATTATGTTGGATGCCTAATATCACTGTTTTCTCTTTTGCATCTGATTAAATGTTTTAAGCACTAGACCAAGCAGCCGCCGGTAACTCTTGGTCTGCTGACTAGACTGGGTTTTCCCGTGGTCCCTCTGGGAGCTGAGCAGTGGAGCAGTGCGGAGTGCCTCTCCTTCGCCCCACCGTACCGTGAGCCTCCTGCATCAGTGCAGATTGCTTCCAGTAGTGTTGATCTCCCTGCACTGCTCAGGAGTAGCTGAATGTGTTTCTAATTGTCTTCCACTGCTCCTTGCAACTTGTTCTTGTTGCAAAACTTGTCCTGAGCTTTGAGCTGCTGTGAGGTGGTTTGTTTTATTTTTTTGCAAAACAAAGTCCTGTTTCTGGGCTCATCTGGAATCATATGCTGGAAGTACATTTTTACTTTGTGGCTGCATGTACGAATATAAAATCAAATGTCAGGATATGTGGCTGCAAGAGACCAACAGTGAGAATGAGGCAGGTTCCTGTGTTGTGGGGAGGGAAGCAGAAAAAATTCTGTTGCCCGCTTGAACATGTTCCCACCCCGCCCCCTGAAAAATCTTTTTTCCTCACCAGTCTTGGAAGTGGTGTCCTCTAGCGAGCACAGTGTTATCCAGATGATGGGGCTTTGTTCAGTTTGCAGCATGAACAGAGATTTCTGGGTGCTTTACCGAGAAGTTCAATAGTACTGCCACTGAACTTTGTTTCTGCACACAGAATATTTACTTGCACTTAAATGTTTGTGTTTATAAACTTTGAACTTAGCTTGGTATCTAGGCAAGATACTTTGAGATCTAACCATCCACTTGATGGCAATTGAGAAGGTCAGTTACATAAATAATTAGCAGAATAAAAAAGGCAAACCAACAAAACAAGTTTGTCAAATGTATTTGCTACTATCAATCCATTATCTGGATGAAATTATAGCAGTGTCTGATGTCAGCTCAGAAATATTTAAATACACTGTCATGCAAAATTTTAGGTCTGGTATATGTTGAATGTGCATCTATTTCATATTGTGAACTTGAAGGGGCTTGGCTGTTTTTGTTTGTGTGTCCATTAGAAAGTACTTGGAAAATACCATGGAGCATCTTAAAACTGTTCATGGCCTCCTGAAAATTAAAAAGCAAATACCTCAGTTGTTCCATGAAGTATAACCAAAAGAGAAGCTTTGGCTAGTATTTTGCAAGAACCGTGGACAAAGTGGTGTGTTAACATAGGGAGACAATGTCGCAGATCTTCAGCTGGTGTCTGCGGTGTAGCTCTCTCAGCTGCATTTTGAGCAGCTGAAGATTGGATCTCTGTATAACTGCTTATTTCAAGAGTCAGTCCCAGCTTTATTTGCCCAACAGGCATTACTGCATGGGATTCAGTGAAGTAATTTTTTGTCCAAGAAAAAGAAGAGCGAGGCCTTGTAACTTTCATAACTGCTTTATTTGAAACCTCATAATCATTATTCATTTAATTTGGCCAGCACACTTTTTAATAATCCCAAGTGTTAACATGTCACTCTGGGCCCTTGCAGGTGAGTGCAGTTTGACAAGGAGCCCTCTCTCTCTGCCCTTGCTTCCCTGGGATGCTGCCTGAGCACAGTCTGCGCGTTGGCAGGCACGCTCAATGGGCTTCTTTCACCAAAGTGTAAAACTTGGCTGTAAGGTGGGTTTGGAAAGGCACACTGCCTTGCTGTTGCACAAAGAAAATTGTTGCTCCTTGGGGAAATAACAAAGTTAGAGCTCTGGTGCCAAATGTTATAGGATGCCGGCACAGCGAGTGTTTGCATTCTGAGAGATCTCTGCCTTGCCATTAACAAGGACTGATTGTGCAGGAGGAAAGCATTTGCTTTGCCTTCAAGACCTGTGCGGCAGTGAGCAGAATTGCCATTAGAGTTTATTCATTGCCTGATACTTCTTTGTTGTTGTTAGACACCATCAGCTGGCATACTTGGCGTTAAATTGGAAAGAATTAGTTTGTAATAGACTGCTGTAAAGTGATATAATAATCTCCCTGTTGCGTAAAAGTCTGATTTATATGACATTGTTTTCATCCCAGGATGTACATGTGAAAGGAAGGAGCATCCTAATTGTTCCTACATCCCATGCAGTAAGAGAGTGGATTTTGGAGAAGTTAATGCTAAAACCGAAGTTGCTGAGTAAGTAAAGGTATTTATAAAGTGTTAAGCGTTTTACAAAAAACCCTTTTCTGGCTCCTTGGTTAGGTGATCAACTCATGTTATTGCATGTAGAGCTTTCTGTTAAAATTGCATTTTTATTCTTTCATCAGAAATCCAGCTCAAGTCTTTCTTACCACCTTAATTGAGTTTTTGAAGGCACTAAGGACCTGTTTTGGTGAATTCAGAGAAAAGTTTCCAAACCTGTTGTGATGCAGAATAGGAAGGAAAATAATCCAGTCCATCCGAAGTTTTGTGAGAGCATTGGTTAGAAATCACAGTGTACCTCCAGGTAGAAAGGGTGTGACACCTTGAATGGTCAGTTACTACAGAGTAATGCTCTGAAATGGAGACTTCCATACCTGTGGGTATAGATGGAGCAAAGGATTCTAACTTCGTAATGGTAAAGAGGCATTTTCTGCTTAGTGCTGCAGCACATCAGCGTTTGAATGTATGTGTTCCGAGTGTTCAGGAAGAATAATGCGTCCTTTCTTCTGCAGTGCCTTTCTCCCCCCACTCTTGCTGAAGCACATTTCAGTGAAGTACTCATCAATTACATGTTTCAAACCTTACTTTATAGTATTTTTTTCTCCTCATCAGTGATGTTTTCTTGTCCTGCCCAGTTATGTGCAGATTTGTGCTGTAATTGTCAGGTAAAACTTAAAAAGTTCTATAATAACTTATATTATCAGCTGAGATAGGAACCTGTGATCAAACTACTGGAAGGTGTTAGTTGCTAGAATGTACCCAGGATTAATGGAGATCATTAACTTAGCAGATCTTACAACTGCAGTGTCTGTTTTAGAAAAAGTATAGAAATTGGAGAATAGAGGTATTTTACATTTTCTAGCAGCACCTGAGAGAACCACACGTTAAATTCACATATAAAATGGAGCAACTTTATTGTCTGAGTAGAATTACATCTGCTCATACTAGCTTTAACCAAAATATTTTATAAGTCAGTGTTACAAACTATAGCACAGAGTTTATAGACTGTAGTGTCCAGCACTCCACTCAAATGGTTTTTGTTGTGTTTAATGACTCAGTTTGACTCTTCTATAGATCATGTTTTGCCTTAGTAGATTTAGCATATGTGTGTCCCAGTCTGCAAACAAAAAGGGCTATACTTCCATATACTAGCATAGAATTTTATAGGATCATGTGGGAGTGTTTTCCATTTATTTTTTCTTTTTTTTTTTTTTTTGACTTCTCATGACATGAATTTGCACTTTTTTGCCCTCATTTCCAAGGTACAACATTTTATATGTACTTTGCTTTGAAATCTCCCTCTTCCGCAAACGATCTGCCTGCTATGGGTGAATAAACCATAAGAAAAGGACTTACTGCCCTTGTAAACCGCTGTAACATCTATTTGTTTATGGAGTGGGAGTAACTCAGTGACTTTTCAGGTATACGCACGCACCCTTTCCATTTCCCATCATTAAACCCAACTCTGGATCTTTCATTACTTCCAGAACACTGTGGCCAGGATTAATATGAGCCAGACTGTTACCTGATGAGAAAGTAACTCTGGAAACACACAAAGTACGTTTAGAGAGGAGACATTGGTTTATTCTGCACAGGGTGCAAGGTGGAAGATTTCCACAAATCTAGCACACCTATTGAGGTTAGCACTCTGTACTTACACACTACAGTTAAAACACCACGCCTATCTAATACGTATGTTCTGCCTAACTATTGCATATTCATTATGCTGAGCAAGCAGGACGTGTTGTTCTCTTCAGCAATCATCCCAGAGTCTTCTACGCCTGCACCTGCCTGGTATTCGGTGGTCTTCGGTGGTCGTTTGGGAAAGAATACCCCTACTCCTTTTGTCCTTTTATGCTCATGCATCATCTGAGGACACCAGGGTCTTTGTTTCTTTTGCCACCCCTTTGTTTCTCAATGCCGAAGGAGGATGTATGTCCTTAATTAGCAAGTCTGTGACTCTGAAATGTCCGTTATCTGGTGCCTTGACTATTAACCAAACACTCCTTAAGCATCCTCTGTTGTATGCAGAATCTTAAACTAGATAAGCTTTACCTTGAGTACACATAATCTAAACAGTCCTTGAATAGCAAGCATATCGCCCTTCTCACTTTTTAGGGTTCAGGGTTTTTTCTTTAAGCTATCGCTGCCTTCTTATTTGTTAATCAGTCTTTTGAAGGCTTGAGGCAACAAGACCACCCTGCCTCTGCTTCTGTCCTCCTGAGGTCTGTCTGCAGGTTTTAGCTCTTAATTACACTACTGGGAGTCATCTCACTTTAACATTGTAACTCCTTCTCTTTAGGGTTTTATATATTACTTTTCGTCAGCTAGCAATCAAAACTCAGAGGCTCATTTCCTTGCTTCCTTTTTCGGAAATGAGTTGTCTTTTTTAGCTGAACTTGAGGATAAGGCCCATGCGTTACTATTTAAAGATCCTGCTTACCACATGTTAAGGAAGGTCATGGAGTTTCTTAACCTTCAGTCCATTAAAACAGCTATAAAGGCTGTGCATTAATTACATTTATGCTTAGATTGGTACAAGGGTACTTACTGCTTACTGAGAAAGTCCTGACTTCAGGTAGCATGAGCTCCATTTCAGGTGCCTGGGACAGGTTTTCTCCTGGTCATTAAGGAATGAATGAATTCAGAGTGTGTGTTTAGATGCTTTCGAAGACATCTGTTTAAAAAAGCCAATGACTGCTATTCTGATAATCCTTTCTTTACAAACACCCTTCCCACCTCCCCCACCCCCAAGTCAGATTTGGGACTTGCTCTTTTTTGTCCAGATTAAAAACATAGCCAACTCAGCCAGTCAAATTCTTCGTTGATCTGGCATGAGCAGTGTTAGCTCATATTAAAGCAGACTTATGGTTTATTTCCCTTGAAATTTTTCAGATTCTTTTCAATCAAAATAGAAGGATTCATGAAATGTTTTCTTAAAAAAAAAAAGTGTATTAGTAGTCTCTTCAAAGCAAAAAAATAAAGCTGTCGCCTTAGAAAGAACTGAACACTCTTGATTTGATTGACAGATTTTGCTGTGGAAATCTTGTATTTTAAGTCATTCAGTAGAAAACTTTATCTCTGTAAAAATATAATTACTCTAGGTGTGAAATAATGTTGAAAAACTGCATTATTTTTCAAATACAGGAATCTTATAATTTATAGTTTGAAAGGTGTTTTACATACATTGCCTTTACTTAAACAAATTGTTGCTCATGGAAGCTACCAACAGAATTGAGTTGAGGTATGTTTCCTCTTAGATAAAACTGAATTTCCTTGCTGCAGCCTGGTAGTCGCCTGTCAGTTGCAAAATAGTTAGAATGAGAAACACCTTCCTTTGATTTTTATTTTAATTTTTTTTCTGAAGTGCTTCTTGGATAATATTGCTGTTAGCAATGTAATGTTCAGTAAATTATCTGCCTTTGACAGAGCAACAGTGTTTGTTTATGCTTTAGAACAGTGATAGTATCTTCAAGAAAAGAGATGTATGTGTAGCAATTTTGAATTTTTTTTTTTTTTTTTTTTTTTTTTTTTTTTTTTTTTTTTTTTTTTTGCTAAGCCTGGATAATCCGTCTGTATTCATCTGCAAAAGTGCTGGGTTTGTTCCAGGAAGTAGGAAACTTTTCCTTATGTATGCTTGGGTGAGAAACCTGCCTGCAACATCCCATTAGTTTACAGTTTCCATGTTGCTTTACTTTAATGTATCATGTCAGAAACTGAAGTACATACTCTTCAGTTTTATTTACAAAAAAAAAAAAAAAGTGATAACTTTCATTCCAGGCTGCCAGGAAGATGTCAGGCTTATGTTCAGACTCCTCCCAATTAGCTTCAGTTGTGGTTTAAAGGCAATTCATGGTTCCCAGGACAGTAAAAAGCCCCGCATTTTTCTCTGTGAGTGTCCCACAATAGTTATGTGCAGTGCTTTGACAGTGAAAATTTCGCATGATAGCTGAGAATAAATTGTTGTGCATGTAGGTATAGAGCAGCCCCTGAGACAGTACTCATCGTAATCATAACTCACATAGTACTTTCAATCCTTACTTTCTGGTAGCTCCTAGCCTTTCAAAAACAAAAATCAGACTATAGGAATAACCCCAATGATGCTGAAATTCAGCCCAGAAAAGGGAGAATTGCTAGACACACAGCATTAAGCCCACTGGGAGATTTGCACTTGCTTGGTTGTTCTGTGGAAGGTGCTCAAGTACAAGTGAGAGTCAGTAGAAATCTTCTTTGATAGCCTTATGTGATGATTTCCTGCTTCCAGGAAATAAAATATAAGAGTTCACTTTTTTCTTTGTGTTTTGTCCAGAGGGATGGCAGTCCAGGTAGCACAATCAGTTATTTCTTTTCACCTGTTTTGTGTCAGAAAAAAGAGCGTACTTGTGTATTAGCCTCTTCTTCCATTAAAAATAATGCTCTGTCTGGAGTCTGTGGAATATCAGTCTATGAAATTCTGTCCTCTGGGAGTTTGGAATGAACTGACTTCATCCATCCTGCCTTTAGTTCTAGTCTTGAGTTTTTCTGTGCAGCTAAGATGGGGACTTGGGATGTTGGGCAGCACTCTTGAAATTTGTGTAAGTCATTCTTGCTGTACTGTCATATTTTTTTTTTATTTTATTTCCACTGTAGTAATTCACTGTCCCAGATATCAGCACTGACTTGCTGGCAGAAAGTGTGCAGGACCCATTTTTGTGGCCAGAAGGCATACTGAGTGCCAGAGAAGTGAGGACTCTGTGCCTTAATGTTCAGTGATACCATCTCAGCGGATTTCTTGGCTGTGAAGGAGTTCCTCTCTGAAACAATGATGTGCTGCCTGCATCCCCTTTGTCTGTATGCTGTTATGAATGCCATGTGTTTTGTTCCACAAATTGAAAGGAAGTTCTAGTTTCACAAGGACCTTCTTGTCTTTCATTCCATAAGGAAGAAGATGTAATTTGGTTTGTTTTGTTTTTTTTCTTTACTGGGTCAGCAATTATATCATAAAAAGGATATGGCTACAGTGATTAAGATGAATTAGCCAAAATGTTTATCAAGCTACTAAGGCCATGAAATCATACAATTGGTGGTGAAGTGGTAACAGCAAGCTGGCCTTTCATTTCAATACTGTACAGATTTTTCATTCAGAGAAGTAGAATACAGAGTCAAATTCTTGAATGTATGTGTAACACTACAAAAAAAACCCCAAAACCTTGGGTGACCATTGTATTTCTAAAGGTGTATAATTGCACAAGCAAATTTTGAAAAATTGGGAAATGCTGTGGGTAGTGAAATACTACTGTTCAGTTTCAGAGGTGATTATGGAAACTGTTGGCCTGCATGCTGCACAGTTATAATTGTATGTGCAAATGAGCGCTGTCCAGGCTTGGTAACTTGCTGCCAGAGTGCTCAGCCCAAGACAGACTTATAAAGGAGCTTTTTTCTATGGGATGTTCTGTTTACATTGTGTTTGTATTATTCCACAAAGATGTAACCCTTAAAAATGCTGCTGCTCCAGCGATGTCTGGCTATCTCTTGTAAAATGTATGTTATGCAAGAGCTTTGCACCTTAAACCAGGGTACTATGAGGTTTGATTACTGTAGTTTCAGGCCAAAGGCTGAGCCCTTATGGCTAAATTAAATACCTGTTTTTGTATCGGACATGACTCTGTTACATGGAGGTAATATGCCTCTGTGTCAAAATATGTTGATATCCTCATGGCATGTCTTCTGCTCTCAGCATAACCTGAGAATATTGTAGCTCTGATATACTTAAGCAGCTATTATATTTATTTAGATGTGCTATTACGGGATTTACAGAGAGCCTGTATTAGCCCATAAATTCAGCCTTCAACCTCCCCCAAACAAAATATTACAGAGGAAAACCTTTCAGCACTGGATCCTGGATGGAACAATAATGTACTTGTTTATATGGTTTTTCAAGCTGCATTCAGAGATGCTAAAAGTGTAGACAGATTTCAAATGATGATTTAATTGTTTACAAGTGAGTGTTTTCTGCAGCATACAAAAGAGATGAACTAATCCCAAAAGGCTTTTTGATATAACTTGAACAGATGATTTCCTGACATTGTTATATATCCTGGTTTAAGGCGATGAATAATTAGCTATTTAAGTTTAAAAAAAAAAATACCTTGAGAACTAGATGTCAGCTGAAAAGCTGTCAGTAAATTTGGAACAGCTTTGCATGTCAAGTTGATTATAGCAATGAATAAAAGGAATTACAGGAAAATGAACCATGCAGTGTGCAGTTTTTAACTTCAGTCTCCCCACAGTTTCTCCCGTCTCATTCTCCAGATTCCTAGGGTGCTTGTGATATTATCAAGCTGTGGAGTTCCCTTTCACAAAATCCTTTACTGTGGGCAACTCTTTCTTGCTGTTTACTCCACTTCATCAATGTGCAGTCACTTGAAACTTTACATTCAGGGATTTCCCCCCTCCAGACCCAAGTGCCATTAATAGCATCTTTTGTCTGACTTCCTGAAATATGGAAAGCCATTTACTACACAGCTTCAGTTCCAGGCAACTGCCCAGGACCAAGCAGCTCAGCTGAGGGTAGTGGGTTTTCCTCTCCTGCATGTCCAGCAAGCTGCCATGTTTATCCTCTAGTAACAGAGGTTATTTTATGTTTTCCAGAGTGGATGAGATGGGCATATTCTCTGTGCAGTTAGTAACAGAGCAGTTGCTAGGTCTGAGCTGAACAGTTTGCAGGTTTAGTGGGATGGTACCAAGTGAATTGCAATAAGGAGGTTTGGAGCCTTTTTAACAAGGACTTTAAGTTGTTTTTGAAGGTCTGAGCCCTGCCTGTCTGTGGCTGTGCATAAAAGGGTGCTATGGACCTACAAGATAACCAGGGCCTTAAAAATCTGGTTCATTTAAGCAGGTGGGATGGAATTAATGTTCTTTGAATTATTCAGCTTGAAAATAAAATTGTGCATCTGTATTAAAGTTAGGAATTTAGATGGGCTGAATCTCCTGACACCTACACATGTGGAAGCAGTACTGACTGCAGTGCGGTGAATAAGAGATGCTTTGGCAGGAATTGTGAGACTCTGTGTTCGTGTTCTTATATGAGCAGTCATCGCCGTGGCATCTGAAGGCCAGTGCAAAATGGAGCTGCTGTAGGGCCGTCTCATGTCTAGATGACAATTGCTGTTTACCAACACAGAATACCTGTTTTGATATGCTGAAGTGGCAAACTGCATCTTTCTCCCATTGTCATGACTGTAGTGAGGCAAAGCAGTGCGGGAAACCTGTTCCAAAAGAGAGAGGGTGGTTCTACTGGCAGAGGCAGCTGTGCTGTTTATGAAGAGGTGGTTTATAGAAAATAGATTGCAGATGGTCTGACAGCAGTGATGCACAGAAGAAAGGGGGAAAAAAAGAAGAAAAACCTGGAAATTAAGGATGAGGATGAGAATGTGCCCATTTCTTGCCATGCCATTTAAATGCGTGATGGGGAGCAAAGCTTGTTCAAGAATGCTTAAAATCATTGGAATTGGGCATTAATAAACATGTGTCCCTTTTTAGTACAACCATGTTGGCTTCAGCTGGTCAGTTGATCACGTGGGCTTGTTTCATGTATGTTGAAAATAAATGATCATTCTGGGCTGCAGTAGTTTTCACACTGATGCAGCATAAATACAGTAGCAGTGTATACTAGTATAGTGATACCAGTGTGGTGTATACTAGTATAGTGACACGAAACCAAACTCCTACAGTGTATTACTAAGTACTTGGCTGTTTATGAGGGGCTTAATGGCATCACATGAATGGATTGGTAGCTAAATGAAGGATTGACTAAGCTAATCTCTGTGAGAATCCTCTTTAATGAGTTAATGAGGTGTTCTTATGGGCTCCCTGCACACACAGATGCTAATGAGAGTTTTTCCAAGTTATCAAGTGATGAAACTTGGATCTGCATCTAGGGTGATAATAAAAATGATGGATAAGTCCTCCTATTTGGGAAAAATATGTTTTAGTTCTGGCATGAATACTGCAGAAGGGAGCCAAAACTGCTGCTCTACCTGCATATTCTTTATCTTTACCTGTAGCATATTCATTAAACTCAAAGCCTGGTGCTAAGCCCTCAGCACTTCCAAAGCTGAAAATCAGCAGCTGTACTTAAAAAAAAAAAAAAAATTACTTATCTGTTTCATCCTTTAAAGATCAGCATTACCAGATTCTGTGTTCAAAAATTCCCCAGGAAGACCCAATTTTGGGTTTGTTGTTGTGGGGGTTTTTTTTTTTGTTTTTTTTCTCTCTCCTCTCTTAAAGATTCGAATGTAGTAAGTTTATGCAGAGGAGGTGTCTGGTCCTAAATTGATTTATCAGGGATGTTATTCCATAAAACCACAATTTTTTAAGCTATACTGGGGAAATGAGGAAAACAATTCTTGGTGGGATTTAGGGCATTGTGTTATTTTAGTGGTGGGATTGTTTGTTTTCTGGCTGTGCCTGAATGGGAGGTCTCCTTCATCCTCCTGTCAGTGGACTCCTGCATACTTGACCTCTACCAAAGGACTGAATTTCTGTGATGCATCTCATTTGACTCTTGGGAAATAGAGAAAGTTATGTTTATTTTGAGGGTGGCCAGTGGTAGGGGAGGAGATGTACAGCATGGGTCTGTGTGAGAGGGGCAAGGGTGATGGATGACAAGCGGCTGGAGCATGTCTGATATGCCTGCCAAGGATCTGGGGGCAGTATCCTGATACTGGATGTGTCCTCTTCAGCTTACGGCAGGCTTGTGTCCATCAGACACAATCTGGCTTTAACGCAATCTTCAGATTTTGTTAGCGTGCTTTTTATCCTTGTTCCAGGTCATTAATGAATTTGTTCAATACGACCTCTCCTCAGCTCAATACAGTGCCATTTATCATTATTATTTGTTTACAGTCCTGCAGCCAGTTCTCAATTCCAGTCCTGTGCACTGGCCCTTCCCAAGTCTTTTTGAATTAATTTTTCAATTAGGTTTTCATGAGATACAGTATCGGATGCTGTCCTAAAATCCAAAAAAATATGACCTCTGCTGTGTTCCTTTAATCCACTCTGTCTGTGACTCTATCAAAGAACAAATAAAGCAATTAAATTTGTCTGGCAGGCTTTATACAGAATAAAGCTATACAGGCTGCTTCTCAATCTATTACCCTCAAGATTTTTAGCTGGGTTTTCTTAATGAAGCTGACTTCCCCTTGCCTTTTTTTTCTTTTCTTTTCCCTTTCCCTCCTAAAAGACCTAGGGCTGTGTTCCCAGCCACTTGCTCTCCTCAGTTTATTCTTTTGAAAGATCCTGCACATGAGAATAGCAGTATGGAGATGCTCAGGGCATGATCCAGGCTCTCTGCCAGGCTGCACCCCTCTCCAAAGGGGCCCAAAGTGATTGCAGAATGGTGCAAGATGGTGAAGAGCTGAACCTAGTGCTCACACCGTTAAATGAATCCACAGTGTGGCTATCACCGAATAGCCATGCTTTACTCTGCTTTGAGACCAGGGATTGTGTGGGTGTCTTTTTCTCAGTGCAGCGCAACATCTGGTGAAAACGTGCTTGCTTTCTTTTGTTGTTGTTACTGGGGTTATGCAGGCACTACTTAAGCTGGCCTACCACTGTATCTCTTGGTACGGATTTCCAGCTCAATTACCTGTGATAGCTACAAGTGAAATGTACAACTCTTCTGCCGACTGGCTGGCATCTGTTCACACTGTAGCAGTCCCTGACTCAGCTTTGAAGCTTGTTGTGCCTGAAGTCTGTCCTCTTCGGCTGTTCATTTAAGTTTTGAACACGTTCCTTAGTGCAGGTCTTAATTTTCTTCTGGTAACTTATTTGTCTGGAAACTTTAAATGAACCTGCTCTTCGAATTCAGTCATGGCCTTCCTGCTGATTTTCTGCACCATGTCCTGTTTCAGATAATATTCAGGCAGGGTGGTTTGGGATCATTCTTGTAAGAGACAACAACTGGAGTGGTTGTCAGCTAGGACAGTTCTTTTTTCCTTTATATGCTATGCTTATACATTGAACTGAATTAGTGTCTCCCTCCATGTGCTTTTTTTATGTAGCTTTTTATAACACTTGGCTACTCTATAAATTTAGACTCCTCTAGCTCTATTAAAGTTGTGAAAATGTTGCATGAGGACATGGGTTTTTTTCTTTTTTTTTTTTCTTTTGCCTTTCCATCACTAGAACTACAAATAACCCACATCCATGTGCCTGAATATAATTATACTCAAAATCATACCCAGGCTTTACCTCCTGGGGTGCCCTCTTGAAGGCTTCCATGGCAGCATCTGCTGGAGAAGTGGGCATGAAACTGTATTTCACAGTTTCAGAGACGAGCTAGGGCATACGGGGCAGAAACATCTTTTTCAGTATCATCTGGTACACTTTGCCATCTCTAAACAAACTGGTTATATTGATCTGTTAGATTAGTATTCCTCATCCTTTTACACATTTGCATTTCATGCTGAAATTTTTTTGCTGCCTGAAACAAACTGTCCAGTTTGTTAGGACAACTGAACAACACAGCAAAGCCACTGCTCCTGCCAGGTCTTAATAAATTATTAAAGAAAGCAGGACAGTTGACCCTTGCTCTGAATCGGTCAGATGTATGATTCTTAGGCACAGATTCAAAAAGGTGGTGTCGGAGCAGCTACACTGTATTAAGTGTCAAGGCTGAAAGATAAGCCTGCCCGGAATTAGTAAGTTAAAACATTAACTGTCTTTCAGCGAGTACCTTTGAGACAGCATGTCTGGCCTGGGTAGCTAACGTACTCAAAATGTCAAAGCAGTACTTGGGCAGCAGCATCTCTGTGGCCAGACATATTTTATAGACAGCTGTGAAAGCTTCCTACTGCTATCTGCATACTGCTGCAGCTGGCCCTGGCTGAGTTCAGGGGTCTGAGCTGAGCTGATAGCAGCAGATTTTTTTAGTTGGTAAAAGACACCAAAGGTGGGGATAGTACCAGCTTCATTTGTAACTGCAATTTCAGGATTTAATAGGCAGCAGATTCAGTGTGTGGCTTAAGTGTTCGGCAAGGTGGTATAGATTTATTTTGGGTAATGGTTTTTATGGAGGCATTTGAGAGTTCTGGGCTATTTCTGGGCACTGACTTACTGCAGGCTAAGGAGTAGTAGGTCTTGCTGCAGTTCAGGTTCTGTAAATGACTGTAGTCTCCTGTAAAGCTCTTGCAGACAAGAAAACAGTTTTATCTTTGTGGAAAAGCAGGGAACTAGCAGGTCTCCGATTTAACCAAGCTGCCCTTCAACTGCTGGATAACCCTGTGATTGTTCATTTGGCAGAAGACACATATGCTGTGCTCAAGTCCTGGGCAGACCCCCAGCTTTTTGGCTTTGAAGGAGCCACACCGATTTACTATACTAGCCAAGGATTAGAGCAGTTTTGACCCCAGCCATTGGCTATTAAAGAGACTGCAGCTGTTTCTGGTGGGGACGTATCCAGAGTTGGTGCACAGAGGCACTGGGCACATCAGGTTTTTGACCAGAACGTTATGTTCTAGCAGTTGGTATGTACCTCAGCACAGAGAGGGTAATCTTCACCAAACCATATATCAAGCTACTCAAGGACTAAGCAGCTGTGAGCTGATGTCTCTGTTATGTCTCAAGTCCTTCTGACTTGTTTCCAGTTAAGAAAACATGAAAGTACTGCCCTTTCCTATAGCTGCCCAGTGGCTGAGTAGAAATGACCTGGCAGCTCAGGCCTCTTCACATTTCTAATACTGTTATCACAGGCTTAATATCCAAATGCTTTCTAATGCCTTTTCTTTCACCTGGAAGAGCTGTTGCAGTGTGGCACAGGGCAGTAAGCCTATGCCACACTCAAGGAAGTGTTGATGAAGTTATTCACTATTGTGCTATTTTTATTCTCTTTAACTTGGGTTATTTTAACCCCTTTGTAATCCAGACAGAACCCCAATGCACTTAGAGAGTGGGGAGGAAAGCTGTAAGCATTCAGGATCTCCAGTTTTGCTATTTTTTCTTGAATTTTTGTACTGCAAATGGCATCTCTGCAGAGTTCATCTTCTCTCTGTTTTTGCTGTCTGTGCTGCTTTCCCCTTTCAGTAGGTTTCTTTCTATTTGTTTCTTCCTGTCTGTGCTCCAGCCTTGATCAATATCCTCATCTTCTAGAGGGTTACAAGTGGTGTCAATGCATTTGTATTCTTGTTCTTGTTTCTTTGTAGTACTTTTTGACCTGGGACTCTCTCCTGGATATGCTACAACTGCGGACAGTGAGAAGAGCTCAAAGTGTGCAGATTAAGAATCTGAATTAAGTGCCTGTATTGTGTACTTAATGGTGTTGACCAAGATAGTGCTTTTATGCTGTGTCTTAGATTTTAGTGGATGTCCTGGCTTAAGATGCCCTCACGCTCTTTGCAGTTTCTCAGCAAACTAGATGAGGAATGATCTTGCTTAAATATATTTTCCCCCAATGGTTTGTTTTTAGTTAGCATCAGTTCTCCAATTTGGCCACACAAATGCTTCATTTGTCAAAATTAAGGGCTGGCAGAGGCCATGTGGGCTGATGTTGCTACTGAAGAACAGGTTCGTTAAGCTGTGTACTAGTGAAGCTATTAGCGCTGAGCACACTAATTGCAACTCGGTGGTTTGGAGCAGCCTCTGCACATTCTGGCGTCCCGAGAGCTTGTGGGAGCTGCAGGACCACCCGGCATGTTTGGCTGGGTCTGCTCCACCTCCCTTACGGGGGCATCTTGTCACTGGCACTAGTTGAGAGAGGAACCCCCGGAAGGTGTCTGCATCCTCCTTGTGCTGGCTTTGCTGCAGGAGTTCTTCCCTCTCCTGCGGCTTCGGTGTCTGTCGGTGCCACACATGGGACTGAGACCTGAGCTCAAGTCCGTATCAGACGTAGCGGGTGGTAGCTGTCAGGCAGTTGAGAAGCAGCTGTCGTCCTGCCCCGACACTGCATGACGGGCAATGGGGCTGTGCTGTCACTGGGTGACACGAGTCCCTGCTGCTGGAGGAAGGGAGCCAGCAAGCGGGGCTCAGCCTGGCCCTGCTGGTTGTCCCAGGGGGTTACTTCATGCTAACTGCATCCTTCAGTGTTTCTGTTCCTCAGAAGCTGTTATCATTGCTTGCACGCTCCATCTCTCCTCTGCTCCCTTCTGTCTCTTCAAAGGACATGATAGTGTCTGTGGCTCTTGGTCATATGAAAATCTGGGTATGTGGCTTGCAGAACAGACAGGTTGGCTGCCCCTTTTCTGCACTGTTAGTTTGTGTAACAGGAAGCTGTACACGCTTTGGGCTCAGCTTCTGCCACTGCTTGCCTAGAGCCTGCTGCACTGGCTGAAATCCTGTCTTCACTAAATGTTTGTTTCCAGACCGTTGCAGCTGTAGTAGGTGTTGGAAAGATTAGTATATTGATAACACAGTAATTTCTTCCTGAGAACCACTCTTCATTCAAACAATGTTGGGGGTCGGGGAATGGTGCAAATGTGCTAATTTCCAGCCTTGGCATTTCAAGATCAGTCTTTCATTGAATAATTGTTGATGTGTAGTAGCAAACATACTCCATAGTCTTTTTCCTTTCTCCTAGCTGCCTTTTGGAGCTTTTACCATAGCTTTTACTCTTGTGTACTAGAGCTTCCTGGCTATGTGTTAAGACATCCAGCAGAAATAATAAAATTATGATTTATGTGGTCTGTGATGACAAGCAGAGATTTTTATGGAATTGGTGTATTTGCTTGAAAGGATCCTTTGCAGAGCAGTTACACTGAGGTTCTGGGTACATTAGTACTAGCGAGTCCTTCCCATCTTTTCCTCTTTATGCAGACACTCTTATGGAGCCTGTGAAGTGATGCTAAGACAAAAGAAAAAAAAAAAATCAGGCTAGTGCCATGCAGACCACCCTGGTAATGCTCACACTCCTTACCCTTCCCCTCAAGTCGGTGCTCGCAGACGTTGGTGCAGCTTGTGATGGTGGGCAGTGTGATGAAAATGTTCTTGCAGATCTGCTTTTTGGGTTTTATTTTCTTGATACCTAAATGACATCCTGTTGCACAAGCCCTCCCCCTTAGAAAGTGCCTAAGCCCGTTGGAGATGTTCCTGCCATGAGCCCTCTGCCTTGCAGTACGAGGGCATGAGCTGGGTGACGTTAAGATTGCCTGTCCCCCTGCCTGGCGGCTCCTGTCCAGGCTAGCAGTACAGGCACTGCTTGAAAGTCTCTCTTCCCCAAATAGGTTAGTGTGTGTCTGTGAGCGAGCTGGTGGTGTAGAGGCGGCTGTTAATGTGACTTGTATCTAAGGGCTGCAATTAAGGTTACTGAACACTTCCTGTAATAAGATGCTGGGTGTTGTTGCAGGGACATGCCGCACCCCCTCCGTCTGCAGGGAAACTGTGCATTGGTGCCCAGGGTGCTGCTCTGGGGCACTCATGCCATTGCCATGTGTGGGACGTTATGTGACTTGTATTCCCCTTGCTAGTGGAGAGGTAGGCAGAAATGTTGGGAAATGGCAGTCCAGGAGGTCCTTTCCAATCCTGGTTTTTGTTTTTTGTTTCTGTGAACATACAAAGGTTTTGAGCCAAATTTGAGCGTAGGATAAAAACCACAGGCTGGCAGGCTAACAAACCCCTGGGTCATGAAATGAGTCAGCAGAAGAGATGAAGCAGCAGTGCCCTGGGATAGCTGTAGCCCTCAACTGCAATTTGTAAAAACAGCACTGCCCACACAGGGAGCTGCTGTTATGTGGTCCTGCCTTGCAGGCAACAGAGCTGTTGGAGAGGACGTGTGAAATGTCACTTTTAGGTGAATGTTTTGTGTCTTTGTCTGAAACTGTGGTTTCACGGGAAGAAGTATTTGGTGGTGATGCTGGCATTTGCTACTGCTACTTGCCTCCTTACCCTGTCCCCAACTGCTGATTCTTCCTTCATGTCCTCCCCTTCCTGGCTTTGCTGGCCACCCCTCTGCTGTGCCAGCACAGCTCTCCTTGCCTTGTGTCATGAGCTGGGTGAAGGAACTGATTCAGCTGTAAAATGACACAGAACAGATAAGTAAAATTAAAAAAGAACCTTTCAAGCTGTTTTGGTTCCCCTGTGCAGGTCAGGGCCCGGCTGCACAAAAGCTGGGTGCAAAAACTGCTGTGGTGTGAGTGCTGCGGTTCTGGGGCAAGGGCATCTGCAACTGGCACTGCTGCTGGGGAGCCACTGCCCCATGCCAAGCCACACGCAGGTTGGTGCTACTTCCAGGGATGGAGAGAAGTGACCAGAAGCTGAGTGAAAATCAGCCCATCAAGTAAAAAAAAAAGCTTTTCAAGTACCTGCCATGCTCATCAAAGCTGTAGGGAAACCAAAAACACACAGTCCAGAAGCAATGGAAGGGGTGAGTGGAAGGTGTGTCTGCGGGATTGGGTCCAGTGCAGCCAACAGCACTTTGCTGAGTCTAAGCACTGGGCTTTTCTGCAATCAGTTTTGGACCGTCACCAAAAATGTGTGATTAGATTGAGGCATAGATTGAGTTACCATATTCAAACCTGATGTCTCTTGAAATGGTGGTAGAAAAACATTTTTTGTAGCGTGGGAGAGACAGGTGTCTTGTGGTCAAGGTCCTAGACAGTGACTTAGGGATTTCTCTCATATTTCCTGTGTGACTTTGGAATAGTCGGTTTATTCGTCTGTACCTCAGTTCCTCTGAGTCTTCCCATCATTTAGTTTTGTTTTGAAAAGGTTGCAAATTCTGTGAAAACAGACTACCTCTTTCCTGTATGTGAGGGAGACATTAACCCTTTATGAAAAATATGGTAACCAAACCCCAGACCAGAGTTGCTGTACTGAGTGTCACCTTTCAATAGTAAACAGAGTCTTACCCTGATCAGTCTGAACGTGATAAATGTGTCATGCTGTTTATACAGCAATGTCATACTGTTTACACTCCAATTCCACTACAGATTTCATTTGATCACAAGCACTGGAGATTAATGATCCATAGTACTTGAAAAATGGCAGCCTGAAATTTTAAATGGGATGATTGCCGACATCCCTGGGGTTTAGTTATAATAACTCTTGTGGTACTGTGGCAAGCTGCTGAAACCTGGTAGAGTTTAAGTGGAACATATACAGACCAAGCAAAACTTTGCTCAGAATGGTGCCAGTTGTTCTGCTGTTTGTTCCTAAGTGTTTCCATGTGTAGATGCGGACAAGTGATAACTTTGCTCTCTGACTCAGGCCTTTCATTAGCAGCTAATAATCAATGAGAGCAGGCAGGTTGGACAAATCAGAGAGGTTGTAACTTAAAAAAAGCATGTACCTTCATCCCTCACACATGGGCTATTCCTGTGCACATTACCATGCATAACTCTGCATCAGGCCACGCACGGGAGCTGGAGAAGAGCAGTGGGATTTGCCCAAACGTGATGTATTTGTTTGGTACTAGTGATAGGTAGATAACTTTAAGAATACACTTCTTCCTACAAGTAAGAGTGAAAGCCTTTCTTTTAAGTTGCTGACATTGAGCTCGAATTTTAAAACTTTTTTGCAGTTGAAAACTGAATTTGACTATGTTTATGCCCTCCCTCCTTCTTCGCCCTCCTCAGCTTCCTTACTGCCTCACTTAAAGAGGAGAGTTGAGATGCATTCTCCATGGCTGTGTTTTGGGGACCTTCAGGTCAGCTCTGAGAGATGTGACGAGTGCAGTACCTGTAACTACCTGAGTGAAGCAGAAAAGTAGAGCGGGCAGTCGGGTGCCAAGTGAAAGAAGCGGCCTCTGTGCGAGGCAGAGGTGGCATCCAGAAACAAACTGGCAAAGTCTCTTCATGTTTGTTTCACAGTCAGTGGACGCTGAGAGGCAGCTATATTGCACCACGTGAACTGCTGTTGGGAGAAAGCCCATAAAAGCCAAGCTTCATTTTTTCCTCAGATAACTCGAAGTGAACACCGTCATGTGTATGAATGATATATGTTCCTAATGACAGGGGGAAACAGGTCCCCCTGCAGTGCTACAGTACAGGTTCCCTGCACAACGGCTGCAGTACAAGTTAATACAAGTAACCATAGCCAAAATGAGGAGGAGGAAAGTAGACAACAGGAAAAACTGTAGCATCACAGTTTAATAGGCCTGTGCTGATGCACCATGTTCCACATGGTGAAATAATGCCGTTCAAATCCTGGTTTATATTTACAATTTTCTTTAGTCAAAAAAGTTTTTGAAAATAATTACCATAAGAAATCTGTTCTCTTCAGCAAGCATTGGACTTATTTGTCCAGCTTTTAAATAGTCTGAAGCCTTATCTATTACAGGAATCCCCTGATCTTTCCAGGATGTTTTATACATACAGTAGCTGCTTCCTCTTATAGAAATAATGCCATTTGGAAGTGAACAGTACATGCTGAAAAAGCTTTTGTCTGCAATCAAATTGGCAGCGACTGAGGAAAATCCAGATGATCTCCCAAAGGGGAGTCTATGCAGCTGGGCCCTTCTTTGTTACAGTAGCATTTTGCTCTTTCTATTTAAACAAGGTTTGTATTCTATCTGCCACACACACCTGCCAGTATTGTGATCTTCCTGCTATGATATAAATGTGAATGGGACAGTGTAGGACAATGTTGTGACCAAACTGTCATTGCTTAGAGTCCAGCTGCAAAATGGATGAGTTTATCCCCCCTAAGTCTGTAAGAGAAGAGCTGTGAGTGCTGACATAAATTGTCTTTAGAAATTTAAAGCCACCCAAGGACAAGATTCCTCTCACCTCTTCTCTCACCTTCAGGTGATTTTTTTTTTCTTTTTTTTCTTCCCCCCTCCCCCCTAGCTTAGCTGATGACATGATATTTGGATTTCACTGAGGTTTCTCAGTCTCCTTCCAGTCTTGATATCGTTTGTCCAGTTGTCAAATAATATCTACTACATGTGTATGACAATGGTACTCTGGTGTTAGAACACATTGATGAAAGATACATTTAAGTTAGCAGTGTGACAGAGGTAATCATGGACTTTTTCACTTGGGCACAGTGTGCTGCCTGGCCTATGACATACTGAGTGGAGGAAAGATGTATTGAGGGTTTCGAGGCCAATTTCCTCCTTGACTTTTTTTTCCTGGGTTGATAGCTTGTTTCTTCATTAGTATATTTATGGTGAATATTAAACCAAAAGCTGCTTTATAGGCATAAATAAAAGTAAAAGGAATATATAGTTTCTTGGAGGAAAGCCACATATTTTTTCATTCTGTTCTGTGGTTTAGCCAACGTGAGAATCACAATGACCTGAGTATCTGGGGATATAAATACTCAAAACTAGTCTCAGGAGCCCAATAATCTGACAGACAAGAATTTACTCTACTAAACTAAAGCTGTCTAATTTCGGCAGATGTGATAGATTAAAGAGAAAACATCATTGAACTGGTTCCACTCTGTTAGGCTTTCCGATTAAACAGGGTGTTGTAGAAAGTGAGACCTTGCAGAGTAATACCTGGACCAGCAGGACTGAGGTTTTAAATGTCCCTTATACTTTAAAAGATGTTCCTTTAAAGATTTTGCTTGAGTGCTGATCCCAGAACACTAATGATGGAGTCTCCTGTATAGATGTTATCTCTTTCTAACCTCTTAAGTAACTGGCTAAATAGATGATTTTTGTGCTTTTGTGTTTAGAAGCTCTTTATTGAGGTTTGAATCCTCTGGCCAACCCAGGTTAAGAGTTCAGATTTTGACACCAAGGAAGATGCCAGGCTGCAGAAAATGCACGGTGCACTTGCACATATAATGTGCTGAGCTGGAGAGATGTTTATCAGGATGCAATTTTAATGGAAAACAAAACAACCAGAGTGTAACTGCAGCTGTTAGGAGGAAAAATTTTGCCAAGGACATGGCCAGTCCTTTCATCATCAAGTCCTGATCAACTTTCTGAAAAGGTTCTAATGCCTTGAAATTACAGGAGCACCAGTCAATTGTAATCCAAGAAAGAAATTTAACAGAGCATTAAATCAAAGATGCAAGGGGCTGTGTGTGGCCTTGAGTCGTTCTGTAGCTAATCTGTCTCTGATACGCTCTGGTTACTGCAACTTCTTTCACTCATCCAAATATTGTAGAAATCCTGTAACTTCTCTGTGATGGTAGGATGTCTGGAAAAGGGTGATCTCTTAAAAAAAATAATCCTGTCATCCTTGTTCAAGCAGGTGTGTTTGTTCCTAACATTTCTACTTTGGACCAGTAATGGCTCAAAACACCTTCTCTTCCACTATTCCAGAGTAATGGCTCTTTCTGTCTGCTCTTTTTGTAGATTGAACCTCCTAGTCCCTACACCAGCTTGGAGACTCAGGTTAGTACCACCCCTCTCACACTTCTTTCTTACAAGAGGTTCTCTGAAAGAGAAGGCTGTTCTGCTGTTGGGCACCATATATATGCTATTTAACCATGTTGGTGGCCCTGGAGAAGGTCCAACTGTAACAGCAGTAGCATTAGCTCCCAACATGACTGACTGGGCAAGAAGAGAACCAGACTCTACAGGAGACAGTAGGTGCAGATGGTGAGGAAGGGACCTGGCATACAGTTGGACAACAGCAGAATTTACTTGCATTTGTTAGAAGAGAGGATGCAGTCCTCAAGGCAGTGCAAGCAGCCATTCATGGGATACTCATTTCTTTTTGTATACTCAGCTTCCTAGCTTTTGTTATGATCCCCGCTGCTAGTGTGTTGCTCTAAAATACTGTTGTGCTGCCGATTTCCTCTTCAGACATTGCAATGAATGGTAATGAGTCTGTGGAGATGCCTGGCACCAGAAGGTCAAAGTGACAGAAGGGATTTTACAAAGTCACTGATGCTTTGATTTGTGTTTTCTAACAAGGCAGCATCATTGATTTCCATTCTTGCTGATCTTTGGGAGACAGCAAAGACAATGGTACTTGCATACTGAAGATGAGTGTTTATTCAGAACACACATTTCAAATGTCCCTTAGTGACTGCATAAATATGTCTATCTTTGTCTTCTGCTGGCCTTTTTCTGGTGAAAGCTTTTGACTGTTTTGTTGTTTGTTTCAACAAGCCTACTACATCTTTTTTGTGGACCTCACTTTGGAGCCAAGCCTCTGTGACTTGAAACTGGCAAGGAAGGATCACACAAAGATTGTTACACACAGTGGCATTATAAAGTGGTATCAACACAGAGTACGTAATAAAGTACTAATCTGTGCATGATGTAGAACTGGAAATACACAGTAATGGTGAAGACTTATTTCATTACTGACTTGAAATAGTGTAAGAACATCGGTTTGTGTCAGTGAAGGTACTAGAGTAGAATGCCCATGTGGGTATGAGCAAGAGAATTTCACACTTGGAGAAGAAAGTGAAAGGGAGATCATCAGCTCAAGCTGGTACAGCTGCAGCAGATTACTGGCTGAGGTGATACCTTCAGCCCCTGCATACCACTTGTCCTGCCCTGCCCTGCCAGTCTGCATCTTCCCTGACCTGCATGTCACTTGGTCTTCCGTCCCATTTACCTCCTTGCTAAGACTATCAGCAGGAGTGCCAGGTGACTCCAAGAGTTGCTGTGCTTTCAAGGGGCCTTAATATTTTTGGGGTCAGGGAGGGCATAAACGCATTGTTTAATGAATAATTAAGGTAGAAATTAAGTATATGCTCATATGTGTTGATATTTCTTTCAGCGTTACTGAAAGCCACATCCACTTCAGAATCCATTTTCCGTAGAAAGCTGCTTACTTATGACCTTGAAATAGGTGAGGAGAGCCAAAACCAATTTCTTATGGGCAATGCACTTATGTCCCAAAGTGTTCTAGACTGCTGGGAGCTGCTCAAATATATGAGCTGAGACCATGCAGGTATGCTGGGGTGGGAAGGGACTGTCTTTCTCTGAGAGGTGGAAGTAAATCTGGGTATCGCAGCTGAAGGTCAGGGCACAACTCTGGTTTCTAGGGATATATTGCTCTTTAGGTGAAGTGGTCAAAACCATTCAGATTAGCAGTGGAAGTTGTAGTTTCATACCTGGACTAAGAAGTTAGCAGTTCGAGACTAGACCACAGTCTTACCTGCAAGTGTCTCTGTTTTCTTTGCTGTGAAAAAGCACCGTGAGAAAAATAACATCAGCAGCTATAACATTTTGCCAACTTGAACAGGATGTTAACTAATAGGGTTAGTAAAGAATCCCCAAACTTGCAGACGTTTCCCCCCATGCTTTATTCTTTTCCTTTTTCTTGGGGACAGATGGGAGTGGAGAGTAGGGCTGTATTCATTTGAGACATGTTGAGTAGACTGGTGAGCAGCTGCTCTCCTTTAGCGGTTTCCTGCACAATCTTGGGATGAATCGGCTCGTTCGAGAGTTTCTCTACACTGCCCTCTGGTTTCCTGTCTCAGCCCTGGTTTGGTTGGTAGTTTGAATGTTGACATTTCAACCCCATGCTGTGTGTTGAAAGGGGACTGTGTTCTGGAGGCCTTCTCATGAATTTTTCGGATCGCTTCCCCTCCCCTTCCCTAGTCGTCCAATCAGCTGTACAACTGTTGACAATTTTACAAGTATGGCTGCAAGTGATAATCTAAAGAGAGAATGGGTACTCTTCCAACCAGTTCAGCTTCAGCAGATCTCTTTGAATTCCCCTATAAAGATATATTTTGGGTTGTGTGTAAGTGAACAGAGGGAAAGCATTTACTTGAGAGCTAAGCAAGTGTTCTTAGCTGATACTTTTCCGAGGACGACAGTTTCTGCAAACAAAATAATTTTTGCACAATTCCCTCATATTCTTCTCTCTTTTAGAGGCATATTAAAATACTTTGTTCAAATTGGACCTGCCAAATCACACTACTCATGTTAATCAAATAGCGGTGTATTGGGGATCAGTCTGATTCATTTATACCTACCTGTGCTGGGACAGTGTGTTGAAAGATAATGCAGTCAAGCAGTTCCTGTTCTTCCTGTTCTTTTTTTGTAAGTGGGATTATATAGCTCACAAACAACTATTCTTTAGCTTTTCTCATATTAAATGGTGTGTAAGAAGCACAAATCATGTAATGTATAAATTTGGTGCATCAGATTAACAACTATTTAACTAGCTGTGTTTGAGGGAGTAGGATGCGGCAAATTTATTTGCACTGTGTTGCAAAATGATACTCATCTAGGGTGAAACCCAGTACCTTGGTCTTTACTGTATCAGAAAAAATATTTTGAAAACAAACCTTGCACTTCCTATCTCTAAATCTCACTGTGCGCTAATGCCAAAAACAGATACCCCTGAGCATCCTTGAGGTGTTTGATAAGGTCATGTCATCAGGATTCTTTTGGAGGGTTCAAGTGTGTTTGCACTATCATGTAAAGAGAAGCTGAGTGTAATTTGGAGAGAATGAAGAAAACAGAGAATAAAAGCAGTTTTCAGCAGCTGAGATGGTTGTATTAAATCTGAAACAGCTGTGACTCTCTTTGTGACTACCTTTCTCATGATTTCAGAAGTTATCTCCATCAATGAGATTGTGGCTGTTTGCATTTCTTACTTCCCATCCTTCATTTCACAAAAATACCAGGACCCAAATGTAGTGGCTTCAGCAGCACTTAGCCCAGAGGTAAATTTTGGCCCAGTTCTTCATTCCCTCAGAGCAATGGAGTTTGTTATCATCTTTGGGTTAGAGAGGTCGTTATTGGTCTCCTTCCAAAGCTGTAACTTTGTGAACTGTTAAAAGCTGTGTGATCGGATGCTTTGGAGCTTTCTCAGGCTTACTGCTATAGGACTATAGAGTATTGCAGCTGATGGAGGGAATGGGGCTCTGTGTAGCCAGTAATGGGACTGAGTAATCAGTGCAACAATTGCGGTTCTTACCTGTGCCTTCACCTGTGAGAGGTAAACGTTGCCATGTGTTTTCCTTTTGCCAGTGCTATCCCCAGCATGAGTGCGCTGCAGTGCCTGACCCGAGAGCCACTGTCTGAGGGGTGCTGGGCTAAGCCTGCAGCAGGCAAATGTGCACCCTCGTGTCTGTGTGGTAAATGGTTGGTTTTCCACCTCTTGGACGTCAGTAGCATCTCTTCTAAGCTTATGGAGAAAAAAAAAACAAAACGACAATTTTTCTTCCCAGAATATAGAATACCATTTTTCCTGTGTTGTTAGAAGTCAAAATATGAACTGAATTTTGCTGTGCAGTTTCCAGAAGATGCTCTCACTGGCGTAGCTTGTTGTGTGAGAGTAGCTGGTGGCTTGCAGCCTCTGTTTAAGTGACGGGTGCAGTTCCCAGGTGCTACCGAAGTGTGAAACTTGGAGATTGCTGAAATAACATGCACACTCAGAATCCAGACATGAGACCAGGATTTCAGCTGGGACGTTACCTTAGCCAAGGGGGGATGCCAGTCCAGAGAGGATTACGTTGGCAGAGAGTCAGTGGGAAAGATGCTTTGAAGGCCTTTTCCTATGGAAGGCAAGTGCTCTCTTACGTTGGTCAAGTAAATACTGATGCTTGAGTACAGGCAGCAGTGTGCTTGTTGTAATACAGAAAAAACAGACTGCTTTTTCATACCCTTCTGTAATTAGGGTGTACCCTGCCTGCAGCATAGCGGCTCGGTATCTCTTACCCATGTCAGCCTCTTGTCTCTGAGAACAGCTCAGATGCTGATTGCTCCCAGACAAAATTTGTATTCTAAGAGTAGTGCCTTTAAAGAGATCGGGGAGAAGACTGCTTGTTACTGTTCTCTCTATCATTTAATTTTTTTTAAGCGCTAGCTCTTTTTAGAACGAAAATGTCCTACCATGGAGAGCATCATGTAAGGAGCAAAAATTGTCATATTAAAAGGTATTTATTACCTTGTAATTCCTTTCTCTGAAATTGATTTCTGGCTTAATTCAATAAAAGACTCGGAACTGAAGGTTCGCGGTGTGCCACTGTGTTGTGGGTGTTCTGCTTCACGATTAAGTGGCTGCTTTGAACAGCAAAAACGTACTCTTGCTGCATTTCTTGTGAGCGCCTGGCAAGATGCCTTTGTCATCAGCTACGAGTCAAATAACTTCATTGCCAATAGGACTCTCTTAAGTAATCACATGCTCAGTTGTATGACCTTTCATTATTTCTTCTGTTCAACCTAGAGGTTTAAAACCATAACCCTCACCTGTGGGTGCCAAGAGGGACTCAGGTGTGTGATCTGCCCTCGTGGCCTGTAGGCAGGAGAGAGGCCTGATGGGGTGCTGTCAGCCTTGCTTGGATCCAGAGGACAAGTATGCAGCAGCAGCAGCCATACAAGTTGCCTAATTGTGCGTCTTAAAACATTGCAGATAAGTGAGCGTTTTGCCCTTTGTGCATGGACTTGGTCAGCATCTGCTTCACTGGGGGCTGCACAGCTGATTTCACCTGAGTGCCATGAAATCAGCATTTCCCAGTAAGAGTAGATAAGAATTGCAAACTTAAAGGTACTATATCCACTACTAAAAGCAAGAATAGAAACACTCCCTGCATTATTTGTTAAGAGTATCGTATGGAAAAGAATCATTAAATAGTTGGGAACCTGTTTTTTAAAAGACTATGACTAAAAATAATATGTTGCATCTTCTGTGCCTCTGGTTTTGGGTGTGTTTGGGATTACTTTCCAAGTCTTATGGTTACCTCACAAGTTAGAAACTTGGGGATTTTTCCAGTATTAGTCAATATTCATGAAAGAAACATAAATCTAGGAATCTTGGAGCCTGTAGAGAAAGAACATCTTGCAGTTTTTGTGACAAGTTGATTGTGATTGGTAACCCCATAAACATGGAGTCTTTCATAAAAACATGTTGTGAAGATAAAGTAAACTTCCAGGCTACTTGCTTTTCAAAATGCAGATAAGTATTTTTCTTCCAGCTCATTAGTTTGGGGGGCAAGGAGGGGCACACACCATTTCATAAGGTGCTGAAGTGAGTAAAGAGCTGAAATGCCTATGGGATATATGGCCACTGGGGAAAATTTCTGCAGTTTCTTGCGGTGACTGTGCTCACTTTAGTTGAGGATTTTGCATTCTGCTGTCACAGTGAAGAAGAAACAGCATGTTTTCCTTCCTGCTGAGGAACACGAAAATACAAGTAGAATTCATGGGCTTACCTCTGAAATATTTGTAAAGCAGTCCCCATAGAAACATCCAATGCAATCAAATTGCTGAACTCTTATCGTCTGATAATCAGATGCACTGGTTTTGGCAAAGATGAGCCCAGAAACACAGTGGCTAGAAATGTCTTCGTTGTTAAATCACACAAGAAAGAGAATTCAGGTCTGTTTAGGAGAATGAGTCTTTCAAATGTATCTGCTGAGTGGGTCCTTTTTGGATACAGGTGGGAAATACTTTGCAGCATCAACTGGATATTATTTGCATTGAAAATACCTAGGTGCAGTCTCATGCAGCATTTTGGGAAGTTTTAACTTCTGTTACACACACAGTCATTGTATGTGATTTGGCTACGTACATAGAGAGAGAAAGGAAGAGCATATGGCTTTGAACTTGCATCTCTAGCCCTTGTTTTCTGCATTATTTCTATGAACAAACTGTGAGAAGTTTGGCATTGAAGGCCAACAGAGTCCTTTGCAATAGCCTGTTGCATGAAGAGGGTACATACCACATGTCACTTAGATTCCTTCCTGCCAATGCTGTGAAACTTGAATTTTATATGAAACTCCTTTAAAAGGAGAAAAAAAAAGAAAGAAAGAAAGAAAAAACCTTATATAAAGCTTTCTAATTTATGTAGGGAAAAAAAAAGCACCTAGCTGTCAGCTCACAGTCATCTGAGTGCTGTGTAATAATGTAATTCCTTTCTCTTGTTCTTGGGAGGACATTTGATATTTTCAGCATGTTTTCAGTCCACTTGGTGCTTGTAAAAGCTGTCCCATGGACAACACTGAGAATGAAATCTCCTCTTTGAGAGGTACAGGCTGGGCAAACTTCCCAGACCCCAGCACATGTAGAAGGAACTTCTGTGATGGGCAGGATGGTATTTTTGACTCTTCCCTGAGCTCTGCATCCAGACCTCGCTAAGCATCCTTGCTGTCATTTAATTGAGCCTGAACTACAGCTTATATTCTCTGGATGTCAGCTGTGGGTTGTTTTTTTTTCTGTTCCCAGAAGTATTCCTGACCTGTCCAGGGGGTTGTCTGTCCCTTTTAATACTCATCTGAGAAAATATTCTTGTTCTTTCTAAAACAGGGAAGTTTCTAATTGTCCATAAGCGCATTCATGCATGATGCAGCTTCAGGAACATGAGGTGCTCTTATGCAGTTATCCTTAATTATGAATATTTTTAACAGTACACCTACCAAAGCCTTATGCTCCCAAGCTAAGATCTTAAAAAGGTATGAGAATTGTGATATTTCCCAGCAGAAGCTGATTTGCCAGTACCCTTTTAATTTGCACAGCATTCAAAATGCTTACCAGCAATAGCTAATTTTTGTGAAGTGTTTAGCCTCTGATGGAAAGAGAATTGTAAAATTTAGTTCTATGCTTGCCCATTTTTATTGTATAGGGCGAACTGGCAGAAGGGAAGATATATAAAGTATGTTAATTATAATCAATTGGCATCAGAAACAAACGGTTCATTATGACCCTGTCCCTGCTGTACAGTAAAGCTATTGCATGCTGTCATGCTCTGCACTTCAAATGACATCACAGAACAGGGAAATTCTTGATTATTCCAGAATAATGGTAACTGGGCTAAAGGATAAAAGATTAATATTTGATAGCATGAGGTCTGGGTGATTGCTTAAATAAAGCTCTAATGCAGGACTGTTCTCATAGCAAATAGAGAATTGTGCCAACAAACTGAAATATTCTGAGACTAACTGAATCCTTGGGTATCTGTTGCCATTCTTCAAGTGAAATATATCTAGAAGTTGTTCTGATAAATATATCTAGAAATAAATAAGTACTACACATCTCATAGATTGCAAATACAATATATATTTGTGGCAGTTGCAATATTGCAGTGAGGGGCTGTTAAGAGTTTTGCAGCTGTTTCCTTTCTCCTGTGCATCCCTTGCTGTAAGAACAGCAAAATAGGAGGCATTCACACATTATTTTCCAGTCAAATGTTAGGTAGGTCCCCATTCAGCACTTCTTCTAACATTTGGGAGCGTGCTTAATTATAAGCACCCATTTAAATGCAGCTGACTTCAGGGAGACTTTTCCTTGAAGTCCCAATGTCTATCACACCTTCATTTCTTACCTAAACCCAAACTTCCTTTGCAATAGTTTAAAATACATTTTTATCTCTTGAGCCCTTTTACATACAGTGGACTGGATCCTCTGATGAGTAATTCAGACTGTGCCTCTCCTGACTGAAGTGGAGCAGTGTCAGTTTATCCTGGCTGAGGAGGTGACTTACTGTATTAATGTAAGCAGTGAGTAAAATGCAGATCAACTTGCTAGCCTGGCAGTTTGCCAGCGTGACTGGTGTGTAGCTGTGGAAGGTTGTGCAGCAGGTAGAACAAAAAGCTACATGCAGGTGATGGATGTCTGATGTTAACCGCTTGTGCAGCTTCCTCTGTGCAGCATTTCTTGGGAGACATCTGGGATGCATTTTGCTTTGGGATTGGTTTGAAATGATACTGAAATGTGGGGTCTGTTTCTGTTTTATTTGATTTTCTGTAACAGCTACAGGTAAATGCAACTGAAAAAGCTTTTGTGATGCCGCTCCCCCCACCTCCCCCGCAATTTTCTCTTCCTCTGGTTACGCTGGGATTGGACCTTGATGGTATAAATAGCTCTTGTGTAGCAAAGTGGTTTAAAGTGATAATTCCATTTTGTGGGCAGTGAAGCATAGCGCAGAAAATAAAAATGCAAAAATAATTTCTTAAAAACAATCGGATAATAATTGGATAAGTATAGACATGCACAGCTGTGTTTTGCATGCAGCATTTTCCAGATCTATCTACAATAATTTTGTAGCCAGGGCAACTTTGAAGTGGCTACATCCACTTTCATGTAACACAATGAGAATTCTTTCTGTTTTTGTAATTACCTAGTCTCCAAGTACTGGAGACCACAGTACAAGGAGAACCTACTTCTAAAACGGTTGTTCTCAATTTACAGAAGTAGGACGAATTACGCAGAAGGTTCTTTTGCTTGCATGCCTGGGCTGCTGCACAGATTGCATGTGCACTTTTTCATATTAACCTTCCTGCTCCTATGACTGCCTTGTTTTACAGACTTGTTGACGTAGCTTTGCAGTCCCTGTAGTTTTGCCTCATTGTCAGAGTTCACTGGTATTGCTAGAAGAGGCGTTAACTGGGTTGCAGGCTGGCAATAAAAGCGTATTAGTAGCTGGTAAATCAGATGGAGACACAGAGGTAACATCTGTATTACGTACTCCTGTGTTTTGTCTTCTGATTGGGAAAATGACTGCAACTGGATAGATTGCAGTGCTGAAGCCAAAGCAAGATTTAAAAGAAAACGACGCAAATGTTTTATTGTCTTGACTTACAACAATGTTTATTGCCACAGCTGATGACGATGCTGAGGTAGTGGGCTAGTGGGTCACAATCGATTGGTTGTCACTCCCAAGGGTGCTAGCTGGACATCTGTGGAAGTGATGAAATTTGTCTGAAAACACTTTTCCATGGGAAATTAGGAAGTAAGCTAATAATCTTTGATTACTTGAAATGTTCCCTATATTTGCTCTTCAGGAACAAGAAACCAAAATCGTGACTTGCTGATCTGGACCCTTGTTAATACCAGTAGGAACTGTGTGGTTCAACGTCATTTCTGTGACTGAAAATCTAGCACTGGCCGAGGCCAAGCAGGGTGTTCTGGCCATGGAAACAGCATGTCCCAGGTGTACCAGCTGCTCTCCCTCCCCTTCAGTGCTTTTTTGTGGCATCCCAGTCATGATGACAGGGTGGCCCTGGCCATGAACCATTGTGTCCAGTCATGTAGGCAGCCCTGCACTCCTCTATCAGTTACGTTTCGACTGCATCCAGCCACAGCAAGCTCTGCGTTAGATAAGGTTATATGAAGAGTCTGAGCATTCGGTAGCTGTGTCCAGTAATGGGCAGAGCATCTGAATTTGAGGCTTGCCTTTCAAAGCTAAAGCCAGACCCTGTGTTATTGCCTAAGCTCTGTGTATTGCGTGTGTGTGTAGAGCTGACAGCCTCAGAACAGGATTAGCAAAATCTGTCATGCAGCGAAAATACCGAGGATGTGAGATTTCTGAATCTCGCACCACCGCAGCCCTTAGGCAGAGCCGTAATGTGCCTTCTCTGGCTGTTTGGCATTCGCAGCCTGTCACCCCAAAGCATTACGTCCATTCTCAGAGCAAAACAAAACCAAAGACAACACCCTGCTAAGGCCTCCTTCTTTCTGTGAAAGGTGTGGTATTTTCCCCACGGGGACTGCTTGCCCGAGAGGTGGGAGCCTAGAGGGACCCCCTCTTTAGGCTGGGAAGGTACAGCCCCTCTGTGCCGGCTTCCCCGGGTGCCCTGGCCACACTGCCCTGCACCACCCAAGTGGGGCGGTGGGACTTCGGAGGGTGCAAGCTGTGCTGTCCCTCGTGGGAAGGGTCAGTTCCCTGCTCCTTGTTGCAGGACTGTTTCTCTGTTTCGTATGTGCTGCTGAACTGGAGAAAAAAATCCACAGTTTTAAGATCAAATCAAGATGAAAATAGTGGTTGGGGAGCCTGTGGTGCTGGCTTCTGTTAGGTAGCAAGTGCCAGGTGCTGACATTCGTAATGGGTTAATAATTTGTACGCATTACAGCAAAGCCAAGCTTGAAGAGGAACTTCCAAGAAGGGTTGTGCAGGTTTGATAAGTTCCTGGCTCTGCTTGCAGAGTCAGCTTTAAAACAATTGTAGCCCTGAAATAGTTTTCTTCT
Source organism: Haliaeetus leucocephalus (assembly GCF_000737465.1). Taxonomy (NCBI): domain Eukaryota; kingdom Metazoa; phylum Chordata; class Aves; order Accipitriformes; family Accipitridae; genus Haliaeetus; species Haliaeetus leucocephalus. Next base: position 426,978 of record NW_010972731.1, read on the forward strand.
TGCTGTTTATGTGTAATATAATTTATTATACATATTATTCCATGATTTCACAGGAACCAGAAAGAATTTTTATTATTATTGCTTTGTTCCTGTGTCTTTTGGCATTTAGTTGTACTTTATCCTATGTAGTAAATGTTACCTAACATTTGTAATTGCTTATAATGTGACTGTCTTCTAGTGTTTGAGTTTTTATACAGCAAGCAAAATATTTTTAATAAATGCTGATAATAAAATCACGATATTAGAACTGCAAGCACTTAGTGCCTTTAAAATGACACTAAGTTCATTATTTGCAAATTATCTAGATGCTAATTTGGTTGTGGCCTTCAACAGCATTTGGTTTCTTAGTAGGTAGGAAACATACAACGTTTGATCACTGCTTCCAGTGCACCTGTCTGGCAGCTCAGCTTTGAACTTTTGTTGGCACTTTTATCACGATGCTTGGTGGCTGGACAAAGTGTCTTACCAAGGTCAAAAAGTTAGTCTTGACTAATATTTAAAATTAAAAAAAAAAAAAATGCAAAAAAGCAAAAGATAATTTAAATAACAAATTGATGAAGCTTTATCAGTAAGTGCCAGATCAGGCTTACAGTAACCTTTCTCAAGGCCTGCTGCCTATTCCTTTGCCTGTGAAAACACAGAAATGTAGCATAAATGGAGGTCATTGCCTTTTTATTTTTGACATCAAACTGATGACTGACATAATTTTCTCATTTGTTGTTTTTTCTCCAGTCAAATAACTTTGTATTCTTCATAGCCCAGCCTTTCAAAACTGACACAGACATAAAACTGTTGATGTTTTTTATCTTATTTTTAAATTCTGATGTGGAGCCTAAGCTAAAACACACCCAGGTCTCTGCTCCAGACTTGTTGTGTGACTCTGCAGGAGTCCCTTTCTGACTCTCCTGGTCGTATGGCAGTTTGGTAGGCTGGGACAGAAAGTGCTGGCAACGTGCAAGTGCTGTTACTGTCAGTGATTTGGTCATTTGTGTGGAAGATTTAGCATGTGTATAACTTGGCCATTCATAAGGAAATTATTTAGTTCAGCATCGTGGGGTTTATTTAAAAGGTACCTGATAGATTGCAGGTTGTGTCATGCAGAAGGAGCTGCCCTGGTTGCAGCTGGGGAGGTCTGCGGGTTTTCGGCAGGTGAATGTTTGCTGGGCAGAGCTCCTCCAGGTTTCCTGCAAGAGGGCTGTGAATCCTGGCATGGCTTCAGCTCACCTGAGGCAAACCAATGGGTTTGGAAAGTCCAAAAGCTTCAGAGAAACTAAAACTCAAATTAAACTCTTGTTTGGGATCATAACTCTGCAGTAGTGACCGTGAGGAGCTCTTCTACAGGAGATGTGTATGAGTAACCTGCGTATTTGACTAAGTGACTGGCCCCCATCTCCATGGAAAGCAGAGGTTTCTGGTGTGTAGCTGTTTCTTGTGATGCCAGAAAGTGGAAGTCCAGGTCATGTCCATTGCCCGTAGGTAGCCTCAAGTGACAGCAAAACGCTGAGTAACTTCTGTGGAATTAGTGGAGCCTGTGTGGTGCCTGTGAATCTGGGGGTGTGCAGACCTCATTCATGTTATAGACATCTATAGATTGTGTCTGGAATATATATACACATATAATATAAATATATAAAACCCTTTTTAATATAAATTTCCCACTGTTTTGTTTTGTAGTAATACTGATATTTCTTTTAAATTCTGGTTCCAGCTTAGAAGCAATAGTTTTTCCCTGTACGTCGTACACCATGATGCACACACCCGTTTGGAAGCTGTTCCTTTACTGTGCAGCAAAAGAAGTTAGTAAAGACCTGTTTTGTTTTATTTTTACACAGACTGATCCACAGGTCTATGCCATTTTTGACCATTACCTGAAAATTCACTCCAAAGGCCATGCTGTTAAAATGTGAGAGTGTTATTTCAAATTACTTTTACTCCAGAGTGAATTGGGAGGCTTTGGCACAGCGCCTAGTGTACACTAAGCCTGACAGCAGAGCAAGTTAATCAAGAATTGTTGGTCCAAGGTGAATTCTTGCTCTGTTTTAGCATGAATGACTTTCCATGGTAGACAGTCCTACATCTTGAGCTAATCTGTTCAACTCCAGGATTAGGTTGTGTATTTTCAAAAGCATGATTTCCTTGAAGATGCTCCTGAAACAGCCAGCTGAACCTGTCTGCTTCCTCATTCCCAGCTGTGTTGCTGGGTGCAACCACAAACTCCAACACCAAATATTGGCATAATTCAGAAAATGTCATCCATTTGCTGTGCTGAAGTTGTTCCACGTGAGGGAGCGTGAGCCTGAGGCTCCCCAGTGGGAGAGTGGGCATTGCAAAGAGACAGTCAAGGACCTGGCGTGTCCCAGCTGGCAATTTTATTTTTTTATTGGCATCATCAACCCCCACCCTACCAAGATCTTAGCCAGTCATGAAAATATAGCATTAGCAAGCTATGGAAGGTCACCCTGGGAAATTAAAGCTGTAGAGGGTCAACAGGGCTTGCCACTTGGCTGAGAGGGAGGTTTGCTGTCTGGCAAAGACGCTCTTTTCCCAAAAGAATGTTTATTATTTCTTTAAGTGTCTGTGTCCCTCTTCAGACCTTCCTGCCCTCCCTTGTCACCCCTCCTGATGTAACTCTTGTGGCTCGGACAACATGCTTTTTCTCCTAGGTTTCATGTTCTTAATTAGGTTTTAACTTCTAGATTGGTGTTTTACATTATCTGAATGTTTTTCAAACTGAGATTTCTTTTGCTTAATGTCTGTGTTCCCTCTGTGGCAGTTTATTTTGTTCCCTATAGGTAAATGTGCTGGCTGGTGTAGAATACTTTTCTTGATGTCCTTATTTCCATTACTGTCTGTCTTTGTGATATTGTGTGTATCTGAATAACGAAGGATTTTGACATCTGAAACAATACAGTGGGGGCTAAATTGTGTCAGTGCTCTTTGCTTGGAAAATGCAGTATTATTCTATTCAGATTCAAAATTGCAGGACTTAGGCTGAAACTAGACTTGTAGCTTGTCTTTCTAGTTATGAAACTGTTGTTTTCACTAGATATTTTGAAATCTTGGATAACTGTATGTTTCCACATGGGAAAATAGTTTACAGAGCTGGGTAATAACCCTTACTCAGTAAAACACAAGATGACTTGGAAGTTAGGCAGTTGTGTCAATGTAAACACTCACATGCTTTGAATTGAAGATGTTTAAGTGTTTCCCTGAGTCTGGTCCTTGATGCAAAAACATTTGCTTATAATTTTAGTGAATTGGCTTTTGCTGTCTTAATAGACTTTTTAATTATTTATTGGCAGCGATGCTGAAAGGGAGTGAATTTCTAAGATGCATGCACTTTTAAGTCAACATATGTGAATAACTGCATTTAAAATGCCTGCTTCAGCATTCATTAGGGAAGAAGGATCCATTAGGCTGGTCACAATCACAGGAGTGCAAATGCTGTGCAAAGATGTACAGTGAAATTCCTAAAAATGCTGAAGGGTGTTTGCCAGAGTGCTTAAAGACATTCAGTTCTCATTGCCTTTGAGTGAGACACGCGTAGAGCTGAGTAGGAAAACCTTTTCTTAGCAGTTACAAGTTTTAGTGATTTGAAGTGGTTTTTCACTTCACTTCAAAACAAAACCAGATCTTTTGATATTTTTGTAAAAGGTGAGCAGAAGATACTTCTTAAACACAGTGCTGTGTTATGCACACAGGTACTGGAGAAGTTCCAGAGGTTCAGGCGTTCTCCCTGCTGACCTGCTGTGGAGCAAGAGGCTGCGTGAATAACGGCAGTCACCAGCTAATACAAATTCAGAGAGGTCTTTTCTTTACCAGGCTTTGGAGCATAGTGGAAATGCACCCTAATGACAGAGAGAAGTAGCATGTGTGCTGCAAACTCCTGGTATTAAGCATCCATATACCCCCCAGAAATTCTTTGGGAAAAAAGGAAAGGTTAGAGCAGGGATTTTATTTTCTTAGTCTCCTAGTTGTCATGTTTTTGCCATAAACATCAATCATGCAGTAGTAAAGCTCGAGTGTCTGCCCAAAGGACCAGTCTGCTTCAGCCTGAGAAATACTAAAGCGTGTATTTCACTGAGAGTCAGAGCTCTGGCTCAGAGGCTGGACAGTAGGAACAGAAGTGGTAGGTGGTATCTCTGTAAATGCAAGTGCCAGGTAGTGTGACCAATGGCCAGAGGCAAAGTCTTACCTTACAGGTTTAATTAAAGAGTCTCAGGGAGTATGCATCGTCTGAACATTATAACGCTCAGCAGGAACTTTGAGTCAAAGCCAAAGGATAATAAGAATTAAACCACATTTTAAGCATGTACATTACAAGGTTTTATATTCTTTGCTGGAGCTGAATAATGCATTACTGTAGTGGCGTAACTGGTGTTATATATGACCTTATAAAATGTTGTGATCCTTTCAAGCATTTATTATTAAGTAATAACTGAAGTATTTTTTCCAGCTATCACACTTTCATAGTTTTTCCAAGTTTAAAATTGGTTTTGGAACATAGCCTGGAAAGAACAATTACACTAGCAGCATTATTTTTAGGAAAATTTGCATAGCTTACTTCTACATGGGTATATAAAGACCATAATGATACTAGATATAGAAGGATAGCTGTGAAGTGCTTTGCTTTTCTTTGCCAAAATTTCATTTAAGCATGAGATATCATCTAAGGGATTGAGAACAAACTTGTAATTTCAGAGAAAAATATGAAAGCTGCTTCTTGAGTTTAAAATTCTGTTACGTGTTACCAGAGACTAACAAAAGTAATAGGAAACAACAAATAGCTTAAAATAAGGAATATCTCGTGTCCATATAATAAAGTATATGTGCATCTAAACAAGAAAGTGGACAAAAAGGAATCCTCACAGTCATTATCAGTCACCATTTGATCAGGTGGAGGAGAAATGGAGTCACAAAACACTTGCAGTATCTTCTTCAAGATCACACTGTGAGTCACTAGCCAGGTCACTAAGTTTATTTATTAGGCTTTTTGGTTCTCTTCTTCTGTTACTGTTATTTGACAGCCACTTCTTGCAGCATTTTGTAAGGGTGATGTCTGCTGCTTTTACTGATTACTGCTGAGGATTTCTAGGCAGTGCAGGGTGCTAAAATATTTTTGAGGTTTGTCTTGGGTAAATGAGGTTAAAGAAATGGAGCTAAATGCAAATAATAATTCTACCTCTGTCGATGAACAGCATAAACCTCCCAGTTCGGGAGGTGTGGGTGAAATAGATGGTGAACCCTCAGTCGAGTCTCTGAGGCCTCTAGAGTTTAGGGTCTGAAAATCTTCTGCAAGCTTTGAAAACATCACCAAAATATACTAAGCTGAGGCAGGGCTGTGGTTGTTCATGTGGGTACCTGTCTACCTGTGTAAAAAGAATTGACACTTGTATAATAGAGAGCTGTACTGGCAGACAATACAGCTGCACTGTCCTGGGCTTCTCCCCTGGTGGCAGAGGGTAAAAGAGGGTTCTCAGGAGATGCTCCCCACCTGTCACTGTGATGATATTTTCATAACAAAAGCCAGCACAATGTTTGTAGCACGTGCTCAGGCTGGTTGTTTCTTGGGCACCTGAGCATTTCCTCTGAGGTTTGACTGTGCTAACTGGGCTTTTTCCATAAGGACCTTTTATTATAATTTTACTTTTCTTCTAATTAACTTTGAGCCAGCCTTCCAAACTGTTCCCATGACATGTGGCTAAAGCAGGACTGCTGTATAATCTCTAGGTAGAAGGCATGTGTATTTCCCCTTTCTCAGGTCTCTCTAATGATTTTTCCTAGCAGATTTTCTGCCCTGTAGCCTAAACTTTCAAATGTTTACCAAAAACTTGGAAAGGCCTTGTCTCGGAAAACTTCCCCTTCATTATATGCCTTCCCTGGATTATCTGGCAACAGCAGCCTGTCCGTTAAGCCCTTTTCTTTAACTGCTGAGTGCAGTCTCCCTGCTTTTTATTATTGTTTGTTGTTGTTTATTAAATATATTTACTTAATATATAATGCTAAAAATAGTTTTGCTTCAGAAGCAACGTGGTGCTCTTTCTGGTTTACAGTGTTGGTGTAGCTGTGTTGTACCAACATCAACTTCGTATGAGGTATGTCCACTTAGTGGTATCAGTAAAGATGAGTTAATACTGATGTTTCTCCACAAAGCTACATAAATACAAAATTTCTTGGCATTAGTTTCAGAATTTTAACAGGATCCCCTTATTATTTAACAAAGCATTAAGTACTTGTCCGGAGAGCACAGTAACAACCTTTCGGCAGATTTCTAAACACCAAACCAAGCTTAAGGCAAGTAATTTGGTATTTCTGCATTACCCTTCATGTCTTACTCTTTGGTTTGCTTTCCTACTGTTCTTGTGTGACTCAGAAGTATATAGGCAAATGCTAGCCAAGAGTAAACATTATTATTTTTATCATCATTATAAAGTAAAGCTGTGTAAGTCCGTCTGGGTAACTGCATTTTCACTGTAGGTGATGCTGTAGTCTGAGCATGAGAAAGGGATGCAGTGATTGCTCTTCTGTAGCTGGTGTCTTATAGCGGACAGAGTAGCAGATAATCTTGGACAAGGTTTGATTCTACTTACGTTTTTGCCTTAACTGGGCAGCTGGAAATTTGTATTGAGCTTCTAACTGTCATAAAACAGCTGCTATTTGTGCCAACTCTTCAGCCCTCCAGAGTCTTGCTGAAAGGGGTTTGAGCCCCATCTTACTCTTTATTAATGACTTGAGGTGTCATTGGGCGTAATTCTGCACATTTTCCCCAAGGGAGTTACAAATTTTTATGCCAGTGTTTAAATCTGAGCTCAGTTGCTTCTAGTGTTTACATGACATCTTGAACAACAATGCCTTTGGAAGGGACGTTAATGATTTCAGTGGCTCATCAGGCCCTCCAGTAACTAGTGTCCCGTGCTCTACGCAAAAGATAGTAAGCTGTGAAACAACTGCAGTGAAGACTGTATATCCAGCTGCAGCTAAATAATTTGCTCTGCGCTGTTTCTCTGTTTATGATTCAGTTTTAAAGGCCCTTTTAAGTGAAATTGGATACACTACAAAGTGTTGGTTTCATGTGTTTTATTTGCAGTTTAATCAGCGTGATCCAGCTGCCAGTGCAGGGGAAACCGGAGCTCGATTTTTAATTATCCCTGCTTTGCCTGAGTTAGGAATTCCCAATAGTGCTGTCTGAGAAAAGATGCCAAAAACCGCATTGTTCTTTAATTAGCTGTTGTAATTGTTTCAGTCTAATCTCCATGATTAGCAGCAGCATTAAATACAGCAGTAAGAATAGGCCTGCCCTCTTTGTGCTGCCCTAGTAAACACAATATTCTTACTTCTGGTAAGGGACATAATATAAAATCAATTAGAAGCCAACTAGTGTTGATTGGAAAATGATAAAGAGCAGCTACCATGAAGTGCAGATTGCTTAGTAAAGTTGGTTTATAACCATACTGCTGGGATGGCTTTATTGCCCCGTTTTGGGGGAGTACACCGGAATAACAACCTCTGTTGTAGGGAAGGCTTTCGGGATCTTTCAGAGACTCCATCCTGTGTGAAGCCTTAATACAAGCTTCAAAATAATCTTTGCTGTCACTAAAGTTAGTGCCAGTGCAGTTTTTAGGAGAGGGTCATTCTTGTCACCATGCAAAGCAGCTGCATTGTCAAATATGAACGACTGCAGAGTATTGCCCAGAGAGATGAGTTTTCATTGTAAGTTTATCTGAGTTTTATTCTGAGGCTCAAAGATGCTCTGCAGTGGTACATTTGTAGTGGGGAATTCTGCTTTGCAAGGAACATTTCTGCACAAGCATATGTGTTAGATCTGTTTCAGAACGGATTATGGTATTTAGATGTGTAAAGATGCAGGAAAACCGCGTCATGAGATAGAAGTACAACTCCCATGCCTGCTTTGATAGTGTTGAGGTACCAGCTAAAAGGTACCAGTTATTATCTTTAAGTCCCTAAATACCTTTGTAAATTTGGCTTTACATATCATTGCATGGGGGAAAAATAGGAATAATACACTTGGAAAATGCAGACTTAAGGCAGGTCATGCAGTTTAAGGTGAGCATTTGTGAGTGTAAAAAGAGCAATTCTAGAGAAACTTAATTGCTGTAGTAATGATTGTGGTCACAGACTGTGGAAATGTGAATATTTTGGCTGGTGCTATGTTTTTGTAAAGTAATTGATACAACTTCTTATGTCTTCTGATGACATCTGTCAGAGCCACTGTGCTCAAGTGTCACCAGCAGAATTGGCAGCATAAGTTCAGGTTTTGTATGTCAGAGTGCAGGTGTGGCACAAACCTGGGAAATGTTTCATCTGGGCATACACCCAGGAAAGCTCAGGGGCTTCAAGAGTTTATTCTTGCTTAAGCCATATGAAATAAGGTGATGCTACCCTCATTAGGCGGTTAGAGAAATCAGGTTTTGTTGCACCTAAAAACCAGATTTCCTGAGTCTAAACCCAGTGCTTTGGACAAAAGCAAGCAAACAAACAAAATCAATCCAACTAAACTTCTAGAAAAGCAACAAAACTTCCAGAAAAGCAACTGTAATTATGGGTGAACTAATGAAAGAATAGAAGTGAGCTTACATCTGCATCAGATTACTTGGTGTGTATCAAGATTAGTTTACAAATGTACAAAATTATAATTTTCTTGTCAATGAAATTGAAAGGAATTGCACAATTTTTTGTTCAATGCTTTTAGTGATCTGAAGGGTTCGCCCTAATTTTTAGAAGGGTCAGATTAATACCTCCGAGCCAGTGTCTGATCCCTTGTCTGAATAGCACTGCAGAGGAGTTGATCCAGGTTTACAGCAGAAATCCAGTTCAGTTAAACCACTAACAAAATCAGGCTTTTGTACTTGTCCAGTGAGAAATAAACTCAACTAAAATCTAAATGTATTTATTAGATTATTTCATTTGAAGGTACACTGCGTGAAAGACAAAAGCTACCTATGCACTAAAACCAAATCTTTGTGATTGTGGAAGTCACTGTGCAAGTGCTTAATGTTGTGAAGCTGGGTATTACTGAAATCTGAAACTGCCCATACCAAAGCACTGATTAAATAGATTTGACTTTATACTACTCTCTTTTTCTGCCTATAACATACATATTGAAGGAGAGAAGAAAGATGCCATTTTTTTCTCATCTGTTTATCTATAATTTTCCAGTTTATAGACCTGATTAAAAATAGAAAGAGGAAATAACCATATTTAATCCCAGTGACCTTAAAAACGTGTAACCACATTTGCTCTATCGCAAGCAGCACTTGATAGATCCAATTTACTGCCAATTTCACTGTTTGCTTTGTAGTAACGATATTAAAATTGATCAGTTGAAGTAGGTCTGTACCTGGGAAGGACTGAAAGCTAAATACTGCACAGTGGTGACCCAATCTTCCTGTACCATTTATCATCCAGGGTTTCTTGTATTTTCTTTTCACGATGGTGCAAAACCTCAGCCTATGCCTATTTAGGAAAAACCTGTGCTTGACTTTTATGGTACTGGCTGGTTTCCAGTCTGAAGGTGATAAGCTCCAACACGTGTGACCATTGCTGTTGTATCATTCTCCATTGCTGTTGACCATTTCTCTACTAAGCAGCCCATCTATACAGTAGAACTTCACTGCTAACACAATCCAGCTACCAATAGACTTCTGCTGTTGTGTTTCATATAGAGCTTAAGAAACCTGGTAATGAGCCAGAATGCTGCTAGGTCTTGTATAATGTAGGCAGAAAAAGGACACTGACTTACACTGTAAGGAGATACAGAGAAAAAGTATTGAAATCAGAAGAGTTGGATCAATATAAGATGGAAAAGGGTGGAGAATTAAGTCTGGTTTCTCTCCGAGAAGCAGTTATCGCTTTCCATCTGTCACAGGAGGAGGCTGAACTAGGCATTAATTAGCTGACCATTTGTATTTATGCTGAGGTGTAACCCTGTGAAGATTTCTTCACAATCACTGTAAATAAGCTGGGCTAGGTTTAGTGTTTCCACAGTTAAAACCAGAGGATTTTGGAATAGAGGAATTCTGAGATGGCAGTAAATGTGTGATCTGCTGCAGCAGTTGGGTTTCTGGATGCAATTTCTGCTAGTATTTAGGAACCAGTGACTGATAGGCATCGGCGAGTCAAGATGTCTTCCTATCAGCTCTGTAATCCCAGTAAATGGAACCAACTTGTTTTATTATACTGCTTCAGACACAGTGTGTTCATAGCGTTTTGAATTCTGTAAGAGATAATACAGACTTAGTAGACTGCATGCTAAATATATGAAGTTATCTGCACAAAAGCTGAGGGGGAACTGTGTTAATAATTAAGTTGCCTTCCTCCACCACCAAAAATTGCTGATTTTGCTATAAGTTGAAATGGTTGCAGCATTTCCTTAACTTCGTATTTCAGGAAATGTCTTGAAAACAACAACAAAAAATTGGGGCAGCTAGTAAGCTCAATACCGCTGACGCTACTGGGATGAGCTGAAAATGGGCAGAGAATTTGAAGGTACAGAAAACACAGCAGCATCAGATTTTTACATTAGTCCTTTCACCTCAGAGGTAAGCCAAAACACTCTTCTCTTGATGGAAACTACTGTTGCTCCTTCTAAAGAGGGAATATTTTTAACTATCATGGCTTTCAGTCTGGCACACTTCACAGAATTTCTTTCATAAATAAACCCCTAAAATTTCTGATCAGAATTAATAGAGAGCAGCAGAGTACCGTTGTGCAGTTAAGGGATCGTTAGCTTTTATAAACACTTAACGTATCAGACACAGATATGTTATATGGTAAACATAAATGCTTTCATTGTTATAAACGTACATTGATTCTGTACATGCATATTCTGCAGAGCACTGCTAGAAACTGAAGCCAAAGCTGCCCAAAAGAAATGAAATGGAAGAGGCCAGCAGGCAGGTTTGCTGCTGGCAGGAATGGCCTGTGTTCAAGTGGGTTTGAGGGAATTGCACAGATTTGGGGCAGCAGGAGGCAAATGCTGCCACATGTACCTTCTGCCAGTAAGTGCTCTCCAGCGTTTGTCTGACCCCCTTGAGAGACACCTTGGAAATACCTTGGAGGGGTGGACTGACACTACCTGTGGATTTTTAATATGTACATATGAAGTTAAGTAATTTTAATCTCTCTCAGGCTCACCAGCGGTGCATCTGAACAGCAGGATTGTAAAACCTGCTTGTTTTGGTGTAAAATCACCTGCAATGTCATTGTACTTGCGTAATCCTGTCTTGTGGCTGTTATTAAAGAAAATGTGTTTCTGAACTTGAATTTAAATAACTAATTATCATGCAAGCACTGATTGCATAAATGCTGCAGAGGTCCTCCTGCTGCTTTTAGTAGTGGCCGATCCTTTCTTGGGCCAAGGGGAGGAGGTACCATCCTTGCAGCAGCTGTAGCAGCCTTGACAGCCGTGCAAGGAAATTCTCATTGCCTAATCTTGCATCTAGAAACAGGTGATATGCGGTAATTGGCCACCTAAACTTTTTGCAACTGTTACTTTAAGATTTTTAGGTAGCAACAAAGAACATGAAAATTTCTATTCATTGCTTCTTGGATTGTGGTACAATTATGCCGCTGATGTGCTCATTACAATTTGTTTCTAGTAATCCTTAGGGGCTCCAGAGAGCTGCTTCCATTAGACTGTTAAGTTCAGGCTGTACGGACTATATCAACCAGCAGAATTTCTCTTCAGAGGTAAAACTGCATTAGAATCAGAGTACATTTATTTTGAATCTCACACATGGACATCTTGCTGTGGGACTTTCTGTGGAGCTGGTTAAAAAGGTAATAGTCTGTTTTCCATTTAAGCAAGCATCACTTTGCTTGTTGTTTAGTTGTGGTCTGCCATGAGCTGAGGGTGTGGAAGAGATGATTTCATCAGCCCCAGAGCCACGTCCTTTCCCAGCCAGGGCGCACCCCACCCCTTCCAGTACAGAGGGCTCCTGCAGCTCTGAAAGGCACGAGTCTTCCCAAATAAATACAATTTGGCTGTAAATTGTAGGAATGTTTGTGGGGTTCTTGCCGACAAAGTGCTTTATAGTGCTTTGTTTCATAAAGTCCCCCCAAAAGGTTGGTATATGATTGAGAAAAGCCACCGCCTTCAAGAGCGAGCACGTAATCTAAAGTGACCGAGGTCCTCAAGGCTCCCAGGTAGTGCCATTGCCACATGAAGTGGTGCAAAAGCCTGTCAGACCACTCAGCAGGACCAGGAAAATTTTTACTTTTTTCTCTTTCTGTTACTATCACTGCCTGTAAAACAATTGAATTAAATAAATGGAAATCAATTGACTCCATCTGAGCATTTTTCTGGTTTAAACTCAATTCTTTACTGAGCAGTAGAGCTTCTCTGATTTACCAGCTGAAGATCTGCCCTGACAAGGGAGGCTTTGGTGTTGTTTTTTTCTTTGTGGTTTTTTTTTTTCCTGCACTTTTTAAAATTTTTTTAACATAACTGCTGAGTGTTGTGTGAATTTCTGAATTACTGCAGGAGCAATCAAGGGATGTCGAAGGCTTCAGTGGGAAGCAGTGAACAAGCTTATTTTCAGAGAAATACATTGAGAATTACCCTGAAAGGGTTCATGGTGAGATTGTTTTCCTGCAGTTACAGGAGATGGTAACAAAACCGCTGATTCCGAGACCCGCACTGGCTCCTCGGAGCTGGCCTGGCGTTTTGGACTCGTTCCCCTCTCAACAACATGCCATTTGTGCGGAGGTGCTGGGCGGGCGGCTGAGCCGAGAGCTTCCTGTGGCCGCAGCCGGGCTCTGCCCTCCACGAGCCGTGGCTGGGCACTGAAAGCACCTCTGTGCTCCCGCACAGGCCCTTTTTGTCTAGAGACTGTCCCAAGACGTCCAGGGTTTGCTCAGGGACCGCTTTGCAAGGCTATGTGAGGAGGATAACGATTGCACCACGTGGCTACCGCTGTGGGGCTGAAGTTGCAGACAAGGGCACTCTTTCAGCAGCTGTGTGACAGTTGCATTATTCTTTCAAAAAAAAAAAAAAACAGGACTCTGAACAAAATCTCCAGGTAGATCTGTGGAAGAATTCCTTTTCTGTACTCAAAAAAAATTAAAATTAGCAGTGAACATTATTTTTTAGTTGAGTCGAAAAGAATACTGTACCAAAGGAAACCTTTTTGGACTCTGATTTGCCACTAGTACTAAGAGATGTTTCTTTTAAATCTGAAAATATTTTCACTGATTTGTTCCATGTTTGTACGTCAGCCATATAATGACATACCAGATCTTAAAATCATAAAATCCTGATTGCTCTCTTGCCTCCTTTGGTATTGCATCGTGGTTTACAGTTTTGCGTCCATCTCAGGTGACAGACAGTTTCAGGTCGGTCTCTGCTCAAAATATCAAGTACAAAGAGTGTTTTGAAACAAATAAGAAGGGGTGAGGTAAAATTGGCAGACTGGTTAACTGGAAGGTACAGTAATAAGTTCATATTTTATAGCTTGCATGGACTCAGTATGAAAGTTAGGATCGTTAACTAGGGGTATAAACCTGTCATTACTCAGTGTATTATCCTGTGGTTGTATCACTTCATAGTGTCTTTTCTGGCCTTCTAGTAAGGGTGAAAGGCAAATACAGAAAATCCGAGATCTGTAGGAAAAAAAGTGATCTTCATTTTCCTGGTTGTCTCTATTTCACATATGGTAAGGCTGGAAGAAAAGATTTTTTTTTTTTTTTTTTTTTTTTTTTTAGAATTTTATTGATGTCTTCCTGCTAATCATAGTGGTTTGGTTTTGGGTTTTTTTTGTATTAAATCTACTTCTCATTTATCTTATTGTTTGAAAAAGCCATTAAATTAGATGTTGAGAAATCCTATAAGAGTTTAGTCTTTATAGCTTGTGTATAAGCTATAGATTTGCTTAGGAGCTAGAATATGGGCAGAGCCCATGGAAATGTGGCAGTGCTGAGCCACCAGGTCGTGCCCAGCTCCTGGGCTCCTCCTGGCACTGCAAAAAGAGGTGGCTTTTTGGCTATTGCTCTGTAGAGGCTGTTCAGAATAACAGAAGCACGCGAGTGTAATTTTGATTAGTCAAACATACTAACCAGGAGAAACAGCACATGAGCGATCCTTTTTCCTCCAGGTTTTCCCACATCCCTCCTACTTAAGGGATAATTTGTAGTGCTGTGATACTTTTATCTCCTCCCCGGTTTTGCAGGCAACTTCATAGCCTTGACCATCATCCTTTGTGTGAGTAAATAAAGTAGAGATGATTTAGGAGGTACATATCTCGTAGACTAACGATTTAAAACTTCAACATGTTTTGGGATCCACTTGGGTCCCTGACTTGATTAATTCTTTTTCTATATTATGAAACTTATTTACGTGGAAAAAGTCCCTGTGTGGAGTTTAAAAGCATTCTTGTAATAGCTGATTTGTTAAAAACCCAGCACCTGAAAACCAAAAGACTTTCTGTCATTTGGTAGCTCTAAGTGAGCCCTTACGCTCCTTCAAATGGCAACAGGAATTCAGAGCCATGTGTACATACCATTTTACAGCTTGTCTCAGTTATTTCTCAATTTGTGTTATTCTTCTTGCATAGCAGACTACACATTTTAAATTATTCACATTCCCATCATTTCCAGAAGAAAATCTAAACAAAGAAAAAGAGTTTCCCGACCGACTCAATCTCACTCTGTATTGCCATGCAGTTGGGTTCTTCAAGATGGCAAACTGCTGCATTTTCCTGTGGTAGTCCATGCCAGGAGTTTCATCGGCTTGTAAGGCCAGGTCATTCAACATGACGCTCTGAAAGCCTATGGAAATTTCTGTGGGAAACTTAAAATCAACTACACAGAGATACTTCTTCAAAAAAGAAAGTTTCTAGAGTTGGTGTCCACTTGTCAGCAATGATCTGGCATGTTCTCAGAGGCCTCTGCTCAGAGCTGTCCTGCGTGGGAGGGATGTGCACCATGTGGGAGGCATTTCCTACCCCAAAGAGCTTGTAAGACAACCAGACAAGGGTTATGGTTGGAGACAGGAATGGAGAAGTTAGTGTGTTCCTGTCCATGTGGTTTTTGTAATAGCTACTAGGAGGTTATCAGGTGAAGATAATCATCTTGATGAGGGGTGTAAGTAATTCCCAGAAAATACCTCATTTTGATCCTATTTTCTGTTTAACCCATCTTAACCATGTAGGGAAAATAATGTGAGTTCCCTGTGTTTTACATGTGAGCATTATGGCGCTGCATGTTTTTCGTTGTACTCTGGAAGGGTGCAACTACTGAAATGTGTGGGCAGTTCCTGTGGGACGCACGTCGGTGGGCTCCTGCCAGGGCTGAGGCGGTGGCCAGTGGGTTCAGGCAGGTGGCTGCTGTAGCCGCCAGTGCTTGTTGGCTAGATAAACTGCTAAAGGCAGTGAGGAAACTTGACATGTGGGCTGCTTGAGCCAATGAAGGACTGAGTGTGAAGGAAATAGCAGTTGAGAATGATGATCAGCAGCAATTACTGGGTTTAGCTCAGGTATGCAGAGAGCATGCAGGCTATGTCAGCAGCTGGACTGCCTGGGTGCAATAACACATATATGTTGTACAGTATCAACAGACACCTTCTCAACAGTTGCTAAGCCGGACAGTGAGTATTTGTATCACATCTGTTGTCTGCATAACTTTTCTGCATGTGCTGTGACAGTGGCAGCTTTCTGATCTCCAGCGTGTTTTGGGAGCAAGCAACGTTGCCAGCTAGGTAATTAAACAGTCTCCAGTATAGTGTGACAGTTATCATTTATTTGGTGTCAGTTAGCTGTAGTCAGTTCAAACTCATCTCAAATTGTCATCTTGAAGCCCTGACGTACAGAAAAACATGATCTCCCTGCTTTCCTTTTTTTTCCTCTTATGTTTCTAACTTCTGTCACTTCTTTATGTGTATGTGTGGCTTTCCATTTCTTCAGATTGCATTAAGCAACAGTACAGACGGCAGTAATTCAGTGATGGCCATGAACTATTGAAAAGCTGCTTGGTCCCGATTTGTATGTCATCAAGTTACCAGTGTGGTTCACTTTACAAATCATTCCTTGCTGCAGATGAACAATTGGGATAGCAGGGATTGTTAGCTGCTGCTCAGTATTCTCCAAATTAATGGTGTCATCTGAGTACAGCAGTTGTATCTTTTATTATAGCAACATGCATTTGCTTTACTGGTGGCTAAAATCAGCTGTGGACCATATGGGTAGCTTCTAAGCTCTTTTGGATTTGCTGAAGTATTGCTTAATGATCGTGTACTCAAATGTCTGGCATCACAATGTCTATTATTTGACCTATAAAATCAGTGAAACACAAACTGTCAGCTGCCAGAGCTCTGTCAGAAAGACTTCATGACTTATCTAAATTTAATGTTGGTGCACATTCTCATTTCTGTTTATATGGACTTCATTAATTGGTTGTGAAGTCTCCCTTATGTAAAATGAACAATAAGCCCAAATGAGACTTTGTTTAGATTTTCTAGAAATGAAATGTTGGTTATAGGAGTCCTGTTTTGATATTTATGTAGGATGTCTTAATTGGGAAGTCTTTTGCCCACAGCCTTCCAAACCAGTTCAGGGAGATGCTTTGTTTTATTTTTTGGTGGAAATGACTTACTGCTTGTGCTAATATTGAAATGTCCAATATTTCAGTGGAGATGTGTGTGTTGTGGAGTGTTTGGGATGAAAGATGCTGTATAAGCATTAGACACTTACTGCATTTAATGAAAGCTGGCCACAGACTGCAGCAAGAACTCCTTGTTTTCTCCCTTTGAATTTGCTGAATCAGCAAATTGAATTTGCTGCCTCCTATTTTGCTTTAGGTGAGCTGTAGTTTTCCTGTGGAAAATGCCTTCTGTTTCTCTTGCAGGTCTGCACAACTCTCTCACCTGTCTCTTGTTTTTCAATTTTCACAATACAGTAGGTCAGCCCTATTTAGTTAGATATGTACTATTTCATGATTGTTCTGCTTGCATTGTCTACTTACATCTACTTACACTATGCTGTGCTGTGCTACCATATTCATATGCCTCAGGCCTCATTCTGGATTAACTTGTCCCTGTGTCCAGTGCAGTTTGCTGCTGCCTGAAGGAAATGCCTGTCTGGAAGTGAGCTGCTGGAAAACCAGTGTGAACTGGTAGCCTCCCAGAGCTGCTGCGCAGCTGCTGGTCTGTGCAGGCTGCACAGAGCTGGTGCTGTAACCAGCTCTCATCTAGCTATAATGTATTTGTTTTATTTGCTATTTTGTGCACATACTAGTTTTAGTGGGATGAGTGTCAGCTGCATGATAATTACAGCTATCCTCACTTCAAAATTAAAAAAATGACACCAAAAGCCCTAGGCTTCCTTGGGAGCCCAGGCTTCAGCAGCAGCCATGAGTCACCATGAATTGCATGAATGTATGAGATGAAGCAAACGTGATGATTTTCCCTTTGTTCTCTAACCTTTTCTAAATAAGCAGCAGGACTTGCCTCTGCGCCATAGCACCTAAAATTTCATTGGGGCATGAAAAGCTTCCAATCACAAACCTTGTAATTCTTAGACATCATGTTCAAATATCGGGAAAGTGCCACATCAGCAGCTTTACCTGTTGCCATTGCAAAACAGAGAATTTTTTTTTTTTTTTTTTAACATTTTAACTACTTGTTTGAATATCCAGCTTCCTTTAACTGAATCAGCAAACAGGATGCCTGTCAAAAAATTTTTTTTCCTTCCACCCACTCCTTTGCTTATTTTGTTGTAAACTGGATTCTTCATAAGTGAGGTTGCAAATTTATGGGGTTGCAGTGAAGACAAACAGGCTTTTCCTAAGCTCTGCTTAAACAGCTATTTGATACATAAGGCTGTTGATATTTGGGGGGAAAAAAAACCAGGAAATGTGTAATATGTAAATTATATGTAAAATGTAAATATATAATAAATATGCATAATAATAGCATCTGCTGTTTTTACTTTGGTCTTCAGCATATGTAGTGTATTTCACTTTCACAGTTTTATAAATATTTCCATTTTGTCTGCATTTTCATAAGGACTGTAATGGTACTTGAAAAGTAGGAGGAAGATCTCCAGTGTCAATACAAGCCCATTTGAGGGAGTGATAATTCAAGAGAGACTGGGACTGTGGTGTTGGAGATGGTGAATTAAAGGCAGGCAGAAAGTTGTGAAAATGCTGTGCGCTCTTCCATGTCCAGTTTCCTGGCTGAAGGTCATTACCAACAGGACAGGCAAAGACTTGCAGGGGGTCAAAAGTTTGATTGAAATGTCTAGGAAAGGAACAAGGAATCCATTTTTATTTGGTTTTTTTGTGATAACATAAACCAGATTTTAGAGGGACAGAAAGTTTTTAGATTGGAGTAGCTTTATCCTGACTTTGAATTGCTTGGTTAACTCTTCATTTTACACACATGAAAATATTTCTGTTAAATAATATATGCAGTATGCATGCATTTTTGAATGCCCCTTTCTTGTCTTTCCAAGACCACCATCATGTATTAATCAATCACCCTCCTACATATAACTTTATTAAAGGTGATCTACATAAACATTGAGATAGTGTTACTGTGCAAGGGGTGCAACCTCAGAGCATTTTCCCTGTAATAGGAGAAAATACATGTTTCTTTGAACATTGCAAACTGCCACATCTTTCTGCTGTGGAGGTAATAAATGCCTGCTAGATCTGGTAAATCGTTTGTTGCTGTACTTGGCTAGCTTTGCAGGGCCGTGACATACGAGACTTACTGATTAACTTTGGTTTAGGACACTGTTAGCCTTTCCAATGACTTCCATTTGATTTAGCCCCCGCTACCTTCAGACCAATGTCATGGCCACAATGTTGGCGGCTGCAATACCGCTTAAATCTGCTCTTCATGTCAACTGGGGGGGGAGTCCATGTCCTGCAGATCAACACAGCCTGCAAATTCATTTCATGTGGCCTGTAGCCTGATTGATGGAGGCTGTATTGTTCCAGTGGGTGTCTCCGAGGTGCATGGCAGCATGCAAGCCATGTATTTGGAAAGCCCTAGGAGCCCTCAGGAAAGCCAGGACTCCCATTCTCATTTCAGCTTTGCATGATGCAATCCTGAAGCTTGCTCCTGCGCTTTGACAACAATGGAAATACAACAATGTCCTGGAGAGTTAACTGCTAGAAATGTCAAATCCGTGTTTTCATTTATACTCAAGTCACTTGCAGTTTGACTTATAAGCCTTTAGATCTAAACTACTAAACTCATTGTGAAAATGTTATTTTATCTAGAACTTTGGAAAGAATAATAAGAGAAGAAGAAAGCAAAGTGTTGATGCCAATTTGTTGGGTCACTCAGAAAGAAGAGGTAAGATTTTGAACTCAAGGGTTATTAGGGAGAAACCTAGAAGTTTTGTTTGATGATTTTCATTGCTGACAGAACTGAAAAATACTGGTGGCTTTTTTGATCCCAGTATGCCTCTGTGTGGTTTTGTTCAGCCAGTCTTGCAGGGCAGGGGTATTAAGTCATGATGAGCTCCTGAGCCATGCTGGTACTGAGGCCTTCATGTTGATGCAACTGCTGCTCCAGCAGTGCAAGAAGCAGCCTCACATAGGTGGATATAGCATGAGGATGGATGGGGTGAGGAACTAGTACAGTTGTCCTTTGCTTTCGTGTTCTAGTCCTCACCTGAAGCTGTGTTACAGCTTTAAGCCTGAAGAGGTTTTGGAGATTTCATCTGCTTTCACCAGCAAGCCAGCAGATTAGGAAGCCTGACTCATCTTGATAGCACTTCACAGAATCTGGCCGCTGTCCTAACTGTGAGTGGAACCTGACCCACGGCTATTTTTATGTTCCCTTATCTATTTAGAAAAGAGTCTTTTGTTCCTTGTCTGACAGGTCTGCAGATCTGCAAAGGTTGGAACCTGAGCAAGGGCAGCAATCAGAGAAAAGGTGAACTATTGAATGCCAAAGCAGAAGCTAAGAGATGTGACAAGATTAAAAGAGAAACACAAAGGGCATTGTGTCAGCCACACATGGCATCTAACAGGAGGGATGCCGAATAGGAAGGTTCAAGATTGGGTCAGAAATTATAGTCTGAAGGAGATTGAGGACTAAATAAGTGTTAAACAGACTTAATCCAGAGTTCATTTCTCTAAATTGTCCATGTTTTCTAGAGAATGATCTTAATATTTATGGAACTCCTCATTCTTTCTCATTGTTTATACCATGTATTTTCTGATGAATGTATGTAAGTTTTGTTACATTTACAGGTATTATATTATAGAAAGCTGTTTGCTTTATATTTTCCTTCCTTCTTGCCTGATTTTGTAAAATGCTCAGGATCTCGGAGGTCTGGGCTCTTCATTTAACATTTCTGAAAGCTGACTCTCTACTTCACATCCATATGTGCTGCTGCCAGTCTGCAGTTGCTTGACATAAGTTATTACTGAAGATTTTTTTTCCCCCTGTAACTCCCTTTTTTGAGTCATGCATTACTCTTGCTTTTATACATTTTGCCATTAAATCTGCTTGAACTTTTTTGCATTATCAAGAACTAAAATCTTTAGCCTCTGGCAATTGCACTGATCTTCAGTCAGTTTTTCTTAAATAAATAAATAAATAAAAATCTGCCAGACACTTGAGATTGTACCATCATCTGCATGAGAGGTAGGTTGAATAGTCTATTGTGGGCTTACTTGCCCAGCCAGAATTGAACTCTGAACAAAAAGACATTACACCTTGTTTTCAGAATTCCTGGGAAAAATTAGGCCTTGAAAAAAAGTGCTCCTAGACAAAGTGTGGCATGGGACTTTCTAAATCTGGAAAGTTGTTGTTTCAGCCTTGTTATTTCAGTGTGCCTCTTGCTTCATATTCTTTATAATGAAAAGTGGTAGTTGTTTTACATACTGGAAAATCTTGCATGATTGGTCTCAGCTCAGTATCTGCAGGAAGAAATTAAGATTACAGTATGCACACATTAATGATGAAGTTCCCATGGCTTTTTAATAACATTTTACTTCAAATATGAAGACACTGTGTTGGTGAACAAGATCACTACAGTAAATCGTAATGATCATGGTCAGATCATATTTGTATTAATAAGATCTGTAATGAAAAACTACTGCTTTGTAATAGCAATTAAAACATTCTGTGAGTAATTAAATGCTCTTCTTAAAGACTTTTTTCTGCACTTATTGAATGTCAGACTGACAGTCAAGAGGACTGGTGTTAAACAATTTCCTGCAAATACTTGTTAATTTTTTCATGTTGGATAGTTGCCTCGCAGTTGGCACACTTGGCTCTGCCCTTTCCCTGCTTATTGAGCTGTGTATCTGCATTTTTATTCCTATATGCGATGGGTACACCATTTCCTTGCTCAGATTCAGTTTTTATCACACTTCCTGCATGGTATTTGTCTGGTGTTTGATATTCTTCATTTCACCATTCTCCCCTACTCTGCCTCCCCAAATGACTAGAAGAGCAACAGAAGTAAATAGTCTTTTCTGCTTTTGTTATGAGTACTTTGTTTCAACTGCTGCCCTGTTAATACAGCCTTGTTCCTGTGGCGATGGGCCCATGAGAAATCTCTGCTCTTGTGGTGGATCCCATGTTCTTGGGAAGTGCTCCAGCTTAGATGCCGCCTTCTTCAGTGAACTGAAACCTGTAAAACTTCCTTGAGATACTAAATGGAGAGGTAGTGAGATGAATCGCAGCATGGGTGCATCTCCTACTGTTCTATTGGCTTCTTTGAATTCCACCATTTTGCCCAGTCCCCACTATGTGTGCTGTTCGCCACGTGGCTTGCATGAACGTAACTGTAGAGAAACTGGTGCACAGTTTGTGGTGGAAGTATTTTTGTGTAATAAAAGCAGTGATATAAGGAACAAGGGAAGGAGAAGGCTTGTTCTCTGGCAAGCTTCTCATGCAACGTCAGCCTGTTTAGTTAGTGGTCCCTTGCGAAGTCTGTTATTTTGGACATACTTGGAGACAATTTCCATTTGGTAGATGTGTTCAGAGCTTCAGAAACTTCAATGCCAGCCAGTTCACCAAACATCTTTTAAAATATCTGGAAATATGTTGCAAAAAAGTATTGGTTCCTTATAGAAGGCTGCATTAAAATATGGGCATTGCATAGAATAATTAAGCATTGCAAGCAATTCAATTGTTCAGTACAGTTAAAAACATACTTAATTCACTTTGCTTTCTGCCTATGCATTTTTGTTGGTGATAAGGAATATTCTAGCTTTAAATTAAAAAAGGAAAAAACCCCCTATTTTACCACAGCATTTGCTGTTTATGATTTAAAAAACAGTCCATGGTTGGCATGTTTGAAGGGACCAAGGGCTGAATGATATTGCCCGATCAGCTCTAGAAGTGTGGTTCGTCCAGGTGAGAGACAGGCAGCTGATGTTGTGCATTGGGCTGTATCTGCCGCTCAGGCACTGTGCACATATGGCCAGCAGTGATGCTGGCTGTTGGAGCTTTGTTGGATGTGGATTGTAGCTCATGATCTAGATTCGCTCTAAGTTCAGTCACTGACCCACCGATGAAGACTATGTTGTATTTTCTGAGCAGGACCATGCTCTAACATGCTGGATCTGCGTGGGGATGATGTGGCTTGCCAGCAGTGAAAGGCTGACTTTCTCCCGTCTGTGGACTTCTGGGTGGGGACTGTCAGAATTTCACCTCAGTCTGTAAAACCAGCACTTACACGTGGGAACGGTCTTGTTGACTGTACAGAACAGAGGAATTTGTATTTATGGGTGTTGTGTAATGTTGCAATTGTCATTCCCTCTTCCCATGGGTGACAGCAGATAAGATGAATAGGGGGTTTTTCAACTGCTGCTTCTGTCTTGCTGCAGTATTGTGTGTCAGCAGGGACTTTTGGCTAACTAGCACGCACACATTTATTAACAAACAGGGAAGGAAAAAATAATTCAAGTGACTCTTTACTTATTTTTAATCACTTCTATAAAATTACCACAAACCACTTGCTTACTGGAAGCAGCCCAGATCATGCGTTGGGTCAAAGAGTTGAGGATGATAATAATCGTGTTGGTTTTTCCAAGATATTCATTATCTTGGAGGTTTCAACACAAAGAGAAAATGTTGCCTAATAGATTCCTGTGTCTGCTCTTTTTGAATTTCCTTGAGCAACTCTAGGAGCCAATAATAGCCCATGTACATTTTAACAGTCATTCAAAGTCTTTACTTTCAGAGGAATGTAAAATTTATTTGGGCATAAACTGAGAATCCGGGCCATAGACAGAGCCTAATGTTGTTTCTTCTTGATAAAGGCTTTTGCTGTTATAAACGACAGCACATGAATTAAACTAAGTAAAGACGACAGCTCATTCTTGGCTTTCATTGCATGCAAAATGCATCTTTTCACATCAGTATTTACAGCAGCCTTCTGCTTGCATCAGATTTCTTCAAATCTGCTCGGCTAACATAATTTGATGCTAATAAAGAATAATAAAGGGCAACGATTCCAGATCTGCTGACAATAGTCAGTAGTCCTGCCTTTATAAGTGATAGGAACCTAGAGCTTGTTTTCCTAGAGGACCCTCCTGTATCACAAGCGCTTATCTCAGATACCGCCATGCTCTGAATTAGTGTGGTACCTGCTGGGAAAGCTCATCTCCGGCCATTTGTTTCTTTTGTGGCAGAGGTTTTTTTTCTTCTCCTTCCTGTTTGCTGTTAAGCTCATTGCCGGGCTGTGTTGGTATTCCAGCCAGCACAGTCTTGAGTAAACATTTCTGTGCCATCCTTCTTGGGGCAGGGGCGGGGGGGGGCTTGCCTGGCATGGGGCAGTGGGGAGGGAAGCAGCAGAAACAAGAGGGGGGGAGCTGGTAGAACCCTGTGTCTCGGCATCTTTCCCATGCTTTTTGTCCTTAAACTCCTCCGAGTTCAAAAAGGGAATTATGTGCAATCTGTCGTCGCAAGGGGCTTTTCCAGGAAAGCGTTGAGGCGTCTGGGTTTTACAGGCCGCTTCCACAGGAAGCGATCTGCTGCCTGGCAGATGTGAACAAGGACCCGAAGTCTGGAAACTTGCTGAATTTACTTCTTTCATAGCAGCATTATGTCACTGAGAAGCAGTGCTTAATCTGACAAAATAGGATAATAATAGTTTTTTTTGTTGGATATACAGAAAGCACCAACCAAATGGCCAAAGCCTGCAAATTGACAGTACTTTATCTGCACTCATCACAAAAGGTACACAGTGTGTTTGTCTCTCGTTGATATTGCTTCATGTAGAGCTGTTGATACATCCATCCTTACAAACCATGGATTAGAAACTGTTAGCTTCAAATCTGTAATACTTATAGTTCCCTTAGGCTGATTTCTGGCAGTGCCCTCATCTTTGCAGTTTATGCATCCTAGATAAGATTTGAGAGAGAGATTTTCTTCATTTCAAAGCCTTCAAAATATTACTCTGCTGAAGCATTATTATTATGTTGGTAAATGTATAGCATTATCCTTGCCAGGTGTCACGTTGATGTTTGAATGGTTGGCATAATAAAAATACTAATGGGAAATACATGTTTTGGAAGATATACATGATATATCATAGCATGATGTATCATAGCATGATATATGCTCTGTCATCATACTGTCTCTGCAAATGAAACGGTATTCCAGTATTCAGAAAATTCTCAAAACAAAGTTTCTTTCTAAAAGGTAGTACAGTCGTATGTACACCAAGGTTTGCTGTAGATTATTAAATATGCTTGTAAGAGAGAACTGTCCCATGTATAAAAGACCAAATTCTGTCCTGCACACTAGGCTTGAAATATAAAAACAAAGGGGAAGCTGTGATTGAATTTCCCATTGGCCCCATGAGAGAAAGCAACACTGAATGTGTGGAGTCACTAATGGCTTGTCACTGTAAACAGTACTGACTGAAAGGTGTCTTTGCCTTTCACCATATCACAATGCTTGTTGAGAGTTGATGAGTGCTGCAAAATCAAGAAAAAAATCCAGATGACCAAAGAGTGACTGGTTAGAAAGCCAAAGGTAGTAACTTCATCCTGCAAGTTTCCCTACCCATTTAATTCCAGTTAAGTGGAAATAATGCCACTGTTGTTGGTACCATCATATTCCCACACTCAGCTTGTTTTGGACCAGTGCTGATGCTGTAGAAGACAACTTCTCAAAATCTCAAGTAATTTGATAAAATTCGCACAATATCTATTTGTAGACCCAAATTTAAAGTTTTCGGTCTCAACTTAGATTGTTTTGTTGCTTTAGAATAGGGGGATATTAGGAAGATATAAACCAGAATTTCTTGACAGACAAGGTCTGCTTTTCATTACTATTTCTGTGTGTGCCAGTAATTCCCTCCCCCAAGAAATTCTGACTACTGTAGAAGAGGCTGATCCGTTGAACCTTTAGGTATGCAAGTTAGAGGTTGCTCAGGTTTGGTCTGCTGAAGCTAATCATGTGATTTTTCACATATTGGTCATGGATGAGGTCTTGAGAGAGCACATTGTGCGGTGCGGTGTTCCTAATGCACGCACGCACTCCCCTGCTCATGATTGAACAAGCAAATGACTTCGTAACACAGCCCAAAGTGCTATTTTGATCAAATATTTTATTAGCGCTTATTTATGGTTTCCTCAGTAGCAGGTAGATCACTCGGAGAATAAGAGGGGATATTCTGGGGAAAGTGCTGAGGGATACAAGTTGTTCATAGCCTGTATGGGGCAGGGCTTTATGGTAGACATACAAACCATAACTCAAGTTCATTGAGTATTTAGGAATGGTAAATGCCACAGGTGGAGAGTTAGAATGGCAGATATATGTAAGTACATATTAATACAACTGAGTGAGCATGTGTTTATGGTATTACAAATGAAGAAAAAAAATCATTTAAGCCTCAATCAAGAACACATCTTGACAGTAACGCTATGGACTTTGTTGGGCTTATGTGGAAGGCAGTTTTGACCCTGTAAAACAGACCAGGATCATAGGATGGATGATTGAGTATAAACTCAAAAACTTGCCCAAGAGTTAGGGAAGCCTTCAAAAGAGGGACTAGAGAGCATTCAGAGCCAGGGCCTGAGGAAGGGTATTGCTTATGCTGGTGTGTTCTGCCATTGTACAGTATTTTATACCTGAGCCTGTCCCTGCAAAGGCATTGGTCTCACTGTCAGTAATGTGTAAATAGCCATGTTGCAATGGAAGACATTGCAAATTTGCTGCATGCAAGAAGTTATTGAATTATGTGTCCACCAAGAATATAAAAGTATAATAGGACTTGAATTTCCCCACGCTTTCAGAAGAAGCTGGTATACTTCCTTAATGTCCCTGGGGTAAAGTTTCTTTTAGATCACATGAAAAACTGCTGATTGCAAATAAACCTTTGCCATAGTTGCAAGGCCAGTGCTTGCCCTTAGAAAGAAGTATTTTTGTGAATGCACTAACATAATGATGTTAGTTAAAACAATGGAGTATATTGTGATTTGAGTTTCCTGCATGGCATTGTCTATGAATAGTGACTTGCTAAATTAACGTTATGCTGTGCTGTTGATCTAGTTCTGTCAGTTGAGGATGTGTATATGCTGGGATATGATCGTTGACTGTGTGTGGAGTGATTCCTTGTTTCTGACATAATTGTAAGTGGGGAGTTAGGGAAATATGACCATTGTTAAATGCAGTGTAATTACAAATCACTGTTTTGACAGCACTGTGCTTACAGCACAAGTGAAAGGCTGTTATGTGGCTAAAGAAAGTAGGGCACTATACAATCTGGTGTTTGGCTCAAATGTAGTCAGCATGTTTAATGCAGTATAGAAAAAGGGTTTGGTCTGCAAAATGAATATCTATTCAAGTAAGGGTGGAGGGCAGCTTCCTGGAAAACTTTTTGATGGCTTCTACTAATGCATATATTCTTCATGATCTTTACTGGAGCCAATAAAAAGACAAGTTTTTGAACTTCAGGTGCATCTTTTTTTGGTGTTGGAAATCTGTATTCTGCAGCATCTTTTAACCCTGAATCTCTCTTACTGATCTTGCAGAAGAACTTTCTGTGAAGATACAAGCCAGTATCTAAAAACCTCTTTTCCCAAGTTGCTTTGTTGTGGGTCTGGAAGTCTGCCCTGTGACCAAGAGGACAGAACACCTTCCAGGATTAACATCCATGCCTAAGCTTTCAATTTATAGAGAAAAGGTAATTTTTAAAATCATCTCCTACCACTGGCTGGCACACATCCATGAGCCTATAGGAATCATGCCAGTTTATACGGGCAGAAAATTTGGCTATTGGATGCAAACGATTATGTGGTATTGACAGGAGAGAGAACTTCCCTGTTGCCCAGTGCAGGGCTGCTGTGAGAAATGCGCCTGCCTGCACCTGGTCACTGCTTTAACAGCACAGCAGGGACGGCTAAGACAGAGTTGCACAGAAAGCTGTGGAGCAGCTACGGAACAACTTGTGAGAACAGTGACCTTGAGGCAGTCCTTGGAGGAAGAAAAATAAAAGAGTCTGCCCACCCTGCCAGCTTTCTCTGTTCAGGGGAATGGGCAGGGGGGAGAAGAGTTGGTTAGAAGTAACCTGGCCTCCATGGGTTGAAATGAAATGGTAGAAGTAGAGTTTGTCTTCCACCAGCAACAAGTGGTGCCAGCTTCACTGGGTCTGTACTATAAGCAAGCATTGCAAACGTCCACCCATCCCTCCCAGTTCTTGGGGTCCAGGAGCGGTGCTCTACACTTGCCTGAAAGGGTCCATTTGGCTTGTTTTGATTAGTAGATACAGGATAATACATTTTAGCCCCAAGACCAAACTTTGTGTTGCCACGCATCCAGCATTGGATAACCATTGCTCATCTACAGTCACCCTGCAGTAATCACGAATATTGAAGTATTCATATTTCAGTCTCACCCAAAATGAGAGGAAACATGGAGGTCTTGCATTCCTGCGTGCTTGGTTCAAAGACTTCTTGTGGTGCTGGGCAGGTGAAAAAAGATGTGAATGAATCTATTTCTTCTAGTGCTGCTCATATTAATAGGCTTTGCTCTTCATGCTTGTTGTATTGTAATTCTGATTTAACAACATTTATCAGTAGAAGATCACTGCAGGGTCTTTAATGATTATAGTTGTTCAAGCTGATAGTCTGAGACTATTAAATAAGCTCCAATTACTTCCTATTTATTTGTGTTGTGTTTTCCCTCCAAGTAACAAAATGTAATCCTGAAGTTCATTATTATTCTTTGCATTGTATTCATCTAAATAGATTTTCTACCTAATTAAGGCTGAATACGTTTGTGCTAAACTGACCGTATTTTACAAGCATGTTTTCATTTGTATGTGAGGGTGTCTTTGGTTTCTACCATCCATATTTTAATTATGTTTCATTTCTATAGCTGCCAGAGATCCTATTGTGTGTCTCAGCAATTCACCCTGGGCTGCTCGAGATTGTTTAGATTGGAGTTGGAATAGGCTTCCAGATGAATTTTAGTTGGAATCTAGTTAATAACAAGTCACCAGGAAGCAATTTCAAGTGTTTACTACTGCTTTGAAAGATATTAAGTGTATATTGGCTGAATTTTGGATGAAAGAAATAGAGATGAAAGCAGAGGAATTCAGTTCACATGAGCCATGTTATTTTTTATGGGGTGGGTCACTGAGAAGGGGAGGTAGGAAAAAAAAAATTGATGAATGGGTTGGCTGGTAATGGGTATTCAGTGTGGTTATCATGTCCATATTCTGAACATTCAAATGATTAAGCTTTACTTCTATACTTATTTTGTATTACTTATTTATATACGATCTCTCTGGGGCACCTTTGTCAAAGAACAAAGCAGTGCAATTTGTCGATAATTAAAACCACAGAACATCACATTTTTATTTCAGTATTAGAATTACCATCAGGAAAAACAACTATGTAGATATACCACTCTTGACCTTAAGGGCTGAACTCCTGTCCCACACCCCAGAAGATGTCATTGTGCAAGCCCGAGGCCCAGCCCCGTGTGGACACAGGTGCTGTGCTGTGCCATGCCATCCCCTGGGGGAAGCCTTCTCCGGAGAATAGCACAAGTAGCCCCGTGCCTGTTAAAAAGTTGTGGGGCATTAGTATCTGCTGCTACTCTACAAAACTCCATGTCTTTTCAAATTCTGTTTGAGGGTCCTGTTCAAGGACCACAAAGTAATAGACAGTAATATAAAAAGTCACTTAAACTACCTTTCCCTTGAGAAAGGGCTAACTTCTTTGTAAGCTCCTTCATGTCTGAACTCTTCATTGGAAGGATTTTGAGATCCATCTTCTCTTGGGAAGAAGCTGTAGGAAAATAAACCTCCAGGGTTTTCCTGAGCTTCCTCAGAAGCCATGTTTTGCACTGTCAGGCCAGTCCTCCTTCATCTCTTTCCTAGTTTGTGGTGAGTTCTGTTTAAAGATGTGGTTAAGCTGAAATGAATCCAGGAGGCTTAATAAAGCTGGTAAATGTTCCAGGACAGTTGCTCAAAGTGAACGGTCTTTTGAGGGTTGTTTCGCTCAGGAATGGAGCAATGTGTCGTGTCACGCAAGGGTGGGTTCCCTTGCCCGCATCAAGGCAGAGCTAACCGCACTGCAAAGCAGAGGCGGAAACCATTAAAATGTGTGTGTGTGTGTATATATGTGCATGCATATGTATATGT
Organism: Haliaeetus leucocephalus; assembly: GCF_000737465.1. NCBI lineage: Eukaryota > Metazoa > Chordata > Aves > Accipitriformes > Accipitridae > Haliaeetus > Haliaeetus leucocephalus. The sequence goes on from NW_010972731.1 coordinate 456,566, forward strand.
GTAGGCAAAAAAGCCTGCCTGAACTCAGTGTTGATGTTACTGTTGGTGAGTTTGACTGGGAGGGACCTTTGCCAAGAGAAGGCCTGCATGCATTAGTCTGGAGTCTGTTAATGAGATCAAGCATCATTTAAAAGGGACCAATATGCGTAAAGTGGGGGCAGTTACTGGTTATAAATCAAGTTCTGTTACATACTGAATAAATTTGTTTAGTCTGTTGTGTCTTCCAGTCCTCCTATGCAAGTACAAATTTTCCTGAGAAGTTTAAATTAGCAGAGAACAAAGTTGTGAGTTTTTTAAATACTATGGATATCTGCTTTCACAGCTCCCTCTAGCAGTATTCCAAAATTTTTAATAATCAGATGAACATTTGAAATTACTGTTAATACAATATGGCTGTTCATACAGCTGCTGTGCTAAGCTGGAGCAAATGTGAAAATCTGTCTGGACTCTTTAAGAGTGCAGTATTGGTTTACTCCCTAATCTAAATCACTCTGAAAGTAAGTCACATGTTAGCAAGAAACAGAAAACTGTTTTGAGGAAAGCAGCCAAAGTTTTGAAGCTGTTTTCATTCTATTTGAAACCAGAACATCTTTCCTTAATGCACAAACGTTATGTATGCAAAAAGGAAAAAAAAAAGCAACTTCTATTAGTGATATTTTTACAGTGCTGTTTCTAATGTTTTGGAACACATTGCTGAAGTTGATGTTAAAAAAAAAAAGTAAAAATCAATAGTAACATTTGAAAGAAAGGGAAAAATAATCCTCCAAACAATCACTTACCAATGCAGATGTTCCAATGTGGGGTCCCCTATGTCTGTGCACTTTGTGGTGGCCCATTTGTTACTCTGCAGCCTTGAAATGCAAGTACAAAAAATACGGGCTAGCAGTGCCTGTAAGTATTTGTTAGTGCTGAGTCCTGAAGGGCTTGTGCTTTTTCAAGTATGAGAATCTCCCTTTTAACCCAAATGATCACTTTTTGTCATAATCTTTTTACGCAACAGAAAGGTCTGTATTTGAAACAATTACATCTTTTGTCTTTACCAGCTTGCAAGTTCAAAGTTAATAGATCTGTTTTCACCTTTTGTATCTCCCTCTTTAATGTCAGGCATAAAGTAACTTAATGTATTTCTCACAACATGTTTCTCACAAGTCTTCAGCCACTGACAATTGAAGTACAATGTACTTATTACAGCAAAATGGAAAAACGTGTGGAAAAATCGAACTATATTAACATCTGCTGTCTTTTCTCCATCTGTGCTCTTTGGCTGTGCTTTTGTCCAAACCTGGCAAAAGTACTAGTTTTCCAAGGGTCTCGTGGCACATCAACCACGTCTTTGACTGAAGTTCACAATTTCTTGTTCGTTTTGATGGCGCAGCAGGATGTCTGCATCCCTGCGGCTGCACGGTGACTTCAAGCAGAGCAATGGTTGTTTTGTAGTTTGAAACATGTGGATGTGGCAGGACAAGTGACAATAGGGTGAGTACTGTGTCTGGAGTTGATTTTATAACAGCAGCATCCTACCCTAACTGGAAAAACACCTTCCTTGACCCAGTGGCAATCTGAGCCATTGAATGAGTGTCTGAAGGATGTCGAAATCCATGCTGTTGAGCACAGGAGATGGTACCTCCCACGATGCTCAGCCTCTGGACCACGGTGGGCTGCAGCACATAGGTGAGATGCCCAAAGCTCCTGCAGAGCTAGCAGTGTGTCAGCCTCACACGCTTGATCATCCTGGGGAATAGGCTCGCTTGGTCTGACAGTGGGAAGGGAGAGAGGATTTAACCCCTTCCTCTGCCTCACTCAGTAATTCTTTGCTGTAACTTTTTAAAAAATTATTATTCTGATTGTGACCATCCTTCTATATGCATCTAGCAGAAGCATGAGCGTTTGGACAATTCCAGGCAAATGCTCTGTAGTTTTACTTTACAGTGATGGAGAAAGATGGTTTTTCTTGGACTCTTGCAGAAAAGGAGAATGGAGTGAAGCTGCTTCCCACAACTGCCTCAGGAATCAGCTGTGGGGCTGAAGTTGCCATGCTCCTTGGTTTGGCAGCCTGCAGCTGCCTGTGGAACGGCTGGTCTGAAGAAGTTTCTTTGGCCGTGTGCCAAGGGAGAGGTGTGCCCAGCTGTTCCAAACAAGGGGATGAAATTGGATTTTGAGCCCACTGGAGCATGAGGAGGTTTTATGATTTCTGCTCTTGTTCTGAAGACCATAGTGTAATGTTTGTAGTTCTGCTGTGGGGAAAGGTTTTGATTTCAACTAAGAAACAACCCTCAAATATACGAAGGTTAGAGCAGAAAAAAAAGGATTTAATCCAGAAGCAGACCTTGCTTGTAGAGATGTCGTCCTCTGACTCCTCTGGCAATTGGAAGGTATCATTATTGAATAATTAACAAGCATTACAAAATAATATGTCACAGAGCTGTAATTAATATTGAACAGAAACTTGTTTTAATTATCTTCTCATAGTGCTGTTTAAATTCTTCTTGGTCACAGGACAGGTAATATAGATGGTCCTGTAAAAACTGACCAGGTCTCTTCGAAGCTTTGACATATGATGCAGATTTTGAAGGTGTTCTTTGCCTCCTTGAGCTGTGAGCTGGTTTGGAGCCTGCCCCAGCACAGCTTACTCCAGCAAAGTGGCAAGTGTCTGCACCAGCTCCAGGCACTTTTTTTGTCTCAGATGTGCATGGTCCTGCATGACTGCCCAGTGATAGCATATTTTCACATGTGATCAATAACTGTTAAGTATTTTATTGTGTGACAGGAGAAAAAAAAATAAACTAGTTTTTTATAGTACAGGGGTTTGATTTATACCTGGCCCTCAAGGCCAGCATGTCCAGTCGTTTTGTATTTAGAGGAAGGTCTGTGAGTTCTGTTGTCGCTCAGTGTGTGCATATGCATATCTCTCGTTTGTTTTGCTGTGTGTTTAAGGTACCAAGCTTTGCTGGGGAAGAACATGAGAATATGTTCTCAGTACAAGACGACAGCAAATCCCTCCACGCTGGGGAGAAAATCAGTTGTGTCAGATGAACTGAAACTGTGAACATTTGCCATTGAGGGCTTGATTGCATATGGTCCATCCATCTGTGTGGTATTTATAGGGCTTTCTTGATACAGAAATCATACAATGAATAACTTTTCCTGAGTTAAGAGCATTTTCTTGTTGTGAGGAGATGCTCTGCATGTTGCAATGAACACCTTTCACAGATAAATGGAAGCTCTTACTGTGAGCCTTTGTGAACTGATTAGGGTTTTCTTTACCTTTCTTTACTAAGCCTCTACAAAAGGAGCCATCTTAGTGGCACTGTATTTCTACAGGCATGTAGGGGGTGATGCTGGAGCAGTGCCTTCCTGCATGGTATGGGCTCTTTCCTTTGGGTTGGGTGTCTCGAGTTAGATCCCTCAGCCATGCAAAGTCTGCATGCCCTTGCTGTCTGCAGAGCTGATGCACATCAGGCCTCTGATGTTTGTGTTTCTGCTGATTTATATGCGCATTATCTCTTTGAAAGCAGATTTGAAATTGGTCTGGTATTGGCTTTTTGCAGATTGCAAAAATGAACAGTCATACCACCTAATCCTGGCTGTTGACAGGGGCACCCCTTCCAGGGTCAGTCTGAAACTATGCAAGTTGGTTCCTAATGGCCTTGTAACGTATTCTAGTTTTACACAGACAATGTACTGGTGTATTAGAGTTTTGCCTTGGTCAATATTGTAGCCATAGTCTTTCACCTCCTGCCTTTAGTATTCAGGATAGAGATCTGTACCTGAAAAATTACATGAGAATTTGACCTAGATTTTCTAAACTGGGCAAACCCAAATGCAAATTTATGCTTAAACGCACTTAACTTAGAAGCAAATATACATGACAGATGCAAGTGAAAAAAGTGTGGAGAGAGGCAGTCTGCAGGTATGTAAACTACCTGGGGTCTGGCTGAGCAGGTGTGTGTTGGACTTGCAAAGCCTTTGAGAGTGTTAACAGGCTGTCGTTAAAATCCATTTGTCATTACAGAGGGCTGTAAAGTTCTTCCAAATTCTCTGCATTTGTGCTAGGTACAGTGAGCGGCAGCTGCTTTTGGGTCTGTAGTAGGTGACAACATCAATTTGTTCCATGATCTTCTCAGTAGATCGCGAAGACTCTACCTCCATCTCCACAGGAACCCAGGCTTTCTCTCCTGAGATAGATGGGACTTCAGATTCAATCAAGCTCACAATGCCTGAGCCCCAGACGCTAAATCACCATGGATTTAGTGGCTAATATACCAAAGAGCATACATTTTGTGTGACAGATTTTAATAAAACACACTAAAGGTGTGGAGTTCGGCAAATTAAAACCTGTGCGTTCAACAAGGAGCAGAATTTGGAGCAGAATTCAAACTCTCTCATTACATGCAATGGCTCTGAGCTTAAAATGTTATTTTTGCATTAATATTATATTATTATTTTTAGCATCAATGGCAATCAGTATGTAATTGGCAATGATCTCATGCACACTCCTGAGTACAGACTGTTCTTTCCCAGTTTGGGAGTATTTGCTTGTTACTGCTGAATTGCAGCATGTGCACAGGCAGAAGAGGCCCCAGAGTCATTAAAACTCTCCCTGCCAGGGCTCTTACCATTGAGTACTCAGCAGTTAACCTCTCCATGTACCTTCTGAGAACCAGATAAAGTTAGGACTGAAAATTTCTGTTTCTTGAAATCCTTTTCTTAGGCCTGAGTTCTGTGGTAGATATCCACAGTGTCACAATTGAGCTTTGGAATATGGTGCTACAAAGTGATGAAAAGCCTCCAAAGGTTTCTTTATAAAGGCTGTAAACAGAGTTGGCTTTTAAAATGTAGGAAAAAATACTTTGACCTGATCCTGCACTTGTCTGTAAGAGTGGAATGGCTTTCATTGGTGTCCGGAGCAGGAGTGGGTCATTACTGAGCTACAAACATGACCTCCCGTGGGAAGGGTGCACCATTTTCACTGTTAGTCCCAAAGGGAGGCCGTGTCACTCCAGGGCTGTCAGAGAAGCACATGTAGGATCACACAGAATAGGAGTGTTTTGCCAGCAGTGTAGCGGAAGCACAGCTGAAATACGTGCTCTTGGGTCGTATGTGTTGTGTTTGAGACCTATAATATTGGGTAATTTTTATAGGGTAG
>NW_010972731.1:462112-462400 GCF_000737465.1 Haliaeetus leucocephalus
TTGTTACCGGCTGGGCTGAAACCACGACAGTCCTTTTTGGTGCCCAACGTGGGGCACGAAGGGTTGAGATAACGACAGATCTGGCCAGAGCGTGTTGAAACAAATTTGTCATACGCATTTCTTATATTAGATAAATAGATGTTAGTCACAATGTTGGTTCATTTGTTTACATGGTGGCATTTTGTAAGTTCTTATATGCTCTATGTATTGCCTGTAGTTACATTTCTCACCTCTGGGAGAGTGATTGGGATTATCATTTTGCTGTACTGGGCAATGTCGACTTGTGAA
>NW_010972731.1:462692-463245 GCF_000737465.1 Haliaeetus leucocephalus
TCAGGTCTTGTTTAGGGCTACAAAAAGGCTCTTTAAGAGTACCACCCAGAGATCTGCCCCAAAGCTGGATATTCATGGGTGGCACGGCATGTGGGAGGATATGGGCAGGTATCTAGAGAACTTCTCACCTCCAGTGGCTTGGAAGTTCACTCCCAAACAACTACAGAACCCTCATGAAGTGGTAGAATATTTGAAAGAAAAATGCTGTGGCTATTCCAAAGACATACAACTTGCTGCACTGTGCTGGGCCCTGGCCAGTATCTACCAAACACTGCTTGATATTAGGCAGCACCCTCAGGGGGAAAAGGGGGAAAAGATGGAAAACAGGGCAACAGGCACTGTGGCTACCCAAACCCCGACAACAGGCACCGTGGCTGCCCCTACCACGACAACAGGTACCGTGGCTGCCCCTACCACGACAACAGGTACTGCAGCTAAACCAGAGAACCAACCTGTGCCAGTATCAGTCGCCCCTGTACAGAAAAAGAAACACACAAAGAAATCAGTTCGCTTAGTGAGAGATGAAGATGAACCAGGGTCATCGCGAGAACAG
>NW_010972731.1:463255-464761 GCF_000737465.1 Haliaeetus leucocephalus
AACAGTGGGAGGCCTGGCAGATTGACTATATCACACTCCCACGAACCCGCCAAGGCAAGTGCCATGTGCTTACAATGGTGGAAGCAACCACTGGATGGCTGGAAACATATCCTGTGTCCCACACCACTGCCCAGAACACTATCCTGGGCCTTGAAGAGAAAATTTTATGGCAACACGGCACCCCAGAAAGAATCGAGTCGGACAACGGGACTCACTTCCGAAACAACCTCGTAGACACCTGGGCCAAAGAACACGGCATTGAGTGGGTATATCACATCCCTTATCACGCACCGGCCTCCGGAAAAATCGAACGATACAACGGACTGCTGAAAACTACATTGAGAGCGATGGGGGGTGGGACTTTCAAACATTGGGATACACATTTAACAAAAGCCACCTGGTTAGTTAATACTAGAGGATCTGCCAATCAGGCTGGCCCCGCCCAACCAAGGCTTCAACATACTGTAGAAGGGGATAAAGTCCCTGTAGTGCACATGAGGAGTATGTTAGGAAAGACAGTCTGGGTTAGTCCTCCCTCAAGCAGAGGCAAACCCATTCAAGGGGTTGTTTTTGCTCAGGGACCTGGGTACACCTGGTGGGTGATGCAGAAGGATGGGGAAGTTTGATGTGTACCTCAGGGAGATTTGATTTTGGGAGAGAATAGCCAGTGAATTAGGCTGTATGATATTTAATTGCTAAATAACCTGCCAGTGCATGTCATTGTATCTATAGTGTCTATATGCCATATCAAGGGTATTACTGTAAGAATTACCCAAATGACTGCAGGATGGACTTTGAAACTGAGCCAAGCACAACAGTGATAGAACTTGAACTGGCGCCCAGCAATTTCCTCAAGATCAACATCTTCGACCTGCAGACCAAGGGTGTGGGTTGCACCAAATGTACTAGCCACAAGTTCCAGAGGCAGCATACAACAGCCCAACATCTCACACCATCTCTCTTATCCTGAAGAACTGTTACAACAGATGGAGCCCCAAAGTCATGGACTAAATAAAATTGATGGACACATTAGAGGGATAGCCCATCGACTAAGGGAATACTATTTGTGTGTGTGTGTGGTAGGAGGGTGTCCATATACTTATATATAAGACAAGGAAAGTGGTAGTGGTTGATTGGAAAATGTAAGATCTGGGCATGATGTAGATGGTATAGAATAAGGGGTGGATAATGTCCTGGGTTCAGCTGGGATAGAGTTAATTTTTACAGGAACCTGGGAGGTGGGGGGCATAGCCGGGGCAGCTGACCTGAACTGGCCAAGGAGCTATTCCATACCATGTGACACCATGCTCAGTATATAAAGGGGGAGCGGGCCAGGGGGTGGGCGCTTCTTTTCGGTGGGGGAAGTGGCGGAGCGTCGGGTCCCGGGTGGTGAGCAGTTGCACTGTGCATCACTCTTTTTGTATACTTTTTCATTAGTACCGTTGTTGTTGTTGCAATTTCTTTGTGTTGTTCCAGTAAACTGCCTTTATCTCAACCCTCGAGGTT
>NW_010972731.1:464878-500320 GCF_000737465.1 Haliaeetus leucocephalus
GGTAGCCTCCCAAATGAGCTGGCTTTGGATAAAGCCTCTTCTGATCTATGTCTGTTCTAAAGAGAAATACTCTATTGCAAAGACCAAAATGGTGCTTTCCATAATAACTTTTTTGTGTGTTCTGTGGATGAGATTAAGTCTATACAACAACAACAAATAGCAGTGTCAGGTCTTGGTTTGAAAATACTGCTTTCATCTTTGACTGTGGATATGTACAGGCTATATTTATAGGCTCTCCGCTTCTAATTTGATCCTGGTATAACCTTCCATTTTTTCAGTGTATTTAATGTGATTTGCAAGCACAGAGAGAGATAAAAAGGTGCTACTAATGAATAGCTAGACAAAAGTTGAAAAAGATTGTTTGAAACAGCAAACCTGCTGATGTACAACGCATGGTACTGTCAGAACCAGGAATGCTTGGTTTCAAGATCGTCTTTCCCTGAGATGACTTTGTCCTGACTTGAATATGTTAGACATCCATGGCAAATAAAGTCTGCAATTAATCCAGCACCATGAAAATTAAATATTGCAGAGCAAGTAAAAGCCATCCTCCCGTAGCCAGCTGAAAACCAGATGTGCTGCTTTTGTTTGTACCCCCGAACTTCACAAATGAACACAATTTATTGTCAGCAGCTGCTGCTGTTTTAAGCTCAGGGTGCTGAGTTTCATTTCCCCTGCACTGCAAACATGTACATTCTGCTGTCACGTATGGATCCTATCTTGAAATCATTATGCTGTAAAAATTACGCTTGGCTTTGATGAAAGTTATTGTGAGAGACAAATGCAGATTAAAGGTGGATGGAGATTTCTGGGTTTGTGGCATTTAACATTTGCATCAACAGGTGTGGGATCAAGTGAGGCTGGAATTTGACTGTCCAACTGTGGTATTTATTACACATCCTTATTTTTCAATGTATATCTATAGCTCTCGGTTGGTACAGCTGTTCTATAGACTGTGCTTTATTTTTAGTCCTTGCTCCTCCCAAAGAGATTTCTCTGCAGACACCACATGTCCTCCGTGGCAGGGAGGTTTTGTGGTGTTATCTGTCCCTGCAGGCAGGGAAGAGTTACAGCCGAGCTTAATTTTGTGTCTGCCTTTGAAGCATTTAAAATTCATTTGTCTTTTCAAATTCTAGCATGTAGTCTTGGAAGAGCATTTCCCAGAGGGGACCAAAGCACTTGAAGGAGGAAAACAGTTTAAAGAGGTGAACCTTTCACCAGTAAATCTGCTGTTTACTTTGCATTTTTCTCCTGAGGTTTCATCACAGCTTTCTACCACTCTCTGCAAGCGTAGTACATCAGCCGGGTGGGAACGTTCTGCCTAAACACCCGGGAGCTGCAGCCTCCACTGGTCCCTAGGGAGCTGCACAACTTGACCGGCCACTCATGAGTGCAGGGGTGGTAATATGGAGAGTGAAGATCCCGGCTGAAGCATCACATTAGTATCACGTCAGATGCTGTTTGAAAGAGGAATGTGGCCCAAACTTCATCCTTCGAGGCTTTTTTAAGCTACAGAGAGGTTTGGATGGGGCAGGAGGGCAGAGCATGGGTCCTTAGGACATGAGAGGGTATGTGCCTGTTGCTCTGGTTCAGGCCAGTCTCATCTGGGGTAATAAGAATTACCAAGGAAAACCAACAGCAGTGAACATCTCTCCCTTCCTTTCCCGTTTATCAACATGCCATTTGCTGTACAGATTAGGATGCAATTTTTTTTTTTTTTTTTTTTAGCTTAAAGAGAAAAATAATTTAGCAAGAGTCAGCCTGTGAGAGGGAATGTTGCCAAGATACACAGAAATATCTTATCGTGACATCGCCTTTAGAGACCATGGAAAGAGTTTAATGGAGAAGACAGATTCCCCCCCGCCTCCCGCCCCATCATTGCAGCCAGGTATTTTGGCCCTAAGTTGCAGCATGGTGGAAAACTCCAGTTACAGATAAAAAATGCTTTAAACTGTATTAATGATGAAAACTAATGATAGGGATGCTTTGCGTTACGGTGGAGTGGTGTCCCTGGTCCTCTCTGCATACTGCTGCTGTTGAAATGCAACAAATAAAGTTCATATTTGCTCTTTCATAGTTTCCTTTGTATTTCACTACTTAACCTGTTGAAGTTTAAGGACTACTTATAAAGAATAGCTCAGGCTGTGTTTGGGTTATAAAATTTATGTTAATGGCATTAATACCATCTTGGATGCCTCTTGTATTTAAGTTTTGTATAACTGGGGGACAAAACAGTTGAAAGAGACAGGGAAAGTCCTGGGTGACCCACTGTGGTTATGGATCACACCATCCACACAGATTTACCTCAACCCTTTTGTGTCTCTTTTAGTTATTCTCATTTATCTATCCAGATATCTGCAACTCCAGATAGCTCTGTGTGTTCCTGCTTACGTCAGAGGGCTGGTAGAATGTCCTGCTGTCAAAAAGGGAACAGTATATATGTTTTAAAGGGTAATTGCTGTGTGTTTGTTCTGATTCTTTGTGGTCAGTGTAATTTAAATTAGGCATATAGCGCTGTGTATATATATATATATATATACACACACACACACAACCATATATACGTATATGTATGCACAAGCGTGCAGGGCATCTTCCATTTAATTATTTGATGAGGAGAAAAGGTGAATTCTGGCACCAGCTTAGAGGAAATGCGGCAGCACAACAATTAAAGTTTCTGAGCTATTTCACATATACAAATCCAAGAGCCAAATGCATTAAAATAAAGCAAGTCAAATTTACAAGTGACATAGCTAAGCTGAGGTTTTGGAGGTGGCTGAACAACAAAGAGAACATGACGACTGTCAAACATCTGAAGTCTCAGAGCAGGGGCTCAGTGGAGATGTTTGGGGTATGATTTTAATAAGCTTTACATTTTTCTGACTCAGTTTGCTGCTGGGTTTGAAGGGGTCTTTCTCTTTTACGATACATTGGAGGTACAGACTAAGTGAAGGGAGCTGAGCTCTGAAAATAATTGTTTTATTTTTTTAGTTTGGTCATTCATGGGAATGGGGGCTGTCTTGAAACTATTTTTTGTTTGTTTTGTTTTCTCTTTGGTGTCCAAAGAAAAGCAACGAAGCTGGTGGAGCGTCTAGAACACAAGTCTTATGAGAAGCAGCTGAGGCAACTGGGGTTGTGTAGTCTGGAGAAAAGGAGGCTGAGGGGGAGACCTTATCACTCTACAACTATGTGAAAGGAGGTTGTAGCGAGGTGGATGTCAGTCTCTTCTCCCAAGTAACAAGTGATAGGACAAGAAGAAACAGCCTCAAGTTGCACCAGGGAAGATTTGGGTTGGTTATTAAGAAAAACTTCTTCACCAAAAGGGTTGTCAAGCATTGGAACTGGCTGCCCAGGGAAGGGATTGAGTCACCATCCCTGGAGGTATTTAAAAGATGTGTAGATTTGGCACTTAAGGACATGGTTTAGTGGTGGACTTGGCAGTGTTAGGTTTATGGTTGGACTTGATGATCTTAAGGGTCTTTTTCAGCCTAAATGATTCTATTATTCTTTAAAAAATGCTATTCTTTTTTCTCCTTAAAAGAAGATGACAGAAAAAAGAATTTGATTTCATGTGTGCCCTTAAAAATTAGAAACATAATTTTTTTTAAAAAGATATATTCTCTCCAAACTAGAAATATTTTGTTTGAAAAACGTTTGGGTTTTGGCTTGTGTGTTTGGTTTTGGTTTGGTTTGGGGCTTTGTTTTGGTTTTGTTTTTTTTTTTTTTTTTAAACATCTCTACATTGCTCTGTGTAGCTAAAGCTACTTGTGAGCTGGAGATATTCATGGAGAGAGAGTCGCTTCAGTCACTCACAGAAACACATCTTCTAATGAATAAACTATTCAAACATTTCTCATTGCTGAGCTACAGAGGTCAAAGTGATACTGACTCCCTGCATGACCTCGGATAAGTCATTATCTCCCTCTCCTTCCTCTACAAAACCTGACAGTTAAATAGCTCCTTGCAGAAGAGATGTGAGAGACAATTAGCTAATGCTGGTAAAATGTTTTGAATACAAAATGTGGTTCATAGGTGCTAAGAGTGGCTCCCGTCAATCATTGTTAGTGGATGCAGTCATTTACCAGCCTCTGATTTTTGGTTGTTAGGTCTTTAACTAGTAGAAAGAAACCAGGACAGACTCAAAAAGTCTATCAATATTTATACTCCTGTCTTCAGATGTTATAATAACAATTCCCCAATGATTTTGTCTGCTGTTGATCACTTCAATAAATGGAGATGATCCTGTTCCACGGGTCTAAAAATTATGTCCCCCACTAGCCTGAGGACTAGTTTCTGCGGTCTGATAGCCACCCCTGGCTATCAGACAAGTTCTCATTTGATAGTACTATACACATATAAGTGGCTCTCGGTTTTGTTCTACTCTGTCACATCTTTTCTAGAGCAGATTGCCATGTTCTTTGTTGTCTCTAGGATCCTTGGGATAGTCCTCCTTTCTCTTTGGTGGTGTAAACTTGCTCTTTTCTTGATGGGCTAGGATGAGTTCCTGTGGCAGTAGGTGGAGGCGGGGGTGAAATGGTAAAGCAAAGCATTATTCTGCATCAGACAAATATTTTACATGGCCTGTTCCTTTTCCTTTATATGATCTATTTTAAACGTTGCAACACTATGATCTGTGTATTTATCAAAGCGTGGAGAAGAGGAACGTGGTGGTTAAGAGCTGATGTCTGAGCCTGGCTCTGAGCCTCCCAAGGAGCCCGAGTGTCTGCGGCTGCTCACCCTCTCACACGGGGCTCGTTGCTGCCACAGCTTCCCACGTGCAGCAAAGCTGCAATGCACCCTGTGAGAAACACTTCTTCGAAGTTTTATTATGTAGAAACTCCCCCAAAAACAAAACTAGGAAGGGTTTGGGTTGTAGCAAAGTTACTTCGCTGAAGGAAAGCTTGGACTAAAGTCACGTGGTGCTTTCTGCAGAGGAATGCGGCAGTTCCTGGGGTACCGAACTGCGGTCATTAACACAAGGCGTGAAGGAACGCATTGAACGATGTGCTCTTGCTCCATTGAAGCCTGTGTCAGTTTTGCCACTGATTTTTAATCCTGTCAGGTGAAGTCTGGTTAATAATTGCTCACAAACCTGTGTAAAACCTCCCTGCTCTATCTGAGATGGGGCTTGGACTCTGGCTTGGTGATGACGGGGGTGCAGGGGATGGTCGTCTGCACTGACCTGGGCAGCTCAGAGGCCTCTCTCAGCTCCGTCTTTCTGTTATGAACCCCGACGTGGGGATTTTTTTGCAGTATGTTGGATTGTAATTGATTTATGTTTTCATGTAAAAAATGCTTGTAATGCATGGGATGTGACTATTTTTAGTAAGATGAGTATAATTTTTCTCCCCATTTATAGGATGGCTATTTTTCCCACCGACCGAAAGAGAAAATGCGAACAGACAGCAATAATGAAAATTCAGTCCCCAAGGACTTTGAAAATATTGATAACAGTAACTTTGCTCCCAGGACTCAAAGGCAAAAACACCAGTCTGAGCTGGTGAAAAAACCCCTTAGCAAGCAAAAGGAGAACTTGAGAAAGAAGCTGGAAGAGGAGAAGATGAAGGAGAACTTGCTGCTGGGGAAGAACTCCAATGAGGTGGTGCAATTCAGTGATCACCCCGGAAAAAACAGCAGCAGCAGCAGCAACAACAATTTGAAGGAGATTCACAGGTCTCCCAGACAGCATAATTTAAAAAAAAGCGGAAACAGCTCCCCTGAACTGAGATACGACCAACCACCAAAGTGTGAGGTAACAGGCAAAGAGGCAATCTCAGCCATGTCCCGGTCTAAATCTAAGCAGTGTCGGCAGGAGATCGCAGAGGTGTATTGTCAGCACAAGCATGGAAAGCTGATGCCAGAGAAGGTGACACGCTTCTGTACACTGGAGGGTAAGTTGGTAGATGGTGAAGGAGAAATAACACAGTGTCTCGGGGGAAGGATTCTATATAATTGAAATGGCCTTCTGATGACAAAAAATAGCTTTATTTCAGGAATGTATAATGTACTTAGTCTGCAAAAACAAGGGAGGGTTTGAGTATGTTTTAAATAGGGAGTTACGTGGATGTCACGATCCTTGGTAGATTCCTACAGAATTTCTTTTCGCTTTACTTCCACCAGATTTTTATTACACTGTGTGATCTAGGTATTCAGCTGCTACTCCCGTTTCTTGTAGTTCTTAATCTACAGGCAGAGAGAAGCATAGTCAGAAGTCTTGTTATTCTGCACAGGAGTTGCGTGCTTTTTGGGGGTCAGGGAACAGGCATGGTGAATTTTGATGCCTTATGCTAACCGCTGAATGAGTGGCATTGCTGATATGGCTGGTTTTGTGGCACAGTGGAGTCCGAGCTAATAACCAGGACTTCTAAGCATTTTGATAATCCAGATAATTATCAGAAGTATAATAAAAAAATTCCAAAAGCATGGGGAAAAAAAACCCCTGATTTTGGGGCTCACTTCTATTTTTAATGTTCTTCAATCAGCAAAAGTAATTTCCCAAATCACTGTTGTAGAGAGTCAGTTACCTCTGCTAGCCTAAGCCAAGCCTTGATTTGTTGCTTTTGATTTCTCCATGCAGTCAGATACATGAGGTATCTCTCAGCTTGCTGTCGCTTTTGCATGTGAGCTGACCTTTTCCTACTTTTCAAGAAGAGTGCTTCATGTGCCACCATTCATTTAGCTGTAAGCTTCCCATACAGTAAAGTGCTTTTATTTTTTAATATTTTTTAATAACAAAGCATTGATCAGTTGATCAAAGTAGGTATTGATCAAGGAACAGCATTATCCGCAACAGCACTTGTTTATACAGCAGTCTAAAGTCCCCATCCTGTAATTGGCACTTCAGCCTACGCATGTAAGGATATGTCGATGTCTTTGTCCAAGCTGAAAGTGCACAGGGACTTTAACAAAGAATAGGTCTTGCTTTGAGATGGTACAGTAAACCTGGTGAGCCATGGGGTTTGGGGGATGTTTAGTTTCTTTCATTAGGAATATTTAGTTACATCCTCTAACACCCATGGCTTACCTGTTTATTGCACCATCGCAAAGCAGTGGTTACTATTGGGTGGTTTCAGGGTGGGAGGGAGGAGGATCCATGTTGCTATTACCTAAATTAAGAGGCTAAACTCCACATACAGACAGTGGAAAAAAGGAGGTGCCCCAGAGGATGTTTCCAAACAAGAGCATCTCTCTGTAACAGGAAGTTTAGGCTTTTAATTTAGATGACACATTACAAGGGTGAATGGTGTGAGCACCCCATTTCCTACCTCGATGCACCTGTGACTGTTTTGTTTTGTTTTTTACCATGTCTCTCTTGGTGTTTTTTCTCCCTTTCTTACCATGGTAATATTCAAAATCATTAAGCTAGGTGGGCAAACATTGGAGATAAAGAATTAATTGAGCAGGCAGAAGACTTGGTGTTCAGTGGGAAGCAGGGAGAGGGACAGCAGAGGCAGCACAAGTTGAAGGGAAGATAAAAGGACAGTGGAGAGGTAAGAATTGAGCAAAACTAGACATCAGTGGCAGGCTGAGCATCAGTGAGTACCCCTCAGGTGCCCCTGAGGTCCTATTGGGGTACCACTGGTGGAATCCACTGTGATAAGCACATACTTGGTATTCTTCCCTCTTATTCTCTACTGACAGGAGAATCAGTTCTGGTCTGTGAGAAAGCTGATGGAGGTCAGCACCTTGCAGACACTTTTTGGGATTGAGGACGACATATCTTAGTAATGTCATCAATACCTTGTGTAGTGTAAATGCTTCACATATGGGTTGGGGCAATCCCAAGCACAAATACAGGCAGGGCAATGAGTGGATTGAGAGCAGCCCTGTGGAAAAGGACTTGGGGGTGTTGGTTGACAAGAAACTCAGTGTGACCCGGCAATGTGCGCTTGCAGCCCAGAAAGCCAACCGTATCCTGGGCTGCAGCAAAAGAAGCGTGACCAGCAGGTCGAGGGAGGTGGTTCTCCCCCTCCACTCTCGTGAGACCCCACCTGGAGCACTGCGTTCAGCTCTGGGGCCCCCAAGATAAGAAGGACGTGGACCTGTTGGAGCGAGTCCAGAGGAGGGCCACAAAGATGATCAGAGGGCTGGAGCACCTCTCCTATGAAGACAGGCTGAGAGAGTTGGGGTTTTTCAGCCTGGAGAAGAGAAGGCTCTGGTGAGACCGCATAGCAACCTTCCAGTCCCTAAAGGGGGGCTACAAGAAAACCGGAGAGGGACTTTTTACAAGGGCATGTAGTGATAGGACAAGGGGTAATGGCTTTAAACTGAAAGAGGGTAGATTTAGATTAGCTGTAAGGAAGAAGTTCCTTTACTGTGAGGGTGGTGAGGCACTGGAACAGGTTGTCTGGGGAATTTGTGGATGTCCCATTGCTGGAAGTGTTGCAGGCCAGGTTGGGTGGGGCTTTGAGTAATGTGGTCTAGGGGAAGGTGTCCCTGTCCATGGCAAGGGGGTTGGAACTAGATGATCTTTAAGGTCTCTTCCAACCCAAACCATTCTGTGAATCCTATACATGCAAGCGATATCCTGGAACGAGCTGGAAGATGGATTGTCATTAGTGTGGGTGCACACTGCAGCTGGGTGCAATTTTGCACACACCTAAGATTCCATGCCCTGCCTGGTAATCTGTCTCCCATGGATGCAGGTTGACTTTCCAGAAGTTCTAAACAAGTACCTTTTTTAAAAACAGGCTTCTCAAGAGCTATTTATTGCTGGTTTTTTAAATACCAAATTTATCTCGTATGTCCTGCAGTGAGGATAATAGCGTGGTCTTAGAACCAAGAACAGTGTCACCTTTTACACTTGAAGCCTTTCAGCACGTATGTACATTGCACATTGGTATAAATGCTTCATTTGTAATAAGACGTAGTAAAAGGTCCAGGAAAACTGGGACCTACAAACATGACTAGAGAAATGGAGTTGTCCAAATATAGTTTTATTGTAAAATACATGTGAATTTAGTAACAACTCATGAGGTATGGATATATACCACATTAAAAAATTAAGTTTAAAAAGACTGTGGCTACAATTTTTAGGTTTGCAGTGCTAGAGTTTCATTTAGACTTTTATTTTAGGCAGCGATGCTTGTATAAAAAGAATAGTTGGACAATGTCTTAACTTAGCCAGATGGATACTTGTGGAAAATGTTGACTTTTCTTTGCCTCAAGGTTATTTCTTCCTGCCCATGTTGACAGCTGAAGTTAACCACTTCAGCAGCCAGATTTCCTTGGCAGAAAGTCTGGACATCCTGTGTTACATACAGGGTTGCTCTGGAGCAGATCAGGGAGCTTTGCAGTGGGGAAGTGATAAAGCAGCAGCATATTGAATGGGACATGAGTTGTTTATGCAGGAGGCACCAATGCACAAGCCATTTGGGACATCAGGTCTATGGAGGAGATCCAGACTTTGAAGTCAATTCTGAAATGTCTGAATACACAGCTATCAAGACAGATTTGTAGGAACCCCCAAACTGAAGATGCCTGGTGCCTACCAGAAGGCCTATATATATATATATATATATATATATAAAAAACTTGGTAGGTTCCTTAAATTTTATAGACCTATTAAAGGTACATTGCCTGATTTTAAGTGTGCTGTGGTCTCAGGTCTCTCCTCCCCACTGCAGAACATAAATACTACAGCTGTTCACTCACAGACTGGCTCCATCCCTCATCAAAGGTGTCTTCATCAACTCCAGAGGTCCTTTAAAGGAGTTGAACTTGGTTAGGAGATGTTTGTGAAGCACTGGCCATCAGCTTTTGGGGATATAAGACACCCCATTGTTAGGGTCACTGGTAGGCAGAGATCTGGGTAGAGGTCTTGCCACTTATGCATCAAAAAAGCTATACCCTGTTTGTCAGCAAAAGTCAGACAGCCGGGGACTGAGTCTATGTGTTCAGCATGTGAGTGCTATTCCCTTCAGTTTGGTTTGAAAAAGGTCTGTTTTCAGCAGAGCTGTGAAGTATAAATATTTATGCATTGGAGGAGCACATTCATCCATTATCCCAACATATAAACGTGTTCCCAGTGCTATGGTTTCCACTGAGATGTCATCCAGCATTTAATCCCCTTGGATCCTGTCTCAGCTGATCAAAACCACGAAGTTGCTAAGTGTAGCTATCAATCATGGACATGACTCCATCCAGCTGGATTGTCATAAGTGTTAAGTGATACATTCACTTGAGTGGTTATCAACGGGAACAGGATTCAGGTTATCAACAGGAACAAAGCTGTTTCTTTTTTCTTTTAAGTATTTTATTGTTTCCAAAGGCAACAGGCAAAAGAAGTAGAACATAACTATCTTCGATGTATAAAAGAAAGAATTGTTAAAACCAAGAGCATCATGTTTATTACCTGTTTGACATGCAGGCATTATTTCCGTGAGAACAAGAGGACAGGGACTGCAGTCCCTCTAAGGATCTTGCAGAAAGACAGCACTGCTGAAGCAGCAAAATGGAACATGGCAACTTCACCAGTTACCTGACTTGCAGAGCACATGAGCCAGCATTTCCCAGCAAGCCGGTCCTGAACACAGGGCACAAATACTATGGAACAGGATTGGTGTCAAAGGCTTTAGGTGCGGCCTTATCCAAGGTTATGGCTGAGATCAGGGCAACAGGCAGCTTGCAAGTCACCCTTCACTCAGAAGGGAATGTTTGGAGTTTGTAGAGGTGTATTTTGAAGGGAAATGCAGTCAGTGAAGGTAAGAGGGGAGAAGTAGGTTCAGCACAAGGTTAGATGAGGAAGGGGCAAATCCAGTCCTCTGCAGGCTGGGGAGAGGGTACAGGGAGACATCCTTTTGGGGAGTTCATTTCTTCTCAGGAGACGTGATATGGAGATCAGCAACCTGTGGACAATGTGGCAGATTGTTTCCTTGCTGGGGCCATCTCCAGCCTGGTCCTATACAGGCCAGACTAGAGATGCTGATTCCCCTGGTGTGCCAGACTTGCTTCTGCTCACCAAAGCTGTTGGTGGACCTGGACCAGCTGCCTCCATTCCTTGTCTGTTGTCATCATGAATGGCCCTCCTTGTGCAGAGGTATTGGGAAGAAGCAGAAGTTTCAATGTGAATTCTTTACTCTTAAAATAAGTTTTACTCTCTACCTAGATAAACTCCTCTTTGACAAAGCACAAGTGACCTGATCTGTGCCACGTTTCCCCCAGCAGAGGCCCTTACTACCATGGGCAGGAGTATAGTTTAGAATGGCCACTGTGACCCTGACTGCTGAGATTACTGCCCAGATTATTGGGCAGCAATGTGATTACAATTACACAACTCCACATTTCAACATGCATATTAAAGTTGTGACTTCTACTTACACTCTTCCTTCTGCAGTGAAAAAAGCCCAGCTTTTGACCCACTGGCTGGATTCTGTCCCCGAATTCTCTGTTTTCACTCCCACGTGGATCGTGGTAGTTTGTAGCTCTGAATCCCTTGCCTTGCAAGTTTGCTGGATATGCAGCAGGGTTCCTCTTCAGTCATTGGCACCAGGTCCGTGAGTCATTGCAGGCATGGTGCCAAGTGGTATCTCCATCAGTCCTCCTCTGGGCCAGTTTCTCTAGGCTGCCATATCCCCAGGGGAGACTGGTCTAATCCTTATCATTAACTACCCAACTAAGTTCATGCTTGACACAGATCTATGGCCCTAGATAGATGAAAAGTATGTAACAGGGTTTTTTTGAGGGGTGTTTTCTAAGATGTAGTTCTGGCAAAAGAAAAGTCCCTAGGAAAGCAGAGCCTCAAGTGAGCCTGATTTATTTCCCCTTGGCTCTTCTGTTGTCTTTTCTTAGTTTATAAATCAAACAGGTTTTCTGCTACCTTCATCCCTGTGGGGTAAACCCAACTCATAAATAAAGTAGAAAAATAATCAAGCTACCCTCATTCCACATCATTCATCAGCACTGAAAGAGTTCTTTGCAGATTAGACTGCTTTTTCCCTGGATGCTTATTGATAATGCTGCTCTGGCACATTGAAGCAAGAGTTTTCAGTTTCTTACAGGCTGCCGAGAAGAAAATTTTCCATTTCATTTTAGAAAACCCAGCCGCCTTTTGGTTTTCAAACTGAGAGAAAAGGGCTCTGGAGCTCCGTTTACTGAATAATATGCACAGATAATAGCAATCTGCATGTCTATAATGTTTTTGTCTGACTACTTCAAAGCACTCAACAGAAAGAGGTGTGATTTGCAGGAAGGGAGAGGATAAGCCACTAAGATGCCAAATACTTACAGGTTGGAGCAGAGCAGTTCTTTAAGGCGTGAAAATGAGAGAGTCCTCTATATAATTTTAAAAGAATGGGAGGTGTTACTAAGCAAATACAGAATTTCATCTGCTCAATGTGCATGTGTATGCACACAGTGACATGTAAACATATAGCTTTGTTTAGCTTTCACATTTTTTGGCAATGCATTTTTGGACTTACTGGGTTTGATCTAAAGATTATTGAACCCCAAATTTGTCTTTTTCTCCTGGTTTCAGGATTCCTAATGACATTGGCTGCTGCTGCTTTTTTGTACATTTAATCTGTTAGTGTGACAAAATTACTGTGGTGAGCTATACACAGTTTAAGGAGCATGTAAGAGCCACTGCACGTGCAGCCCAGACAGCATTTTAATTTGCTGCATCACAGATGACTCCGGTTGCAATAAATTTACTGTGAGTAGACTAATTGCAAAATAACCCTAATTGAGTAGTTATCAGCGAACAACATCCTGTGGAACAAAACTGCTTACAATTAATAGCATTTAAGCCATACGCTGGTATTCTGCAGAATGCTAAGATGTAATTACACCATGTACAGAGATTGCGTTCTGTTCTGGAAACCGTGTTTCCAGCGCTTCTTTCATTGTAAGGGCCATTTCAAGATTCAGTACTTGCATTTCAGGCGAAATGAGTTTATGAAATAAGTGGTGTGTCTGTCCTCTCCCCTTACATGTGTAAAGCAGAATGAACTCTAATAAAATCAGTGAAGCTGTGGCACTGTAAGGAGAAAAATGAGATCTTGGGAAGAATGTATGTTGTGCTTGTGCAAGTTTGGATAGTTAAAATTAGGATTTAAGTAACAAAAAGATACTTTATTGTTTTGGCTGAAGATTGACCCTACCTCATTGTGTGGATGAGGACTGGACTATATCATTTATGTGATGAAAATGCATGTAAATGCTGGGATCCAAAGTACACATAAGCCCCTGTCACCAGACTGGATGTGCAGGCAGGCATCCCACTGTAGGGCTGCCTGCATTGCTGTTGGATGACCAGTGCACTCGGGTCATTTGAAGGGAGTGATGAGGCAGCCTTGATATAAGAGTTGCCAAAATGCTTCTCCCTGCTCACAGCTGAGTTGTTCCCTGGGCAGAGGGCCCAAAGAATGAATTGTCCTCAGAAACTGGATCTGGCCAGCGGGTCAGAAACTGGAGAAGTTTCTTTGCAGAAGGAATATCTGCGTCCATCTTGTAAGGGAGCTGGAATTGCTAGAAATGTCCTTGTGGCATCCCAAAACAGGGTGACCTTGTTTTGCCACCTCCCTGCATCTCTGGGGACAGCTGCAGTGTAGAGGACAGGAGTCTGTTGTTTCTCAGGGATGGGTGAGCTTGTGGCGTTGCAGAGCTGAGGGATTCTTCTCCTAATAATAAGGCCATTATGAGCACAGGCTGGCTCTGTCAACTTTGTCTTGCATAGCTTCAGCTTTGGTTTTAGAAGAAATTCAGTGAGGGGAAAACTGTGTTGGGTGTCTGTGCCAATTAATCCTTTCATTTAAATACAGACAATTCCTGTCTAGATTATCTACAATTTTAGAAGTGGGAGAATGAAATCAGACTGATGTTCCTCTGTTTTTTCCATGTGAAGCTACTGTCTGGTCATGTTTTTCCACATTAGGCCTGTCTAGTCACCTGTGGATCTGGTGGCTGCAGAGCTGGTCCCTGGCAGGCCAGGGCAGCAAACTTGCAGAAAAGCATCTTACAAGTGGCATCTTAAGGAAATGCTGAGAGCAATGCATGACACAAGGAATGGAGGGCAGAAGGGCTGGAAAATTTATGGTCAGCAGCCCTAGTTCTCACCAAGCGTCTGTTTTGGAAAATGATATCGTTTTATGGAGCATTAAAGGGGGAGCATGGGCAAGCGTGGGAGAGGATAATGGCTAAGAATGTCCTCGCTGCAAACCTCCTGGGGAGAGAGCACAAGGGTAGCAGAAGCTCAGTGAATATTTTGATAAAGATTACTGTGTATATACAGAGATGAAAGAAAAGTACTTAAGCGATCGCTAATGCTTCCCAGTGATCCTGTGAAACGTGGACAGAGTGTCGGTGGGGAGAGTCAAATAAAACTATGGCTAGAGAAAATTATTGGTACAATGGTATGAGCTGAAGGGTGAACAAGGGGAAAAAAAGAAAAAAACCCAAACCCAAAACAAAACCACCAAACCCAGCCTTTCCCTGTAGTAGGAAAATTTGAGCCATACTGGCAGTTGTCGGGTTTTTTTCATATAAAATAGGTGTTGGACCTCTGGAGTGCCCTCATTACAGTGATTTTAGTAGACAGACCTTTAAGAGGAAACATGGCATCTAATTCTCTTACTTTTATTCAATGCTGAGCAAGCAGCTGTGCGATGTGAATGCACAGTAGTACTGAACTGAGCTTGAGTTAAGGTTGCACAAGCAGCCTCAGTGTTATATTCTTTCCTAATTTGACTTTGCAACCGTAACAAAACTGTGTTAGTGTTGTTATATACTAATTGTAAGCAGGCAACAGCAACTTTCAGATTTGCTTTTTGGTTTAGGCCTAAAATGTCACCCAGGACAGAAGGAAATTGCTGGGGCTGATGCGCTAGAAATTCAGCTCTGCCTTTCTAACCATTGCACTTCTCTAAGTACCATTACTTAGCAAAGTAATAGTCTGTTTTCACAGGAATCTACAGCTGATGAACTATTGTTTTGAGAATGGGGAAGTGTCATGTCCCAGAAATCCCACGCTAGCTGCGTGGATTGGTTTGAAGTCAGTGGCACTGACTGTATTACTTTTAAAATAATTGGGGGGAAAAGTCTTGACATTTAATTTCCTCCTCCTGAGGTGGGGCAAAGAATTTTCCTCTTTTGTGGCTTCTTGAAACAGATGCCTTAACTATTTACAGAGTTTGTTACAGGATTAAGTATATAGTTAAAGGGAATGCACCCTTTTTCAGGCAGGTTTTTGAAAGGGTACGTTTATTTGATGTATTTCTGGAGTTGCTGGGCTTTGAGACCAGTGGCTGTTTTGTAATGTCTTTCCCTGGAAATGAGGAAAAGTTGTTTAAGGGATCTACTCTGAATTAAAATGCCAACAGTCTAGGCACGAAGCCAATCTTAGGGGACATTAATGCCATTTTAAGACTCCAAACCATAATTTAGTTGTTCCTGTTGCAAATATTTCTTATGCAGAAGGGTGTTTTAAAACATCAGTCTTTTTTTTTCTCCCTGGGCATTCATGACTTCTATAGAAAAGGTGAATGACAAGAATCTGTAGCTGAGTAACCTTGGAAGAGATTTTGAAATTGCTCAATGTATACTTAGTCTTCCAAATAAATGCTTCTCTTTGATAGTTTGAGAGCATGTTGGAAGTGAATAGCCCTGATTTCCTCCCTCGTGCTATTTTAATATCCATGATATGTCACTGACTTATCATCTAGTTGTGGCAAAGAAGTTATTCCTGATTGGCACCTTTGTAAGGAATAACAGAGTACTACAGTTCCCAGTATCTACTGCTGTCACCGTCAGGCTTAGTTGAATGCACATTAAGCTCTGAAGTATTCTGTTTACAGTTTTACTATAAAATAAGATACTGGTTTTAAATTCCTGGCCCTACTGAAAGATCCATGGCAAAAGTCCATCATTTTCCCTCTCTAGTTTCCTCATCAGCCTCCAGGGAGGCCAAAGAATGTTTCAGTCCTTTCTCCTAGAACTTGCTGAAGCTGAATCATCACTATCATCTCTTGTGTTTGGTGCTTACCCATCTATTGTCTTCCAGTGGATGTCACTGTAAGAATGGTGGGAGATTTAAGCCAAAACCCAGAATTATACTGCAGGAAAAATCATTATCTATTAACTCAAACTTTGTGGTTTATTGAAAATAATTTGAATAGTGATTGTATGTGCTTTCATTCAAATTGTGAAATTCCTAGCATTTGTTCTGCAGGACTGAATTGCTTGTTGCCTTTTAAAACAGAATTTCTTCATATTGCTGTTCTTGTGATAACACAACAGTCTTCTACAGGCAGCGCTGCCAGGAGAGCATTGGCTGTACTCCAGTGGCTGCATTCCCCTGCCACACCACCTTCTCTTAGGCTGCTACAACTTTCCTGGGCATTAAAAGTTTTGAAGAAAGGCCCTTCTACGTCCTAACAATGTGCTTTGTCTAAACTGGGGAGAGTGGGTGCATTTAGGTTGTCAGTGGGTGGTACACACTAAGCTCGTCGGTAAGCATATAAAGGCTTGGTTCAGACTTCATTTCAAGTTTCCTATTCATCATTACTGCATATACACACTGGCTGTGTTTTGGAGGGACCACATTGTTCTGCATAGGCAGTGAAATTCAGTGAAAACTTGAACTTCACAAATTTTTATTAACAGCAGTATAGATACTGCCTTTGAGTTATACCAGGAGTTTAGAGAAAAACCTGTGTCCTCATGAATCAAAAGCTTTTATTTAGACACCGTTCTCTCTTTACCTTGCATTATTCCCTGAGGAATCACTACCATGGCAAATGAAGATTCTTGTAGGAGGACACCCTTCTGACCTTTGACATGCTGATGATTTGGGGGCCAGCTTTGTGAGTTAGAACATGTAATCTTTATGATACCATAAAGATATCACATCATCTTTGTGTGGATCAGCTTGAAGAAGCTCATCTACAGAGCTCATTTCCCAGTTTCTTGCTAATTCCTCCAGCTTGTATTTGCTTACCTTAATGACCAGTTGTCCTTGAGGTGTAGTAGTCTGCAACAGTTGTAGGTCTTGTCAGGGAGCACCACAAAAAGAAGCTGTCTGTTGAAAGGATGTTTTTCTACAAATCTTATTGGAAACCTCACTACTGAACTGAAGTTCAAGGCAGCCCTCCATGTAACTACAATATAGTTGCTTATATCATTCTCTTTGTTGCAAACTGGTTCCTTCTCTTTTGTGGAGACTTTCTTGCCCAAACTAATGGTGAAGTGTTTTGTTGAAGTCTTGATTCATTTGCATAACTCATTAAAAGTTGTAAGAGAAACACTTTGCTAGTTAGAATGCACCTTGGTTTGTGACCAGCTGTAAATAGCAGCTTAAGCAGTCTCACTGCTTACTCACCTGTGTTTTTAATTGGAAATGAAGGTTTCCATCTAGCTGATGGATATTACTGTGCAGCTGAGTATTTTAAACTGTGCTGCTTCTAGACTGAAAGCTTCTGTGTATGCAGTGTGTTACTGTGCTGCATAATATTGTTGAGCTTGACAGCAGCATGACTAAACAGAACCATATATTTTCGTGTTCTCCACCTATTTGTGGGCTGTGATTCATTCTGGGCAATTAACTGAATAGTAGGGAGGAAAAGGGAATTTTAAAAGAGGAATTTACTGCAATATATGTTTTACCCATTTGTACTTTCTCTTTTGCATGGGACCTAGTGCTGTGAAAGAATTTCACTAATATATCTGTAAGTCTCTGAACAGGTTTGAGGATCTACCCCAAAGTCATTCTCTCTGTCTGAGAAAGTCATGGGTTTTGGTCACTTATTCAAAAGCATTGTAAGGAATATACTCACTTACAGAAGGGAAAGCTGGACAGGAGAACCCAGCCTGGCTCAGTTCCCCACCTTGCTAGAGTAAGCAAATAGCTAATGAGAGGTGTGTCTGAGATTAATTGTGAATAGAGCTACTGAGATTAATTGTGAATAAGACTTCTACATAACACACACCGAATTTGCCAAGCCACAGCAGAGGGAGGCTATGTGGAGCTGATGTGGTTTTGTAAATAATTCTACTGTTTTCTGCCAGGAGGTGAACAAACCCAAGCTTCCCATGAAGTAGTAAAAGCGAAGTGGGCTAGAGGTTTAACTGATGTATATTGCACTGACTTTGATGACCTCACTTAAACAACATCTTATTTCAGTGACTTTATTTAGTAACCTTTATCAGTGTACCTTAAAATGTCTCTATGCACTTCTATCTCCATAATTTTAAGATGACAGTGGAAAAACAAGACAATTTCGTTCCTACAGCAACAAGCAAAGATCAAGAAAAGAAAAGAGATATTCAGGGCTGGGGGTTCTTGTCTTACCAGTCAGTGGAAGTGTATGGTCCAAAGCAAAGCACATCCATCCAGTATTTTGGGAACAAGAACAGTTTTATGGCAGTTCTGATTCTGAAAATGTTCTACCAGCAGATCCCTGAAAAGAAAATGGGAAAATCACTTCTGTCAGGCTCCAGAGGAACACTACGAGGAGGCTTCAGACATCTCCGGTATTCTTCACCTAGTCAGCAAAAAGGAAATCTATTCAAAATGGTCTACTTCTGGATCTTCTTAATGAGAAATCCCATTAGATTCAGCTCCATCGTTTACAATGAAAAGGCTTCAGATAACACACATGTTCACATGTTTTCATTTCTCCCAATCATTTATGGCCATTTTTAGGCATAATTTGCCAAACATGCAGACAGGATTATCTCTGTGTTTTTCTTGATGTTTGCTTTCAATTGCTGCAGACTGCAAAAATTTAGGAAAGAAATGAGTGATATTAGGGAGCCCCAGTGCAAGCTTGAAATGGCTCAGAGAGTTCTGCTGGAATCCATCCAAGCAGAAGTCTCATTCAGAAGAAGGAGGGAGGGGGGGGGGGTGGGGGAAGGTTCTCTTGCTGTCCCTATGATGAAAGAATTTTTTTTTTCAAAGTCTGTTTATTATATTATCACCTGGGGATGTGATTACTTAGAGAATTCATTAGAGAGCCCCCAACTAAAGAGTGACAGCAAGAATATGCTCCATTATGCCATATCATAAGCCAACCATATAAGCGCTAACTAGAAAGTAAGGCCTAGACTAGTAGTGTAGAAACTTGGATTTCATTTTGTGATATGTCACAGGCTTGTTGGGACACCTCAGACAACTCATGCCATGTACAGACCAGGGATAACAGATACTTAACTCCATTGCAAATATATGCGGAGGAAGAATGGTGTGTGGCGGTATTGTTGTTAGTTTGATATTTAAGTGGATTTTAAATCCTGTTTATCAAGAGACTTGGAAATAATTTTGTTATGAAATAATAACAACTTTTTCTGAGTCCCCTAAAGGAGTTTACTGAACAAAAGTATCTTTAAGGACCAAAATGGTAACTGAGTTTCTCTGAAGTCACTTAATTTAAGTGCTAAAATCTATCATTCTATCCCTGAAAACCCTGGTGTTTTGCTGAGGGGATGAGGGCAGGCAAGAGAGCAGTCCAGCTGTAGGTCCAGTCTGACTTACTGTACCTTCAACAGATTTATTAACACATCACTGGTGGTGGTTCTCCAGCTTTGCACCATAGTGATGCACAAATGTGAAGTCGCAGGAAAAGTTTTCTGCAATGTTTCCCCTCCGTTTTTATCTATTCAACTCAACAGCTTTGACCTGGTACAGGAACTTCTGTGTGACGGCTGCTGGTTGATGGCTACTGTAAGAGGTGTCAGTTGTGCAGTGTATCAGTTGATTGCTTTTGTATTAGAGACCTGGGAAAAGCACAATAGTAACTTTTCTCTCTCGATCTGGTAGCTATTAGGATGCCTGATATTTTTGCACCTTGTTTTAAGGTGGCTAGGAAGGGAACTGTGTTTTTAATTATCGTATATTTCAAAGACTGCCCTGTGCTGTATTAGTTTCCACAGTAAATTTCCTAAGGTAAAGTGACAAAACAGTAATTTTTCATTATGAATCAGCTATCCATGAAAGATTGGATTTAGGTCAGAATTTATTACCCTATGGAACTGAAGCCAATATTTAACATAATGTCAGCTATCTTGATATTAGAGAATTTTAATGGCTATGCAATTTTATTCGATGATAAAGTTATTTCAGTTGTGTAGTATATGTCTAGGCAATTTGATGTACAGAGCCTTGAGATGAAAATTGGATAAACATGGAAAATGGTGATTGATTGGTGGAAGGTTGCAGTAATGTCTGCCTTGATATACCTTTTATTGTTAAATTATTTATCTAATGCAATCTCCTACACTTTTAGGAGTCTTTAAGCTGGCATTAAATCGATGTTTAAATCTTCACAGTCAGAAAGGCCTCATAACTCAAACTGATAAATATCTTCTAACATATCAGGAGGAATAATGATCCATCTTAATATCTGAAAGTAGGAAAGATATTATTCTTTCTATTTCCGATGAATCCCTGTAGAAGGACTGAGCCATAAACCGGAAGAATTAAGATTAGGAGACAGAAGGAAATACAAGAAGAAAAAGGATAGTAGTAGTTTGTCTGTGGAATTGAGAGCAAGTTCTGTTTGCTTTGAAAGATGAGTAAAAATTTTCACCAGGACTGAGCAGAATAGGGTGAGTTGACATGCACACGCTGGATGTCCTCAGAGGGCACACACAAAGCCTTCCAGAGGTCTGTGGAGTGGCTCATTCCTGGAGGGAAAGAGAAGATAAGGGCCACAATTATTTTGTCTGCCAAGGTGTTATCGAGCATCTATCTACTCCAGATGACTAAGTCTGCCTTTGACTGATTTGTGCTCAGGTTATAGAAGGTACATGGTGGATCAGTGGAATAGAAACACGTGGCCTTGGAAGAGCTGGAAACAAAACCACAGGATGGCATTTGGATTTGTCCCTTGGAGCTAGTGGGTAAGACTGATCCCATGCAAATGGCCATCAAAACAGCCCACGTACTGTGAAGCCTTGGTGCACTTGTGCTCCTCCCTGCACATCTTCTCACATATGTTCTCTTGCCTAGAGTTTGCCTATTAAAAATTTTGTATTGCATTGTCCAGAAAACAGTATAGATAATTTGGTTTTTTTCTCATCTACTAAGTGTTGTTTAGAAGGGTTTGGATTATTTATCTAGAAGGCAGCTAATAGCATCAGTAAGCACAGCTGAAGCTGCCCTTTTGCTGTCTATGTACCAATTTAAACACTAGAAAGAAATATTAAGCACAGTCAATAGGCAAAAAAAAAAAAATCCTCATTCAGGTGGTAACTAAACCTAGTCAGGAGCGAATGGGAAGTGGAAGTTCTTTCCACCTTAAAGGCAGTGTTATTGTTGACACTAATGCTGGAATTTTCCTTGAATAGTAGGAGCCTTTTTATTTTTTGAGGTGGAGGTGGAAAAAAATTATCCTATGTATAAACAGGATCTCCAGATGAGTTTTCATCTTCGAGCATTACAAATTTATTTCAACCTGTATCTAAAACTATCCAACTGCAATAACACAAACCTGCCCTAAATAAACCTTCAAAAATCCTGAGTTTGTCTAGAATTCAAGCAGAACATGAAAACCTTGCATCATCCCTGAATAATATATTTCAAAGCTGATGAAACATATTTCATCATTTGCATAAATCTTGAGTAGAAATAATTGTAATTTGACAATTTTCTTTTCATTATCTCAGTTGAGAACTGGAAATCATAATTGTTAGCTGGCCTAAATTCATGTAGCTTCATTTGGATAGAGCAGTGAACCTAACCAACCCTGCAGCTTTTCTAAAATGCCACCGCAGAATCATAGACTGGTTTGGGTTGGAAGAGACCTTAAAGATCATCTAGTTCCAACCCCCTTGCCATGGACAGGGACACCTTCCCCTAGACCACATTACTCAAAGCCCCACCCAACCTGGCATGCAACACTTCCAGCAATGGGACATCCACAAATTCCCCAGACAACCTGTTCCAGTGCCTCACCACCCTCACAGTAAAGGAACTTCTTCCTTACAGCTAATCTAAATCTACCCTCTTTCAGTTTAAAGCCATTACCCCTTGTCCTATCACTACATGCCCTTGTAAAAAGTCCCTCTCCGGTTTTCTTGTAGCCCCCCTTTAGGGACTGGAAGGTTGCTATGCGGTCTCACCAGAGCCTTCTCTTCTCCAGGCTGAAAAACCCCAACTCTCTCAGCCTGTCTTCATAGGAGAGGTGCTCCAGCCCTCTGATCATCTTTGTGGCCCTCCTCTGGACTCGCTCCAACAGGTCCACGTCCTTCTTATCTTGGGGGCCCCAGAGCTGAACGCAGTGCTCCAGGTGGGGTCTCACGAGAGTGGAGGGGGAGAACCACCTCCCTCGACCTGCTGGTCACGCTTCTTTTGCTGCAGCCCAGGATACGGTTGGCTTTCTGGGCTGCAAGCGCACATTGCCGGGTCATGTTGAGCTTCTCGTCACCCAACACCCCCAAGTCCTTTTCCGCAGGGCTGCTCTCAATCTATTCTCCACCCAGCCTGTATTTGTGCTTGGGATTGCCCCAACCCATGGGCAGGACCTTGCACTTGGCCTTGGTGAACTTCCTGAGGTTTGCACGGGCCCACCCCTCCAGCTTGTCAAGGTCCCTCTGGATGGCATCCCTTCCCTCCCGTGTGCCGACCGCACCACACAGCTTGGTGGTCTTGGCGAACTTGCTGAGGGTGCACTCAATCCCACCGTCCATGTTTCTGACAAAGATGTTAAACAGTGTCGGTCCCAGTACCGACCCCTGAGGAACGCCACTCATCACTGCTCTCCACTTGGACATTGAGCCATTGACCGCAACCCTTTGAGCACTACCATCCACCCAATTCCTTATCCACCGAGGGGTCCATCTGTCAAATCCATGTCTTTCCAATTTAGAGACAAGGATGTCGTGCAGGACAGTGTCAAATGCTTTGCACAAGCCCAGGTAGATGACATCTGTTGTTCTTCCCTTATCCACCAACGCTGTAACTGCATCGTAAAAGGCCACCATATTTGTCAGGCATAGTTTGCCCTTAGTGAAGCTGTGTTGTCTGTCACCAATCACCTCCTTATTCTCCGTGTGCCTTAGCACAGTTTCCAGGAGAACCTGCTCCATGATCTTGCAGGGCACAGGGGTGAGACTGACTGGCCTGTAGTTCCCCGGGTCTTCTCTTTTGTCCCTTTTTAAAAATGGGGGTTATGTTTCTTCTTTTCCAGTCAGTGGGAACTTCCCAGACTGCCACGACTTCTGTAATATCATCTTCCTTTTAAACAGTATTTGCCTATGCTGAGGCAAAACGCAGAAAATCCTACATTTCTTCAGATTAATTGGATTAAGCTAGACTGGAAATTGTGTAATACTACACAGTAGGCATTTAGCATCTCTAAAACTTCAAGCTTCAAAGAGCAGTTTCCCCAGCAGTTCAGGCTCCCTACCTGGGCTTGTTTATTGCTTTGAACATGCAGACATACTTTTATGATTCATAATCATCCATAAAGAAATTCAGTTGTTATTTAAAATGCTCTGTTGGGAAGGCTCAGTAGTTGTTAATTAATAATGCATCAGTAAAGCAACAAAAAGGCAGGTAAAGATACAGTTTGAAGTATTGGCTGGGTCTCTGCTGTCTTCAAAATTGTGTTTGTGTCTCATTTCCCCAGGGTTATGTCGTCAGTGGGCGTTGACTCTGGGTTCTCCTCTTTGTACTCCAGGCACTTTCGTCAGAAAATACTGACTGATGCTTGAGTATGTCCATAACTGAAAGTAAATCAAAATGTGTGTTAGCATGCTGGTGTGGGTTAAGAGGTATAAACTGACTCTTAGCATGATTTCAGTGCCAGAAACCTGTCAGGGACTCATGAGAAGAGTCATTAATACACTCAGTAATATCTCTGAAATGCAGAAAATTTAAGGCTAAGTATAAAAAGGGAAAAAAAAAAATCTGTGTTGAACCACTGTTACAGATTGATAAAGAGAATTAGCAATTGAAGTGTGTACTTTGTCTATAAAGCTCATTAGTTAATTAACAGAATCGCCACTTTGTTACAGTGCTGGTGAGGATCAACACTGTGAAAGTGCAAACCTGGTGTAAGTGGGGTAGAGTTATACCAACTGAATGCTGCTGCTTTTGAAGAGAAAGGATGAACTATTTTGAGATTTCCTATACCCACTGCTGGCTTAGAGTTGAGCTCTATTTAGCAATATTTTGTTTGCATTTTACTTTCATGCTGTTTACCACATTTGCAATGCATCCTCTTTTTGTGTGGTAATTGGTAATCTGGAAAACTTACTTGGTGTGCAAGGTTTAATATTAGTTCCTGCTGTCATGCTGACAATGAATTAGCTTTTTGGACTCTATCATATGTTCTCAGCAGGCACATATGTAATTAAAATAAGCACACGTTGGGTTTCACATTAACACTCAAATCACCTTTGGCAAAAGGTCTCTCTGTTCTTTTGGGATTATACACTAGGGCAATGTAATTACAGTGTCAGGTGTAATTGTTATTTTTAAATGGTTCTTCATTTAACATAATATTAACCCTTTGCATACTAGTTGACTTTTGGATTTGGAGAGTGATTTTGTTCTAATAAAAGGGGTGCCAGCAAACAGGCATTCTATTTCAAATGTTGTCTTCAACTCTATGAAAGTTGTCCTGTTGAATGGCAAGCATTTGGTGTCGTAAGATATTGAACTTGTTTACATAAAGACTCATTCCAGAAATTAAAAGTGTTTTTACATTAAGGAAAAGATGGTACTTAATTGTTACAGTAAGGTCAGGGTGGTAAGCACACTGCTTTTTCTTTTTACTTTACCCATTCTGAAATAATATTCTGAAGTATTCTGAACGATTTCCTTCTGCGGAAATTTCTTGAAGTACTGCCTTAGAGGTATGTTTTCTCTAGGTTTCTTCTTTTAACATTGAACATTGGTGGTAACGGTAAAAACTTTTTTCAGTTGATGATAAGCAGTACCATTAAATTGAATGTAAACTTAAAAGGGAAAGGATTGTTTAGCATGAATAAACTAGAATGCTTAAATAGTAACTTGTCTTTGATACGAAATATAATGTTTTCTGCTTGACCGTAAGAATTAGATGCAGTGTTTTCAATAAACAGTTATTTTGCGCAGTCCCTGAGTAGGCAATGCAATCTGCACACTGTGGTTTGTTTTATAGACAAGCAGGCTGGCACTGAATGTTTTGAAGTAAATGCATGTTGGCATCTGGATGATGCTCCTAGTCATATGGTTTAGTTTTAGGTAGTCCTGCGAGGAGCAGGGGCTTGGACTCGATGATCCTTATGGGTCCCTTCCAACTCAAGATGTTCTATGATTCTATAATGTGAAAAAAAGACTTTTTTCTGACTCTACAAATAAATACTCTAACTGATTAGATATGAAGACAATTCATCTACATGCTTTAAAGCAAGGTTACAGCAAAACCAGCTGAGTTGTAAAAGGAGGCATGGGCAGAATCCGCTAAGGAATCACAGCTTTGCCTGGGGAAAAAATAAGTTATATACCACTCAAAACTCTTCTAAAGTGTCCTCAACAGGCTACTTTGGCCTGTATTTTTGATGGTATTAATCAGATCTACAGTATTCCAGCACTTCAAGTGAATGTGGCAGGACCCAGAATCTCAGATTGGTAGGGAACGGTTTTGCGGAGTGAGGTCACAAGGAGAAGGATCCTCAAAAATGACTCGATTCTAGTGGGGTCCAGGTGATGGGTTCTGCCCTGTGAATCTCACAGAAAAAAGGAGAGAGTGAGTCATGTGTGTATGGGTAAACAGTTTGCCTTCTAGCAATGCTGTCTTGGGAACTAATATGAAGAGATTTTTCATCATTCTTTTAATGTCAAAATAAAGATATTGGAAAAGAAATTATGTTTGAAGGAAATTGCAGCTCAGTTGTATTTGATTCTTTTAGCTAGAATGGGGGATTGTAAAGGAAGCTCAAAGTTAATCTGTATTTATATAGATCAGGAATTGTTCAGAGCTGGAACATGAGCAAACTGAATTTGGTTCAGACATGCTAATTCTCTTTTGATCTACTGTCGATTCTCCATTGATTTCAGATGGGTGACTCCTGCTCCATAGCAGGAGATGGACTGAAATGAATTCAGCAGATGAACTGAAAATAGTTATGTTGCTGCTACTCATTAACGAACTCCTTGCTTTCAAAAGTAGTATCTATCCTTAGCTACAATTAAAAATAATCTTTGGGGTTTTTAGCTTTTAAGCTATGAGAAGGATGAGTTCCCGATAGTCCACAGCCACACAGAAGTGTTTGCAGCAGCAGCTGCAGTAGTAATTGGAGACCTTGCTATAACTGGAGACCTCAATGATTCCTGATTCTCTTGTGCTGTGATTTTGTACCTTTCTGTGCTTGAGGTACTACCATTAGCATCGTCACTGATCCTACCCTTGCAGATAGTGAAGTACATAAATATTTTTGCAACAAACCTGTTGGGTTTTTTTTCACCTGTCTCTCTTCCCCCCTCCACCTCCTCATACTCCTCTTCCTGAGGACACTCAAAGTATTAATTATGAGAAGGACTGGCTTAACCTACTCTGTGTGCTGATTTAGTTGCTGCCACTCAGGCGCTCAGTGTCTCAGGGCTGTGGAGCACTTGCTCTTCAGGCTGGGAGTCTGCAGTTAATGGCAAACTTTAACCAACTGACAGCCAGGGAGTCTTTTGGTTGTTACTGCTATGGTCGGCCAATATTTCTTATTTTCCCTGGTCTCCTTTTTGAAATAAACATGTCATTTTACAATCTGTGAGATGTTTCTTGTGTTTCACACTTTTTCATCTCCTAAATCAGTTTTGCTTAGGACCTTTGCTGCTAGTTGATGATTTTTATGTCCTACTGTACCATAAAAGTCAAGTTGTGAGTGAATTTGTTTAGTTTGGCGCTCCATCTTTTTTGTGGAGGAGGAACTGAATGCAAGCTGCTTTTTTTTTTTTTTTCCTGCCTTTTTTTTTTTTTTTAAGCCTCCACTTGTGGTAGGGATGGTCAAATAGCTTGTGTATGAGTGAGCAGGTGGCATGGGAAAAAAAACCCCATTATATTGGAAGCCAATGCTACTGAATTACATCTAGAACTTCAAAGCATTTTTTAGCACTTCCTTTAACTAATTAAAATGCATAACTACTTGGACATGTGCCCTGTCTCATAGTACGCTGCACTGTTAAGTTATTCCTATAGATCCTCACTAATGCATGATGCTCACTTCTGCCAAACCCCCCAAATTGGTGTGGGATAAGCTGCGCCCAAGCAGAGCCTCCCTGAAGCCAAGGTCCTGCTAAAACCTTGCGAGCACATGGGCGGCAGCACTGGAAGGGCAGGATCAGTCCCAGCCGCAGTAAATGGCAAGTACCTGGTACCAAATTTAGTGCCTCTGACTGCTAATATGAAGTGGAGAGTTGGAGAATGGGGAGACAGACTCTGAGGGGCAGAGCTAAAATAATTTTACAAATAATATCCATTATTATTTTTGTCTGTGAAAGGTCAGCATTAAATTTTTTATTTTAAACATTGCACAGATATTCATCTTCTGCAGTATAGAGCGGACTCTTCTACAAGTTACTGTTTAAGCAGCTCCTTGACATCCAAGGACATCGTAGCCTTGTTAAAATCGGGGAGAAATTTGTAACTCTGGTTTATAAATTATGGTATTATTGCAAGAATGTATTTCATGTACAAATTCTCCCCAGATGCTTTTAACAGCAGCCAGTAACTTATTTAGTCAATAAAACGACATTTTCTGCACATTGGGGTTTTTTAACAACAAAACTGAAATGTCTAGTGAAATACAGAAAAATCACTTTATTTTGCTTTTGTTGAACATTCTCCATTGCCAGCAATTTGATTTTCCTTTGTTATCCTCTAGTGGTATGTTAATAGGATATTTTTATACTGTGATGGAGTAATAAAGTGAAAGTCCTTTATTTTAGCAACAAGACTATGCTGTTTCTTTCTATTCTTTGCCCATAAACGTAAGTGTGAATACACATTCTTGTGAAAACCAATCCAAATAATTTTCATGAGACCATGTAAAAAATCAAGCTTAGTTAACAAGTAGTAATTTGCTCCTTGCTTGCAAAAACATTGTGTTAGGAATTGTTTTCCCTCTTGTTTCAAAGGGATGAATGTTAAAAGGCCCGTGTCCATACCCACCTGCTAAGTCTGTAGTCCACCTGCTCTTATTAGTGATGTTTCTAAGTAACTGATATTCAGGTGTGAAATGGGAAGTTTAAATTATGTCTTCAGCTTCTCATGCATATTTAATTATATAAGTTTATGAATGAAAGGGATTTTAATATCTAAAATCTCTCTTCTGTGTGGCAGGCTTGCTTTTGAAATTGCTGGAAATGCTCACCCCGACTAATTTGTTAGGGCGTACGTGTTTGCTGCTAATGCAGCTTGCAGGACTGGAGTCAGCCTGTTCGAGGGCAGGGTTTGGGTTTAGTTGCAGTGAAGGGTGGAGAGCGGGCTGGAAAGCGGAGAAGGCATTTAGCAGCTGTCTCGTAAATGGATGTTTCACTTGCACGGAACGAATCACAATGAAGCATGGAATTCAAGATACGATTTTCAAGGCACCCTAATTGGATTAGAGGGATTGTATTAAAGATATGTTGGCTATGAAATGTTTAGAGGATTAATGCCTGGTGATTTTTCTTCTTAAACCATCTTTACTAATCCCTCTTGATCAGAAAGCATTCCAGCCAGGAAGGAGAGCCCAGCCCTACCTTTCCAGTCTCCAGGAAGAGAGACGTAGGTTGTAATATGCAGTGCGCAGACCAAATTCTCCATTTTAATTAGATCCAGAGTACTTACTGTCACTAGTGCTTGTTTTTTCTAAAAATGCACATATTTACCTCATGAACATTTTCCATGTTCATGAACAATTTTGCAGTATAAGAGTGGCCTGTGCAAGAATTAACATCCCTCTATTTCTCCTGTGTTTTGACCTGTCCGTATATGTTAAAATCTAGCTAAAGTAGTGCAGTGTTATTTATTATTCAAGTGTTATTGTAACTTAGCATACCACATGAGTAATATTTTGAAGTCTGGCAAAGGAAGCAGTGTTAATTGCTTACAGTAGAATCTATTTGCTGTTGGAAATGTCAGAATATAATTATGTTGCACTTCCGTGTCTGACAAGTAATATACTAGGGGAAGATTGGTCCTCTTTTTCTTCTATGTTGGGTAAAATTATTCACGCTCATCCTTTAAGCAGTACACATGGTAGCAAGCTTTCTTGAAGTACAAGAACTGATCAATGATAAAAAAATTCATGTGTTACTATTCAGATGGACAAATGAGAAGTACTTTATATAGGGAGTGTGAGGTAGACAAGGTAGGGTTATGTACTTCTTTAGAAATTTAAATTACACAGAATTAGGTCATTCAATGCACATAATACAGAGAAAAGTAAAATGATTGTATAGATCAATGCCAATATTAAGGGAAGGCATGGCTCTTTGAAAAGTATTTAGTGCTCTCATTCCTGTCTAATGTTTTCCACTTCTGCTCATCAAAAGGACTTTGTCACCTGAGGAGCATTTAAGCAGTGGGTGACAAACTATGGAACTTTAAGCAGGGAGGCTGGAAATGTCCTGGTCTCGCTGGGAGTACCAGCTGAGCTGAGGCTTGTGATCTGCAGAGCTGGAAGCGAATCTGCTAACGCTGGGGTTAATGTCCCCGTATCGTGCTGGTTTTGCTGACCTGAGAACAAGAAATCACAGGTGCTACAGGGGAAAGCCTGCAGAAACGGAATGGCCACGCTTCTGCAGCTCTCTTTCTTGGGAGGAGATTTACTTTGGGTCATTTGGGAAAACCATTGCTTACCAGTATCCTTTGACATAAATGATATTTGACACTAGTTATGTAACAGCACACATGCTGAAAAACATACACTCTGAATGCAGAAACTGCATTTGTTTCTGCAGGAAGCTAGGTTTTTCGGTGTGGTGTTTTAGTTTAAATATTTCGATTCCAATTATTTTTTAACTAACCTACCAGTGTATACAGTGTGTGTATACACACACAAGGCATGCATCTATTTATGGTACATACGCATGCATGAATCTGATGTTTCACACATCTTTTATTGTCACAGTGTGAGATTCTTAAAAGCTCTCAGCTATGTCCCAGCCCTGCAGCTTTTGAAATCCATAAAGCTTAACTCAAAGGGATGCCAAGGAAGCAAAGCCTGACAGCTTTGGAGTGAATCTGCCCAGACGTGCTATTTATCTTTTCTTTCTCTTTTGACTCTTGTGAAATTCCTATTAATTTCACTTGCAGTGCAACTAGTGTCAGCTAAAGCATAAGGATAAACTTTTACCTTTTACAACACATGGACGCAAGGCACAGGTATTCAGGTTTGTTTTAGCTTTTGCTAGTGTCAGTCTTTATTCTCAGTACCTAACTAGACCTTTTCAAACTAGCTATGTTAAATACCTGTGAAAGTCTTGACTTTTTTGGTCTGTTTCCAACATTATGTTCATAATTATCTTGGGCACAGAATAAAGGCAGACTCTGTCCTTACAATTCTGTATTCAAAAAATAGGAGACAAAGGTAATGGGAATCTCAAAGGAAGGATTAATTTCA
Source organism: Haliaeetus leucocephalus (assembly GCF_000737465.1). Lineage (NCBI taxonomy): Eukaryota > Metazoa > Chordata > Aves > Accipitriformes > Accipitridae > Haliaeetus > Haliaeetus leucocephalus. Next base: position 495,398 of record NW_010972731.1, read on the forward strand.
ACTTAGCAGAACAGATCCTCGTATGGTATAAATTAACTTGGTCCTGGCCTTATTATACCAACTGATTATAATGATTAACTGTTCATTTCTTAAGAATATCTGGGGAAAAGATGCTTTACGTAGGACTTGAAAGATGTCCGCACAGTTAAACAGAATGGGAAGACATTGATCAGGCAGGTAACAAACATGCTTTTATCTACCTATTCATGTCTTAGTAGTCTCAGCAGTACAGAAATATCTCCTGGGAGGTTATGTGACATAGAGACTTACTTTAACTATGTAATTGCTTATGTTATCACTCCTTATTGATTATTCTTGCTGTGAGTATGACAGGAAGAGATGGAGTAAAGGTTATGGATGTGCCAGTCTCCAAACACACTACAAAAGACAGAAACAGGCACTAGAATAAGCAAAGGCTGTTTCAAATGCTAATTTGAGGCATGAGCCTTGATAGAGCTCTATTGCTATTATGCTTGGGATTTGTTATGTTGATACTGTGACTTTCTTGTTTAATATATGCCTTGGTTGCTCTGTTGGATTTCAAGTTTCTGTTCCTTGCAGGATTAAACTTGCTGATGATTTGAGGCAGAAGAGAAAGTCCAAACTGAAATAAGGGCATTTTCTGTGTTTTCTTCTTGTCCTACACAAGAAATCTAAAGGCTTCTCCAGCAGGGAAGGGAGCAAAGTGCTTCAGTGTAGAGAAGAGCTGATTCCGAAGCCCGTTGTTGGTTTTTGCAGGAATAGCAGTGAGCCTGTCATTGGTGTCCAAGTTGGGATGTAATCCATCTGCAGCCAGAGGGCTGGCATCCTCTGGTGTGTGATTCAGGCCACTTAAATCAGTAGTGATTGTCTAATTTAGGTGCCCTTAGGGCAAACTGCAGGACCTGGGAGCACCTCTGGGCTTCCTCTGGGCTGCTATCACCTATGTCCCCAGGCAATAGCTGTACTGTGCCTGGAGGAGACTGACCTACATGTGGTCCACCACTATTGCCTGAGAGAAGCCCGAGTCTATCAGCAGAAGGGAGCTTTGTAAAGGAGCCTTCTTGCCACTCTGGCTAATTCCGCCTCTATTACCATTGCTTGAACAGCCTCTGGAGAGTCCTTCTGCCTCCACAGACTGTTTGGAGGGGCTGATGTGTTAAATTAGGCACCTAAAATATGCTGCTTCGCTTGGACGGTGTGAATCTCACCACTGTCATTGATCGGAGGGGCAGGGGACTGCAGGCAGCTTGATCACCAGCAGCCCTGGCGGGGGCTCTCCAGGGGGGATGTGCTGGTGGCCGGTGGCCCTACCATGCATCAGCTAAACCCGCTGCCCAGAGAAACTGGGTACCTCCCAACGCTGCGGTGCTGTTTTTGTAGAAGCCAGAGTGCTGCTGGCGTGGCTATCGCTGTGTCCAGAAAATGCAAATAGTGGATGAGGTTTTATAAATGCTTCGGTTTGTGTTTGTGTCATCAATTTTCTTGGCAGTGGTGGGACGACTTATCTCATCTGACAAATTCCTGTTCTCATCAGTTTGGGACTGTTGAAAAGAGCATCCTTAGCAACAATTAGTGGTGGGTAAGAGATCTAAACACATGCCTCATCTCAACACTTTCACTACTGTTTTTTCTTTCTGTAACCTCTGCCCCCCTGACGAGCACAAGGTTTCCCTAACAGTAGTCACTTCTGGGTGGGAGTCAGCTTTTGGGCCGCAAGACCTGAATGAAGTGTCTTACCCTGCAGTGAGCTTGCTGGGAGAGGAGGGTGGCTCCACACATTAAGCAAACACCTTATGTGTTAACCATAAAAGACAGGACTGCTTTTTTTCTTTTGTCTTGAGTGTATTGTCACAGAACTGGCACATTTAGGAATTACTCCTGGTTTCGGTGAATAGCTGGTTGGTTTCCACAAGTTGTGACTCTGAGCAGGGGGTCCCACTCTGAATGGGCTGCTGGTTAGTCCCGAGAGCCAAGCTGGAAAACTCTTCTTAGGGCTGTAATGGTACAGGTACCTGTAAATAGTGGTCTTTCTCTTTTTTGTTGTTTCCAAGAGTGTTACCTCCCAAACATTAATTTGAACTAAGGTATAAAGTGCAAGAGGAGTGAGTATTCTTTGCAAGGACTATTTGTGTCTGTGTTGAATCTGCTTTATATTACCTTTCTGAAGTCCAGCAATGTCACTGAATATAGTAAAAATAACCTAATGCTCACTTAGAAGGCATTTTGTATTCACCCTAATAACACTGATCATGATGTGCTAATTGGCTGTTAATTGATATGATAAATATTATTAAGAAATTCATTCTAATTCAACATCAGTTAATTTACTCTTGCTTTTGAGTGTTATTTATTCATGAGAGTCAGTGGGAGAAGGGAGAAAATGCTTGGCTAGCACACTCCAGCAAAACTACAAATAATTGAGATTTGTCTCCCAGGAATGCTAGCATTTTCATAATTAGAATAGTCAGAAAAGCAAGCTTGTTACTGAGATTATTGGCCTGCCTACATAAGTATCATAGTAAATTAAGTTTAGTGTGTGTTGCATGTGTAGTACAGTGATATCTGATAATTAGTCGTTCATTTACAAATCATAAAAACGGTTTCAGTAACTACTAGAGACTGACTGCAAGACAGAACAAAGTTTTTGTTTGAAATATGGCAGGCTGCTTCAAACCAAATGCTCCCTGGTTTTGTCTGAAATGTAGTGCATATAAATGTGCTGTCACAGCACACACACGTGCACGCATACCCATAACCTGAAGTTCTGTACTGAGATTGATTTTGAACAGTCCTGTGTTATCCCAACTGCTTTCATGGATTTCGTGATACAAAAGATTTCTGTCTTTGTTCTCAGGGTTCTTACATTTCTTCATTTACAATGAATCCTTCAGATCCTGTGAAAATCATCAACAAAGTTTTCGAGTGCAGAGTGTCTTTCTGTATTTGCTTAACGGATGATACCTGCCCCAGTGGGTTCTTGAGTGAGTCTTGGAAGTGGTGCATGCAGCACAAATGTTAAATAGCTATAACAGAAGGATGACAAAGCTAGGATGGAAATGTTTTCTTTCAAATTCCAAAACAGAACATTGTCGTCTTTTTTTTTTCCCTTGGGAAAAGATAGAAACAAATTATCTTTTTGTGATCCAGCTGTGAATATGAAACAGTTCTGCATGTGTCCTCTATCTTCCCACTTTCTTTCTTTCATGCACTTTGTTTTTCTGTTCATAGAAAAGGTAGAAATCTCTCCAGCACAGGGGTTGCAGCAGAACTCAACCTAAATGTGTAATGACAGTGAGTTTCACTTTTTATATGAAATTCTGCAGGGATGCAGAGCTGCTTATTAGCTCACAGACTCACTGTAGAGAAACTTGCAGTGATCTCCTGAAGGGAATTGTCCAGCTGTAAGGCGGTGGCTCTTCTCCTCTGACTGCCCTAAGTTTATACTGTCACCCTCTGAAATGATTAAAGCAGACTCAAAATGCCCACATCAGCAGCCCCTTTGTTCCAAGCTAGGGCTTCTGCTCAGCATGGAAGGAACATTACTGAAATCTGTCTCTTTAATGTTAAATGGACTAGTCACTGAGTGCTTGTAAATTATGTCTTGCTGCTTCCCACCTACCTTGCATTGATTTTTGCTTATGGGTTACTTGATCATATGAACTTACAGAAGATCATAAATTGCTTCTGTAATTCATGGTAGAGTCTGAGAATGAAAAATACTAGAGCGGCGTTGTTCAGATAAAACATTACTGCGAAAAAACTGAATATCCACTTTTCAATAGCAGCATGATTTCTGAAATTTTATCCAAAGTGCTCAATGCTAACTCACAGATAAAAAGTAAGGGTAACAGCAATTTTAAGAAAATCTATGGAACATAACTAGCAATGTTTCATTCTGTAAACCATACGTATCCCTCTCAAATCCCTGGGGACAGTTGCACAGAAGATCTTCGCAGCTGATTTCACCTCTCCTACTTTGCTGAGTAAGTTAAAACCCACTAAAAGAAGCCACACATATGACCGGTCATGTTAATTAGCAACTTGGTTTGTTTTGCTAGAGGTGAAACCCACCCCCTCTTTGACCTGGGCAGTGGATGTGCTCAGTTCAGCTGGCATGCAAAGGTGCTGATTCCCTGAGATGCTGAACACAATCAGCTCACGCCGCTTCTCAGAGGCGCAGGAAAGCAGGCAATGGCCTTGCAGCATGGAGGGCATGTCTGTGATACACAGAGCTCTGTGTGGCTGGCTGGTTGTCAGTATACTTATTCACCAAAATTGCACATGCTGCTTAGCCCACTTTTTGGTGAATACCCTTATTTGCCAGAGGGGTCTTCTACATTGTGAATAGACCAGTGGGCATTTTCTATATAAATAGTAATAGTAATTTAAAAAAAAATAAAAAATCTGTGCTCACCTAAAATCTTTTCTTTCACTAAAGATGTCCACAAGGGCCACCATGGAAGCAAATGAACCATTTCCTAGACTGGAGGTGAAAATTGGCATCCCGAAGTTGGGATTAATGTTGCTAAAGATCATTTTCTAGGTTCTGGCACAGGAAAAATTGCTTTTTTCATCTAAGTGTGATTAACACACACTGTGCTTCAGGAGTTACCTTGCCTGCGCAAGGTGTCTTCACTGGAGGGTACTGCAGGAAGACAGAACATCCCCTCTCGAGTCTGATGGCAAATGAGGCATTTGCTGTAATGGATCATTGGGCCTTAACTCCAGCAAGAGTTCTGGATAAGTCCAGATAAACGTTGCTATTATCAAGCCCTCAGACAAAGACTTCTCATCAGGTTCTGATGGCTCACTGGTAAATTGCTCAGTGAAGTTTTTTGTTGTTTTTATATGACTCCAACTACTTTTACTAGGTCTGTTACAAAAATTGGGTTTTCTAAATGAAGAAATGGGGGGGGGGGGGGGGGGGGGGGGATAGAGTGT